>NC_040078.1:28697916-29000947 GCF_003369695.1 Bos indicus x Bos taurus
GACCCAGGGACATAACATGAAGTCTCCTGCACTGGCAGGCAGATTCTTTACCGCTGAGCCACCATGGAAACTTATACATATGCACACACATATATATGAATATTAGTCAGTCTTAACAAGAAAGGAATTTCTGCTTGCATGGATGAACCTTGAGGACATTATGCCAAGTGAAATAAGCCATTCACAAAAATGACAATTATGTTTTCTATGATTCCACTTGTATGAGGTATCTAATGTAGTTAAATTCATAGAGACAAAATAGAGGAGTGGCTGCCAAGGGCTGAGAGGAAGGCAGAATAAGGAGTTAAAGTCTAATGCTGTTGTGTTTAGTTGCTAAGTAGCTTTCCACTCTTTGCGACCCCATGGACTGCAGCACACCAGGCTTTCTAGTCCTTCACCATCTCCCAGAGTTTGCTCAAATTCATTGAATCAGTGAAGCTATTCAACCATCTTATCCTCTGTCACCCACTTCTCCTCCTGCCCTCAACCCTTCTGAGCATCAGAGTCTTTTTCAGTGAATCGGTTCTTAGCATCAGGTGGCCAAAGTACTTGAGCTTAGGCTTCATCATCAGTCCTTCCAATGAATAGTCAGGGCTGATTTCCTTTAGGACTGACTGATTTGATCTTGCAGTCCAAGAGACTGTTAAGACTTCAGTTTTGCAAAATGAGAAGAATTCTGCAGATGAATGGTAATGATGACTGCACAACAACTTGAATGTACTTAATACTATTGGTTAAGCTGATAAATTTAAAGCGTGTTTACCACATTAAAAGAAAAAAAATATTAAACCGTGATAAGAGCAATCCACATCAATCAAAACCAGTAGGAACAGGGGAAACTCAAGACTAGCCCAGCCTTAACACAACTTGACCACCAGGCAGTGGAAACAGGAAACCAAAGGCGTGGCAAGGGCAGGCCTCTGGGGCTCTTGCACAAGGCGAGGAAGCGGGGAAGCCACAGGTTAAAGACGGTCACCAGCCACCGAGGCGGCCACTGCGCAAGCGCATATCGCGGCTGCCGCCGAGGCTCCTTTTAAACGTACCCGGAAGTGACGTCTGTAAAGCTGAGACTCGCTCAGGGACGCGCTGAGTCCTTGGCACTGGTGAGCGGTGTTCTGACTGCGGTCCTGGGGCCGCTATGAGCTGCACCATCGAGAAGATTCTGACAGACGCTAAGACTCTACTGGAGAGGCTGAGGGAGCACGATGCGGCTGCCGAGTCACTAGTGGATCAGTCGGCGGCTCTGCACCGGCGGGTAGCCGCTATGCGGGAGGCGGGGACAGCGCTTCCGGACCAGGTCAGGCAGAGGGTACGGGCCCGTGCCCTCGGGTTCTGGACACTTGAGGGGGGGAGGATGAGGTAAAGTGGAAACTCGGCTTGGAGTTTTTTTCTGGTCCCAGAGGGTGGCTGTGAGACCTTTCTGTGGGGTCGGGGCTGCCAGTGCTGTCCTGGAGTTCTGCCTCCTTCCTCTTCAGTTGCATCTGCGGCTGTTATGTTTACGGCTCGATTAGTTTGTGTCTTGTTTGTCCAGTATCAAGAGGATGCATCCGATATAAAGGACATGTCCAAATACAAACCTCACATTCTGCTGTCCCAAGAGAATACACAGATTAGAGACTTGCAGCAGGAAAACAGAGGTTAGTCAGGCCTTTTTGTGTGTAATGATTTTCTCATATCCAGTAATATTTCAAAAGTTCTTGCAAAAAATGACAAGTCACAAAAGTGCACATGCTGTGGTGGTGATTTAGTCACTAAGTCGTGTCCGACTCTTGCGACCCCATGGACTGTAGCCTGCCAGGCTCCTCTGTCCATGGGATTCTCCAGGCAAGAATAATGGAGTGGGTTGCCATAGCCTATGATGACCCAGTAGCAGTAAAGTTTATTACATTACTCTTTTCAAGGTCATCTGACTGATTTTGTATTTAAACGCAGCTTATACAAGAGGTGCTTAGTAGAGTTGAATTATTATTGCATGGCTTGTTAGGTGTCTGGAGACTGAGGGTTGCATAATGCAAGAGTTAATATCCTCAAGGGCTTAAGATTTAATGTTTAAATATTAATTGAAATAAACATTAAAGCTAAGATTGAAGAGATTTTTATGTTCTTATGCAAGGTGGAAGAGCTAAAGTTAATCCTCGGGTGTATATTCTTGGGCTTGGTGAATATATTGTTAATGATAGTAGTATGAATAGTTATTTGTATATAAATTTACAGAGGGCCTTCACATATATCATGCAATACATATATGTATTCTCATATGTTCATTTTGAAGTAGACAAGCCAGGTTTTTATTATTACAAGGCAGATAAGAAATAGGCTCAGAGAGGTTACATGATTTAAGAGTAGTAATCTAGTAATTCACAGAATTGAACTTAAACTCGTCTTCTGATGCCACATCCCATGTTGATTCTACCAGATTTTGCTGTTGCTGCCTGGAAAGATATTTTTTTGCATAGACCATGATTGTTGAGTTTTGTGGACTTAAACACCAATTTACATCTTTGGGTTCATAATATTTCACACATGTCATAAAATCCAGCTGTTTGAGTTTGGCTTTAGGAGGTATTTCAGACATCACTGCCAAGTTATTTTGTTTTTTGATAGAGCTATGGGTTTCCCTGGAGGAACACCAGGATGCTTTGGAACTCATCATGAGCAAATACCGAAAACAGATGTTACAATTAATGGTTGCTAAAAAAGCAGCGGATGCTGAACCGGTCCTGAAAGCTCACCAGTCTCACTCTGCAGTAAGAAACTTTGATGGATAAATTCTAAATGAATTGAAATCTTGACGTTGTTTTAGATCATGTGCTTGCTTTTGAAGTAAGCTTGTTTTCCTTTCATGTTTACCACATTTGCTGTAGGTTTTAGTATAGCTTTGTAAAGATATGAGTAGAAAAAAGGGGGTAAAGGGCCTTTTATCTGAGTAAGACTCAAGTTCATCCCTCCACTAAGATCTCTCTTCAAGATGTTAATGAACACTTAGTTTTTCCACTGAACAATGTCAGTTAGCATTAAAGTGAAAATGAAAATCATTCAGTCATGTCTGATTCTTTGGGACCCCATGGACTGTACAGTTCATGGAATTCTCCAGGCCAGAATACTGGGGTGGGTAATCTTTCCCTTTTCCAGGGGATCTTCCCAATCTAGGGATTGAACCCAGGTCTCCTGGCTTGCAGCCAGATTCTTTACCAGCTGAGCCACAAGGGAAGCTTGTTAGTATTAAAGGTATTCAGTAAATACTTGAGTTGTTATTATGGTACGTTTCACTAAATTGTAAGCTCCTTGCTTGTAAGGAGCGTGAATTTATCTTTTATCCCTAACATAGTACTTGGCACATAGCAGGAGAGTCAGTACACATAGCATCATACTGTGTTGTTAGGAGAGAAAAGTACGGTTTAAAAAAAAAAAAAATGGCGTAGTTTCTATACTCTCATTGCTTATGGTTTAATTTGGGAGATGCAGTAATTATTCTTAAGTTTGTAGAGTGCTTTAGAGTTGTCTTTGTACGTTTGCATGTACTATGTCATTTAATCCTAAATTAATAGATTGACACCTCACTATTTGCTGCAGTGGAATTTATGGAAGATAAGTTTCATCTTAGATTCCATTGAAAGCATTTTAATGAATTTAACTAAGTAAGGTCATAGGGAACAGGGATCTTTTAAATATGTGAATGACTTTCATCTGTGGTCCAAAGGAGAAAAACCTGATCCTTGAAGAAGACAGAATTTAGCTTATATGAAAAGCCTGCTAAGAGAGATGTCCAAAGATAGAATAAGGTACCTTGGAATGTGGCAAGCTTCCTGCCAATAAAAGTATTTAAATTTAAGTTAAACAGCCATTTAGAGATAGCGTCCAATATCTAATGGATGATTAGACTAGAGTCAATCTTCTGAAAATGAATTATCTGTGAATATCACAAGATAAGTTTATTATGGCTTTACCTCTGAGGACATAGATTGTAGTGAAATTACTATAACCTCTGTACCACAGATTAAATGAATTTTTAACATTATAATACACATGGTCTCATGACCTTCATATCTGCTAAAAAATGACTTTTTCACTTTCTTATTCTGAATATCTTCACAGGAAATTGAGAATCAGATTGACAGAATCTGTGAAATGGGAGAAGTGATGAGGAAAGCAGTTCAAATGGATGATGACCAATTTTGTAAGATTCAGGAAAAACTAGCGCAATTAGAGGTAAGATTGTTGCCATTTTAGGTTCATAATATCTTAGGGAGTTTTCAGTCTGAAAGGCATGCCATCATTGTATATCACTGCAGTGTATTGATGTTTCCTCTGTGGTCTGATTTAAAATTAAAATATCCTCCATACCCTTTTGAAGAAAGGAAATGTAATCAGAAGCAAACAATGAAAATGCTTATTGGCTAGAAATTGATATAGCATACTGAGAAGGTAAAGGGAGTGGAAAGGACAGATTACATGTGAGCTAAAGTCCCTCATTTGCTGTAAAAAGAACTCAAATAGATACTGTTTAAACTTGATGATCAGGAAATAGCAGTACAAGACATATTATTTAGAATTATGGAAGTAAACACCTAAAGAAATAGATAAAAATATTAAAAGTGGTTGCCTTTGGGAAACAAAGCCAAGGGACTGCAGACTATTTTACAGGTCTTTTAGTCTTGATTTTTTTTTTTTAATCAATTTTTAAAGTTTTGATTTTGTTTTAAAGCTGTTTTAATGTTTTGATTAAAATGGGAATAATTTACAAAGAAAGGCCTGGAGTGTTAGTGTGCCCATACAATTGTTAAAGAGAAACATTACAATAGATGATATGAATGTTACACTTATTACAAATTCTGCCATGGGCCCTTGGAAAATACCAGAGAGAAAAAGACAGGGTCCCTCCTCAGAGTCTAATGATAGCAATAAAACTAATAAATTTTTTTGGTATGAAATGGTGTGTAAATGCTAGGAGAGAGATACAGGGTATGTCTTGGTGAAACCTGAAAATGCTGTGGTTTACCAGAATTTCCTGCAGAGAATAAGGATGAAGAGTGCAAACTGCTGTATCTGGAAATCAAAGGGAGTGGCAAAGACCCAATTAGGATAGGAGTTAGTTAAAATGATAGAATGACCTTGTCTGTGCCATCCCTAATTTACTTCAGTTATGGAAACAGCCCTAAGGAAATGTGAGTCAAGTCTTACTTAATGCAGTAGAAAAAATGTGGGTATCAGATTAAAACCAGCAATACCACATGCAGGTTATCTGAATATGGGCAGGTTTTTGGACTTTTGGGAGCCAGTGTCCTCATCGCAAGAGAACACGGATGTAGACAATGGTGCCTCCCCTGCATACTGTATGAGATAATATATGTAAGACACCCATGTGGAACCTGGCTGTGTGCCCAGTAATTATTTTCCCCCTTTCCTTCCTTTCTCCAAAACTATAGGACATCTAGGAGAGAAGGTTAAGCAGAATGAAAATGTTATTAGGAATTTGAAAGACAGAAGAAACAATAGTGAAACTTGTGGGAACCATAAAGATTTTGACAAGCAGTGAATTCCTTTAGTGGAGCGGGACCCTGTTTTTTTCATGTGTAGTCTTAACACCTGGCATGTGGAAATTACTCAGTAAATGTTTTTTAGTTGAATAAATAAGTAGAGTTTTAGGAACTTCTCAGTTCTTTTGTTTCTTTAAAACTTTTAAAAGTAAAATAATACACTTTCTTTTTTTTTTTTTTTTTTGAGCGGGGTGGGAGGCTTTTATTTCACTGTGTGTGGGTGGAGGGGGCCTGGAGAGAGGGCAGCAGGCAGGGCAGGAGGGGCTGGAGGGTGGAAAGGGGCTGGACAGGGGGAGGGCTGCCCCAGGCCTGTTGGGAAGAGGATACTGGGACTGATCCCTGCTGGGACCTCACCCCGGGGATGGGGTGGGAATCGGGTCTGGAGCAATGAGGGCCCCCTTGCTCCGGGCTGGATGTGAGGTCAGGGCAAATAATATACTTTCTGTTTCAAGCCGCAAACAATGGGTTCTGATACAGTTTGACAGAATACCTGAAATGAACATACATTTTTTTTTTATTTTCCAGCTTGAAAATAAGGAACTTCGAGAATTATTGTCCATCAGCAGTGAGTCTCTTCAGGTCAGGAAGGAAAGCTCAGTGGACACTGCTTCCCAAGGCATCAAATAATTCAACTTCTGAATAATGCCTGGAGGTTGTTTATCAAGGAAGGAAGTTATTAACGCTATTCGAGTATTGTGCGTTCATTGTCTTGCCTCAGAATTGATTTAATGTTGATTAAATGTATCAAGTGGCAGTTTACAATTTGCAGTCGAAAGTGGCTGTCCACAAAATAGTTTTAAGGTGTGTTAGTAAAAGTACACACTGAGTTTCACTATTCCTTTCTGTAAGAGACTAATTTTCATTTCTGGGACCGTGATTTATATAAACTGTGTTTTCAGTTCATTTTTGTTCTTTCATATCTCTGAAACTTATAGCATTTTGTTATAAGCCAGCAGTTTTATTTTATATCAGATTATAAATTGCAATTCTAAAAAATCTTAAACATTATCTTTTTAAGTCTATGTAGCATAAAGCTGGATTTTTTTCCATTTGAGAAAAATACAACTCCACAGAAGTTGATTGGCAGATTCTCTAATTTGTAACATAGATTCTCTAATTTGTAACATCATTCACCTTTTATGAAATTTTAAGTCTCTCTGGTGCTAAGAGTTGGCACCTTATGGCCTGGTGTCTTTACTCTTGAGAGAACCTATTGCTAGTCCCCATAAAATATACTTGAAAGTAAGTCAACTGTTTTTGTCCAGTGATAGTATATTCATCATATTGTTCAAAGAATGTTTAAAAATTTGTCCTGTGTATGTGTGTGCACATACATGTGCTTAGTTCAGATGCTGAAAGTAAATTTTATTTATTCTGTTTGATATTATTAGTCAATTCTTCAGTTTTGTCCTACTTGGAAATCTTCAACTTGGATAGTTTATCCAGTGTGAAGAATATATAATAGGTTTATTCACATCATAGTTAAAGGTACTACATTCTACAGTTTAATTTATATATAACTTGTAATTAAGAACCATCACTTGTTTGGATGTCTTTCATCACTGGTACTAGTAGTTGGCTTCTTTTTTAGATCCACTTTTCACAAGCAAAGTTTTATCACTTAATGAGAGTTTATTTCATGTCTAAAAGCTGTGTTGAGAGTCTAATGCTAAGTGATCAGCTAGGCTCACTCATCATTTCATTCCCCCATCTCAGTTTATTCATATTTCAAATGTATAAATTACTCATGTAATACTATCAATTTAGGTTTACCCCCAAATAATTGAAATAATGAATGCTAAATCTGTCAATATTTCCCAATTACCCTAAGCATTATACTGCATGGGACAGACACATCATTAGAAAGATTTTTGTTAGTGCTTTGAGTGGTGTAAACTTTCTTTTGTAACGCCATAAAGAATTAACACCAATTAAAACAACAGAATTTATCCAAGATATCTTAAAAGCATCTGATCCCAGTAATACTAACAGACTTTGCCTACAATGGTAGGCTGTAACGAAATTGGTATATGTCATTTTTTAATTTGTCAAATTTCTATTCAGAGTCTTGTAAACAATTTGAAAAACATTTCCACCCAAAGTGTGGATGTTCTTATCTCATTTCCTAAGAGTATGTAAATTTTTAGTCTGATCATTTGCCTTGAAGTGTATGTCCTAAGTACCACCGTGTCCCACAGTTCCATTCAGGAGGCAGAAATATGCCATTTGTTAGCTGCCATGGCCAATTTTTGGTGAAAATGATAAATCAAATGACCCACTAAAATATAACATAGTGTCCCTTTATCTGCTCTATGTCCCTTTAGAGATGTTTGTAGAGTTCCTTACATCTCAGATATCAGGATAAATCTAAATGCTGACTTTTCCTTTGGCAAATCAAAAACTTGAAGCTTGAGTCTCAACAGCTCTCAAGATCCTATATAATATAGAGCCTAGCTGGTGTTAATACTATGAAAATAGTGTGTAGTTAAAGAGGAGAAAGAATGTTCTTGACTTTGGTTTGTGTATGAAAGTTTACTTTGCAGTTGATGAAGGAACTTGACTGGCTTCCAAATTTTAGTACAAACTTACCTTTTCTAATAAAAATCTCATTTTGAGAATAACAGCTAATATAACTCAGTAATGAGTCAACTTATTAGAAAGTGCAAAGGTTTATTTTTCACTTATATAGCAAACTGTCAATTAGGGCTTTTCATAAATACTTCCTAATTATCACATTATAGTTAGTATAACCAAAAATAGTTATTTCTGAAATGGTGTTAGAGATGTCCTCATAGTTAGAAATCGTAAGTTACATGATTACAAGTCAAAATGTAAAATTAAAACAGTTTGGAAGTATCTTGAAAATTAATTATTATTGATACCTACCTTTATTGTGTGTTAGTCATTAGTTATGTCTGACTCTTTGTGACCCCATTGACTGTAGCCCGCCAAGCTCCTCTGTCCGTGAACTTTTATTAGTATCATATGCATAATTTGATTCAACACTGAAAGTCTGTTTCAGTGTTCCTCAAAATGTGGTTCACTGACCTAAAATAAAAGTTGGGGGATGGAATCTAGGAATTTGTATTTTAATAATCATCCCAGATAACCTCTAAGGACATTAGTTTGAGACTGTCAAACTACTTGACAAAAAAATTGAGTGTTTTCAAAGAAAAATCTGGTAGAGGAGGCAAATGTGATAAATAAAAGGATATATTGAGTTCAAAGGAGGAACTATTTACAACTTGAGAATCCTGTAGAGACAAAATAATGCTGAATGCTGAAGAAACTGAAATTGAATAGTTCTATAAGACCTACAAGACCTTCTAGGACTAACACCCAAAAAAGATGTCCTTTTCATTATAGGAGACTGGAATGCAAAAGTAGGAAGTCAAGAAATACCTGGAGTAACAGGCAAATCTGGTCTTGGAGTACAGAATGAAGTAGAGCAAAGGCTACTAGAGTTTCACCAAGAGAACGCACTAGTCATAGCAAATGCCCTCTTCCAACAACACAAGAGAAGACTCTACACATGGACATCACCAGATGGTCAATACTGAAATCAGCTTGATTATATTCTTTGTACCAAAGATGGAGAAGTTCTATACAGTCAGCAAAAACAAGACTGGGAGCCAACTGTGGCTCAGACCATGAACTCCTTATTGCCAAATTCAGACTTAAGTTGAAGAAAATAGGGAAAACCACTAGACCATTCAGGTATGACATAAATCAAATCCCTTATGACTATACATTGAAAGTGAGAAATCGATTCAAGGGATTAGATCTGATAAGAGTGCCTGAAGAAATATGGATGGAGGTTCATGACATTGTACAGAAGGCAGGGATCAAGACCATCCCCAAGAAAAAGAAAGGCAAAATAGTTGTCTGAGGAGGCCTTACAAATAGCTGTGAAAAGAAGAGAAGTGAGAGGCAAGGGAGTAAAGGAAAGATACACCCATTTGAATGCAGAGTTCCAAAGAATAGCAAGGAGAGAGAAGAAAGCCTTCCTCAGTGATCAGTGCAGAGAAATGGAGGAAAACAATCCAATGGGAAAGACTAGAGATCTCTTCAAGAAAATTAGAGATACCAAGGGAACATTTCATGCAAAATGGACACAATAAAGGACAGAAATGATACGGACCTAACAGAAGCAGAAGATATTAAGAAGAGATGGCAAGAATACACAGAAGAATTATTTTTAAAAAGATCTTCATGACCCAGATAATCACAATGATATGATCACTCACCTAGAGCCAGACATCCTGGAATGCGAAGTCAAGTGAGCCTTAGGAAGCATGACTACAACAAAGCTAATGGAGGTGATAGAATTCTAGTTGAGCTCTTTCAAATCCTAAAAGATGATGCTGTGAAAGCGCTGCACTCAATATACCAGCAAATTTGGAAAACTCAGCAGTGACCGCAGGACTGGAAAATGTCAGTTTTCATTCCAATCCCAAAGAAAGGCAATGCCAAAGAATATTCAAACTACTGCACAATGAACGCATATCAAACGCTAGTAAAGTAATGCTCAAAATTCTCCAAGCCTGGCTTCAACAGTACATGAACCGTGAACTTCCAGATGTTCAAGCTGGATTTAGAAAAGGCAGAGGAACCAGAGATCAAATTTCCAACATCTGTTGGATCATTGAAAAAGCAAGAAAGTTCCAGAAAAATATCTACTTTGGCTTTATTGACTATGCCAAAGCCTTTGATTACATGGATCACAACAAACTGTGGAAAATTCTCCAAGAGATGGAAATACCAGACCACCTGACCTACCTCTTGAGAAATCTGTATGCAGGTCAGGAAGCAACAGTTAGAACTGGACATGGAACAACAGACTGGTTCCAAATAGGAAAAGGAGTACATCAAGACTGTATATTGTCACCCTGCTTATTTAACTTATATGCAGAGTACAACATGAGAAACACTGGGCTGGAGAAAGCACCAGCTGGAATCAAGATTGCCGGGAGAAATATCAATAACCTCAGATATGCAGATGACACCACCCTTATGGCAGAAAATGAAGAATAACTAAAGAGCCTCTTGATAAAAGTGAAAGAGGAGAGTGGAAAAAGTTGGCTTAAAACTCAACATTCAGAAAATGAAGATCATGGCATCTGGTCCCATCACTTCATGGCAAATAGATGGGGAAACAGTGACAGACTATATTTTTGGGGGCTCCAAAATCACTGCAGATGGTGATTGCAGCCATGAAATTAAAAGACGCTTACTCCTTGGAAGGAAAGTTATGACCAACCTAGACGGCATGTTAAAAAGCAGAGACATTACTTTGCCAACAAAGCTCCATCTAGTCAAAGCTATGGTTTTTCCAGTAGTCATGTATGGATGTGAGAGACGGACTATAAAGAAAGCTGAGTGCTGAAGAATTGATGCTTTTGAACTGTGGTGCTGGAGAAGACTCTTGAGAGTCCCTTGGACTGCAAGGAGATCAAACCAGTCCATCCTAAAGGAAATCAGTCCTGAGTATTCATTGGAAGGACTGATGTTGTAGCTGAAACTCCAATACTTTGGCCACCTGATGCAAAGAACTGAATCATTGGAAAAGACCTGGATGCTGGGAAAGACGGAGAAGGCAATGGCAACCCACTCCAGTACTCTTGCCTGGAAAATCCCATGGACGGAGGAGCCTGGTAGGCTGTAGTCCATGGGGTCACAAAGAGTCGGACACTTACTGAGCGACTTCACTTTCACTTTCATGCATTGGAGAAGGAAATGGCAACCCACTCCAGTGTTCTTGCCTGGAGAATCCCAGGGACGGCGGAGCCTGGTGGGCTGCCATCTGTGGGGTCGCACAGAGTCGGACACGACTGAAGCGACTTAGCAGCAGCAGCAGTTGGGAAAGATTGAAGGCAGGAGGAGAAAGGGACGACAGAGGATGGGATGTTTGGATGGCATCACTGACTCAATGGACATGAGTTTGAGAAAACTCCAGTTGTTGATGGACAGGGAGGCCTGTCGTGCTACAGTCCATGGGGTCGCAAAGAGACGCAACTGAGCGCCTGAACTGAACTGAGAGACAAAAATAAGTAGAAGAACTAGAAAGCTGGGTCCTTTCTAGTTATTGTAAAATCTCCGTTTCCAGTTGTGCTTCATTTTACAGATACGCAGGTACACAAGGAGGTTATTCTAACAGAAACCAAGATTCAAATGCAGATTTGAAACATTGTTAACCATTAAGATTCCTTTACATGCCAAATACTCTTCAGAATTCAAGTGGTTCTTGATAAGCAAAATCTACTTTTATTAACAGTGCAAAAGAAACACCACAGCCCACATATTAGAAAATATCATGAATTTAATAATTGAAGCCTGGAGAAGGAAATAGCAACCCACTACATTACCCTTGCCTGGAAAATTCCATGGATGGAGGAGCCTGGTGGGCTATAGTCCATAGGGTCGCAAAGAGTCAGACATGACTGAGCAACTTCACTTTCACTTTCAGTAATGAGACCTAATTGTCATCTGTTTTCCAGGGTGTGCGTGCAACTGAAAGGAACAGTGTTTAATCAGTGCTTAGCAATACTAACTACATACAGGAAGTGTGTGATTCTGTCTTTCAAATCTGCCTCATTAGCATGTTTTTCATCTTTCATGCTATTTTCATGTTGCAGGAAGGTTGCTGCTGTGCCAGAAGTCATGTCCATGTTTGAAAGCAGGAAAAAAAGGAGGGGGGAAATAGCCTATGCCAGCTATACCTATTCTCCTTTATGAGGAAAAGCAAAGCTTCCCCAGAAATCCAGAGTTTCCTTTGTCTTATTTGCCTGACCTGTTAAATTGTTAACTTCTAACAGCAAAAGAGGCTGGGTACATGGCTGCCCCAGATAAAATCAGTATTCTGTTAGGAAAGAGTATTAAGAAAGCAGCTAACGACAGTCTTTACACTGAATAGTTTTTAACCATTGTGTTGATGTTGAATGGCCAAGGAATGGGGTGCAGAAGATACCTGTCATCTCTCTTCTGGCTGCCCATTATCCTAACTCATACTATAGTTAGGGAACCTATCACCTAATGAGGCAGGACCTTACTCCTTCCTGACAAATTTTAAAGTGTCAGATACTTGTTTTCCCAGCCTCTTTGCAGCCAGGGAAGACACCTCTGCCTTAAAAGTTCGTGATAGAAAGAGGGAGAGCTGTGCAGACGTCTTTGAGTAAAGGCAGTGATATACAACACCGGCTTTTCCATCCAGCTCCACAGGAAGCAATAAAAAAATAGCTGCACTGACAACACTCAGTATCCAGTGTCAGCAAAGCCCATGGTGTAAGCTGCAGTGTCTGCCCGCAGTGGAGACGGTGGGGTCTTCACTGAAGCTATTATCTGAAGTGATTATAGAGGTTGTAGAGCCTCTAAATCTGGTTTTCAGGGTATCCAGAGATCCTGAGGGTTACTTATTAGCTTTTACTAATGTCACTTTTTGTTAAAATTAACCTGAATTGACTATAATTAAGACTGGAACCCTGACTGACAAAATAAGCATAGTTTAAAAAGCAACCTTTTGAATATAAATTTTGTCCACACTTGATGCATAATTTTACACTTAATGTTTTAATGTAATTTTTTACTTACAAAAGGATGTGACATGCATATAAATTATCAAGCATAATAATTCATCTCCTAATTTAGGAAATAGAACATTACCCATTTGTTACATTTATTTATTTGAGCTCCTCTCCTGTCTCTATCCCTCTGCTCTGTCTTTTTAATAGTTTTGTCACATGAAGAAAGACCTGAAACATGTATCTCACCCTGAAGTGACATTTTTAGTTTCATTCCTTTTTGAGCTTTATGAAAGTGGTATCAGACTGTATAGTAGCCTATGGGGATTTTATTTTTTTCACTCTTGATTATGTTTCTAAGATTCATGGTATTGTGTATAGTTGTCATTCATTTTCATTGATGTATAAGAGTTAATCATGTGACTACAGTATATTTTGAAGGGGTACATACATATAAAATAAAATTGTACATTTTTTAAAAAATCCTTGATACTGTCTTCTACTTTATAATTCTCCCTCCATATACCTTATTGATACTATACACATTTCACTATAAGCAAATATATTTCATATTCTGTAGTTATTTCACTTGCAGTTGTCTCATGTCAGCTTTCAAGGTGAATTACAGAGTATTATTCACTAATATGCATAGTGGAAAGCAGATGATGCTTTTTTTCTGTCACTCTTCAAGAATGCTAAAGAGGAGGTGGAACCTTCAGAGCTTCGATGAACTACAGTTCACATTTTGTCTAGCCTCTTAGAAATGTGTTTTTTTATGTTACTGATCCTAAGATATATTTTTATTTCATACTTTAATATCTCTGAAATTGGGATATGTCTTATACATGTAGGGGTTGTGGTCTAGTTGATTCTAAGCAAGGAAAATTGATTTGCATTTCTGGTGGCATGACTGGACAAAGGCAAGTTCTTGATAGTTCAGTCAACAAACTAAGAGCTATTTGAAAAAGGAATGGAGGGTTAGCTGTCTTTTGTGAACTTTCCATTAACACTTGTAAAATCAAGAGTGCATAAGAATTTAGGAGTATGACTGTCTTATTTTTCTATTGAAGTTGAAGTGAAGTCTCCTCAGTTGTGTCCGACTCCTTGCGACCCCATGGACTGTAGCCTACCGGGCTCCTCCGTCCATGGGATTTTCCAGTTAAAAATACTGGAGTGGTTTGCCATTTCCTTCTCCAGGGGAACTTCCTGACCCAGGGATTGAACCCGGGTCTCCCACATTGTAGGCAGACGATTTACTGTCTGAGCCATAACAAATCACCACAAGTTTAGCAGTTTAAAGCAACAGCTATTTATTATCCTACAGTTACAGTTTAAAGCAACAGCTATTTATTATCCTACAGTTCTGTAAGTCAGAAGTCCACGCAGGGCTCAACTGGGTTTTCTCAGGATCTCATCAGACTGAAGTCAAGGTATCACCCGAGGCTAGCATCTCATCTAAGGCTCTGGTCCCTCTCCCATACTTACATGGTTGTTGGCAAAATTCATTTCCTTGCAGGTGTAGAACTCAGAGGCCTTCAAGGCCAACAGAAGATCATCTCTGACTTTCATTGTCTTCTACTTCTAGACTCCTTTATAAGAGCTCACATTATTAGGCCCACATAGAATGAGCTCCCTCTTGATTAACCCAACTGATGAGATACCTTAATTACATCTACAATGGTCCCTTTTGCCATTAAGGAGATATAAGTGATATCCTCTAACATCTACAAACTCAGACCATGCTCGAGAGAAAGGAATTATAGAAGGCAAATGTACCAAATGATGGGAATCTTGGTGGCCATCTTAAAATTCTGCCTACCACAGTGGCTTTTGGAAGCTTGGAATAAAATCGTGGAGACAACTGGTGGCTCAAGCAATAAAGAACCCGCCTGCCAATGCAGGAGACCGGGATTCAATCCCTGTGTTGGGAAGATCCCGTAGAGGAGAAAATGGCAACCCATTCCAGCATTCTTGCCAGGAAAATCCCATGGACAGAGGAGCCTGGCAGTCCATAGGGCTGCAAAGAGTCGGACAGGACTGAGCACACATTATATACTCAGCATTAAGACAACAATGAAATGCTGCATTACCAGTATTCTTGGTGGCCCCAGAATACTTCT
The DNA here is from genome assembly GCF_003369695.1 of Bos indicus x Bos taurus. Lineage (NCBI taxonomy): Eukaryota > Metazoa > Chordata > Mammalia > Artiodactyla > Bovidae > Bos > Bos indicus x Bos taurus. The sequence continues at coordinate 28,713,091 of NC_040078.1, forward strand.
GTGTAGAAAAACCTGCACATCTATGAGACAAAAAAAAAAGATTTATTAGCAAGATCCACCAATGCATGCTAAAATGAGTGAACTAAAGTTCAATCAGAAAAAGGATATTTGCATAGTCTCCATGTCAGTTTCCCAGACTTGCCGTAACAAATAAGCACAAACTGGATGGCTTCAAACAACAGAAATCTGTTCTCACAATTCTGAGGCTGCAAGTCTGAAATCAAGGTGTTGGCAAGTCAGTTCCTTCTGGGGGCTCTGAGGAAGAATGTGTCCCATGGCCCTTTTCTAACTTCTGGTAACTCCTGGCATTCCTTGACTTCCAGATGCATCTTTGCAATCTCTGCCTCCTTAGTCTTCACATGATGTTGTACTTATATGTCTCTGTGTCCAAATTTCTTTCTTCTAAGGATGCCAGTTATTGGATTAGGGTTTACCCTAGTTCTGATTTCATTTTAACTTGACTGTTTGCAAAGATACTATTCCAAATAAGGCTACATTCTGAATTCTGGGTACACATGTATGTTAAGATGACACTATTCAATCAAGCATGGTCTCAGAGTATCTCCCCCACAATATTTTTTTATTATAAAGGGAAAACCAGTAATTTTACCATGAAAAATGCAGGCAGACAACACTGACCAATTGGTTAGGTAAACATCACTAACAATACTTTCAACATCATATAAGCCCTGTGTAGGATTCAATGAGAAGCATACATGACCTCTGTAACATTCTTTCAAGTAATGCATAATATCAATCTAAGCAAAGGAAACATCAGACAAAACCAAATTGATGGAAGTTTACAAAATAACTGACCAACATTGTTTCAAAACATCTGTCATGAAAGAAGGAAAAACAGGAAATGCCATGGAATGGAGGACAGTATGAAGTGTAGGGTGGGATTCTGCATTTGATTCTGGGAGAGAAAATGGATGTTAGAGAAACACTCAGTTCAGTTCAGTTCAGTCGCTCAGTCGTGTCCGACTCTTTGCGACCCAATGAATCGCAGCATGCCAGGCCTCCCTGTCCATCACCAACTCCCGGAGTTCACTCAGACTCACAAGAAACACTGGTGAAACCCAAATTAATTTTGTAGTTAATATTATTGTGTCAAGGTTAATTTCTTACTTTTCTAGAAAGCTTATTATGCCAGTGATTGAAAAAAAAATTTGAATGAGGCTTGAAACTTCTAATCCAATTCTGTGAATATAAAGAATTATATTGTTTAAAAAAACAAGAAGTTAACGTGATACAGTATTAAAGTACAGATTATATTCAAACCTCATAAAATTTTATGCTAGTGTCTGTTTTCATACCTTATTCAAGACTCCACATTGTGTTTAATTGCATTTTGAGCAGCTTCAGCTGCATGCAACAAATTCTGGTAAATTCTCGTTTCACTTTTATTCTATTACAAATACTTTTCTAATTTTCCTTGTTATGGCTTCTTAGATATACCCCTCATTTAAAAGTCAGCATTAATGTCCAAATATAAGGGATTTTTTAAAGTATCTTTGATATTAATGTCTCATTTAAGTGCTTTCTTCTCTGCAATCACCCACTGTTTTTTCAGTCTTCTAACTTTCAGTGAGACTTTCAATGGCTAAATCAAAGATCTGCCTTGGTAAATGTCTCACTGCACTTGAAAATACGTAGGTTATTTTCAAATATCTTTTGATACTAATCTCTAACATAATTCCACAGTAGTAAGAGAACAGACTCTGTAAGATTTCAATACCTTTAGACCAGGAAATTTCTGCACCTGGTCTTATGTCTCTGGATATATTCCAGTGTCTCCTAGTTTATCGTCTATAAACTAGGGAACTTGAATAGAATTTTAATCCTACTGTTGTGTGAAAATTGTATAGATCTTAATTATTTCTAATTGGTTCTTAATGCTTCTCAGGTCTACTATATTCTTGTGCTTCTCTGTACATTCATTCAATTAATTCTGAGAGTTTGATATGGAAACTCCAACAAAAAATCTTCGTATATCTACTTAAAACAAATAGCTATAATATATAGTGGAACTATGTGTAGCTTTGTTCTGTATTTTCCAAGGCTCCTGTAAATGTTACCATATTTTCATAATTTAAAAAAATAAAAAGATAATTTCTTACTTTTGAAAACTGCTATGGTGAGGTAAGATTAACATAACAGAAAACTGGGTGAAAGGTTTATGGGAAATTTCTGTGCTGTATTTCTAATTATTTTGTGAGCCCAAAATTATCTCAGAACAAATATGCATTGCCCTCATTACTAATGAGTCTGAGCATAATTTCAAATATTTATTTGCCTATACAGGGATTTTAAAAATATAGACATTTGAGTTTTTCCTCCATTTTCCTTTGCTTTTTTTTAATCATTTGATATGTATTAATTTACTATATATTCTGATAAAATTGTCAGTTTTATATGTTCCAAATATATATTTTCCTAATGTTTTTTTTTTTATTTTTTTATGTTTCCTCAGTGTATGGCATTTTAAAAATATGTTAAACTTTATTACTAAAAAGAAAGAGATTCAAAAGAGCTGGACTCCGTAAAGCAGTTTTAGGAATGCCTTAATTAATTTACTTTGCTTATTTTTTTTTTTTACTTTATATACACACAAGTGTGACACATGATTTAAAAAAAAAACTAGGTCTAAATAACTTTTTTTGGTAAATTTATTTATTTTAATTGGAGGCTAATTACTTTACATCTGCTGCTGCTGCTGCTGCTGCTGCTGCTAAGTCGCTTCAGTTGTGTCCAACTCTGTGCGACCCCATAGACAGCAGCCTGCCAGGCTCCCCAGTCCCTGGGATTCTCCAGGCAAGAACACTGGAGTGGGTTGCCACTTCCTTCTCCAATGCATGAAAGTGAAAAGTGAAAGTGAAGGCGCCCAGTCGAGTCCGACTCTTAGTGACCCCATGGACTGCAGCCTACCAGGCTCCTCTGTCCATGGGATTTTCCAGGCAAGAGTACTGGAGTGGGGTGCCATTGCCTTCTTCTAAGTAATAAAACTATTATGTCATAGTAAACTGCCTTTTTTTTTTTGGCTGTGCTAGCACGGCTTGTGGTATCATAGTTCCCCAACCAGAGACGGAACCCATGCCCCTTGCAGTGGATGCACAGAGTCCTAAACACTGGACTTCCAGGGAAATCTCTATGTCGTAGTGAAAAGAGCAACTTTTTCTTGCTGGTACATAAATAATTATGTATCACAAAATCAATACTGTCTTTTCTTCAGTTGCTAAGTTGTGTCCTAACTCTTTGCAACCCAATGAGCTACAGCACGCCAGGCTTCCCTGTCCTTTACTATCTCCCCGGTTGCTCAAACTCACATCCATTGAGTCAGTGATGCCATCCAACCGTTTTATCTTCTGTCACCCCCTTCTCCTTTTGCCATCAATCCTTCGCAGCAAGAGGGTCTTTTCTAAAGAGTTGGTTCTTTGCATCAGGTGGCCAAAGTATCGAAGCTTCAACTTCAGCATTAGTCCTTTCAATGAATAGTCAGGGTTGATTTTCTTTAGGGTTGAGTGGTTTGATCTCCTTGCAGCCCAAGGGATTCTCAAGAGTCTTCTTAGAGTTAGTTCAGTTCAGTTCAGTCGCTCACTCGTGTTCAACTCTTTGCGACCCCATGAATCGCAGCACGCCAGGCCTTCCTGTCCATCACCAACTCCCGGAGTTCACCCAGACTCACGTCCATCAAGTCAGTGATGCCATCCAGCCATCTCATCCTCTGCTGTCCCCTTTTCCTCCTGCCCCCAATCCCTCCCAACATCAGAGTTTTTTCCAATGAGTCAACTCTTCGCATGAGGTGGCCAAAGTACTGGAGTTTCAGCTTTAGCATCATTCCTTCCAAGGAATGATGAGTTAGTTAAATAAGTGTAATTCATTCATTCAATTTAATTCAAAAAATTCATTCATTCAATGAATATTTATTAAGCATTTACTGTTATCTCAGTCATAATTCCAGGTTTAGAGGATACAACGAAGAAAGAAACACAGAACTCAAGCTTACATTGTTGTTCAAGAAGTAGGGCAATGAAAACTTAAATTCACAAATGTGTTAATTTTGGAAAGAAATACATGTTATAAACAAGAGAGTTCCAGAACAACATCTACTTCTACTTTATTGACTATGCCAAAGACTTTGACTGTGTGGATCACAACAAACTGGGGAAAAGTCTTCAAGAAATGGGAATACCAGACCACCTTACCTGCCTCCTGAGAAATCTGTATGCAGGTCAGGAAGCAACAGTTAGAACTGGACATGGAACAACAGACTGGTTCCAAATAGGGAAAGGAGTACATCAAGGCTGTATATTGTCACCCTTCTTATTTAACTTCTATGCAAAGTACATCATGCAAAATGCTGGGCTGGATGAAGCACCAGCTGGAATCAAGATTGCCAGGAGAAAAATCAATAACTTCACATATGCAGATGACACCACCCTTATAGAAGAAAGCAAAGAACTAAAGAGCCTCTTGATGAATGTGAAAGCAGAGAATGAAAAAGTTGGCTTAAAACTCAACATTCAGAAAACTAAGATCATGGCATCTGGTCCCATCACATCATGGCAAATAGATGGGGAAACAGTGGAAACAGTGATAGACCTTATTTTTTGGGGCTCCAAAATCACTGTAGATGTTGACTGCAGCCATGAAATTAAAAGACGCTTACTCCTTGGAAGGAAAGTTATGAGCAACCTAGACAGCATCTTAAAAAGCAGAGACATTACTTTGCCAACAAAGATCCATCTAGTCAAAGCTATGGTTTTTCCAGTAGTCATGTATGGATGTGAGAGTTGGACTATAAAGAAAGCTAAGCGCTGAAGAATTGATGCTTTTGAACTGTGGTGCTGGAGAAGACTCTTGAGAGTCCCTTGGACTGCAAGGAGATCAAACCAGTCCATCCTAAAGGAAATCAGTCCTGAGTATTCACTGGAAGGACTGATGTTGAAGCTGAAACTCCAATACTTTGGCCACCTGCTGCAAAGAACTGACTCATCGGAAAAGACCCTGACGCTGACTGGGAAAGACTGAAGGCGGGAGAAGGGGACGACAGAGGATGAGATGGTTGGATGGCATCACCAACTCAATGGACATGAGTTTGAGTAAAACTCCAGGAGCTGGTGATGGACAGGGAGGCCTGGCATGCTGCAGTCCATGGGGTTGCAAAGACTCAGACATGACTGAGTCACTGAACTGAACTGAGCTGAAAGATAATAAAATAAGCTAATATTATAAAGAGTAATGGTAATAGTGGTAATATGGAGAGTAATAGTAATAGTGGTTACTTTTACTTTAGAAAAGATCTTTGTGAGGTGGTAACATCTGGGCTTGAGTGATGAGAAAGTGCCAAATATCTAATGATTTGGGGAAAGAGCATTCCAGGCAGAGGCAAGAGAAAAGGTAAGAATTCTGAAGTCTGAACAAATTTGCAATGCGGTGTCAGTGGATTGAAACACAATGAATCAGGAGTTACAGACTTAGCAGGGACTAGTTCATTTATAGCCTTGTACATCATGGTAAAAGAGTATGGATTTTATTCTAAATGCAATTGGCTTTATTTTTAATTAAATTTGAAATAGGCTTTGCTCTATGCTTTTTTCTGGCTAATTGACAGATGTTATGGTTATTACTTTTAGTGTGGAGCTTAGCTTGTCCACATAATTCTTCTGTTAAGTGCAATGTTGACATTTTAAAGGGAAGCATTATATTAAGCTTTCGCCTTATTCTTATTTAAATTCTAATAACTGCTATTCTTATATGTTATTCTCAAAAAATCAGTTTAACTGTTTGGGGGCTTGCTGATGAATAAAAGTTTTGGATTGTGGGGTTCTAAGATTAAGTCTTATTTGATTCCTATAGAAGTAATATTCTTTATGAAAGTTTTTGCTCTAACTTGTGTTTTCCTGTTCTGAAATTTTGAATGTGGATCCATTTGCCATTCACTATTACCATATTTTATACAGGAAATTCCCATTACCTTCCCTAGCTAGGAAAGACATATGAGAATAAAAACAGTCTTAAATCTTGAATCAATTAAAATTTATTCAAATTAAATAAAAATTTAAAAGAAATCTCTACATTGATCTTATCTATCTCATTTCACAGAGAACTGACAAAAATCTCTCCATCACTGCTCCAAGAAAATATTATAAATGTGTAGAGGATACTTACTTTCAATTCTCAAGTAGACTCTGGAAAAATGTGCTTATTGGTAATTGTAAGAATAAAAAAACAACTACAATCAATTTCATTGTCTATTTAAGTTTCTCAGAAATAAAAATTAGTACGATAAATAAAATATGCAATTTAAAAATTCTGATTATTATTCTTTAATGGACTTAATATCTTCCCCAAATCTGTGATTATCCTTTTGTATAGGAAATGATTTTCCAAGTAACTTCACAAGCTTGTGCTTTAATTAACTTCAGTTAAAAAAATAAACATGAAAACATTTTGGATTTTTTTACTTGGCTTCAAAATTAATTTGAATAAATATTATTGCCTTAAAATGTGATCTAAAAATGAAACCTATCTCTACCTAAAAATGAAACCTATGAGTAGTACTTGTATAAAGACTAAATCATTTAAACCAGTGATTTAAATCAAATTACTCCATCTCTTACTTTTTTTAATGCTTGGAAGCTAAAATATATGCTTCTGGGTTTATACATATTTGCATTTTGTCTTAAATATAATTTGATACTAATTATGGATCAAGGGGGAATATAAAGGCAATTGAGCTGTATCAGAATAAAGATGATAAAATGGTTTAAGGTCTTACATGGTTTAAGGTCTTTAGAAGTTACATGTGATGGTAGAAATTGAGAGTTTATTCTCATTAATAGGATTTGTACTTATAGAATTTAGTGAGACTATTATTTTTTACATTTCCCATTGCTGTGATATTTGAGACCTAATTCTACTTTTAGCCCGGCTTCACATGACCTTATTTCTAGTGCAAGAGCCCAGGGCAGTTTCTCTGTAACATTAGATTAGAATATCCAAATGGACCTATTACTGGGGCAGAGAAATCTCAATTTAAGATTCGAACAGAGGAAACAAAACAGCTAGTCTGATGCATTTACATTCTGTACTTCCCAACAGAACACTCCACTTTCTAACAACTTCTTATATTGTCGTTCAGTGCTATTCATTCAACAAACTTTTGAAGGTTGTCTGTGTCAGGCATTGTCAGGATAGAGCGATGCAAAGATGAATGTCACAGGCCCCGTTCTAAAGTATCACTAGCTAGTATAAACTAGCAAAAACAGAGTGAGTTTTCATAAAAGCATTGACAGTGCAGCCTGGGAAAGCTGGGGTGGGGGTGGGGAAGCATCAAAGAGAAGGGGCATCTTGTGGGATTAGGCCAATAGCAGAAGAGTTGGAGAAAACATCTTTGAACATCAGAAGTAAGATACTACCTCCTCTTATAATCCAAGGTTACATACTCTCATAACACTGTGCACCTTTCCTTCATTGCAGTTATTTCAATGCGTATGTTCGGATTTTGGTTTTGTGATTAATGATGCTAGACTGAAAGTTCCTTGAGGAGAGCACCATGTCCATTTGTTGTTACTATTATACATCCTAGCGACGACACATAAAAGATGCAGGACAAATAAGTATTGAGAGGGAAAATAAAGTGGGTGGGCAAATTCTCAGAAGCATGACTGGTCATTTTTTAATCCAGTGTTCTCAAGTGAGAGAGCCACAGAAAAGCATTCCTCTCACCAAAAAGGACTGCCTGATCTTTGGCAAGGTATAATTCATTAAACTTTTCTGTGGCCAGAATTAACATTTCCCTCCTACCCTCTCTCCTTATGAGATAAATCACCCATTTACCCTGATTTCAACCTTTTGGTTACCGATTTAGCACCTTGGATCACACTATGAACACCTTCCAGTAACTAGAAAGGTCAGTTGAAGGAGTTTAATAGCCATGATACCTCGCTCACTCACTGTCTGTTGCAAGCAACATAGTTTATGGGAGATAAAGTTCTCACTTAGGGCGTTCAAATTAGCTTGCTAAAAATCTAACTCTATACTAAATAAAATTCCAGTCTAATGTAGCAGACAAGAAAGCCTCCAATGTGAAAAAAATGAAACTGCGGTTTGGGAACTTCTGGATTATCGCTGAGGAAACAGAAATCCTTTATATGACATTTCTGATACGTCCTCCAAATTATTCTCCCTGGAGGTTCACCCTGGTCTCGAAGCCTAAAGCATATTCAAGTTTGCTAAGATCAGAGACACTGAAAGTCAACCGACACCCCGCCCCGTGCGTCCCAGTGGAGTCAGTAAACAGAGATTGATTTCCGCAGCTCAAGGGGGAGGGGATCTAGGGGAATTTAGACACCACCTCCGTTGTGGTTAAGCACAGCACACTGGCTGGCGTCATTCAGCCCTCGTGCGCAGGCGTACTAAGGATACACTCCCCCTCCCCTTCCTGTGCACGCGCTCGGAGCCTGCAAGTCTCGCGAGAGAAGCGAGATTTATTCCTACGTACCGGGCCGTGCTGCTTATGGCGGCGCTGGAGAGGGGGCGCTGAGCTGTTGGGGTGAGTACGACCTCAGGGTCCAAATGGGGGTAGCAGGAAGCCAAGTTAAGGGCGGATGAAAAAATCAAGACAAACGGGTGAGACCTCTGAGTCAGGGTGGGCACTCCTAGAGCTCCGGGTAGATAACACCTCGCCCTGAATCCCCACCCCGGGCTTTTCCACCCGTCCCTCGTTCAACTGTCTAGGCCTCACATCAGGCTGCAGAGCCGAAGTGAAGATTGGAGGCCAGGAGGCAGCGCGTGGTGGTGCTGGTGACTAAAGTGGGGGGAGGGAGCGAAAATGGAGGCTCCGACCGCAGCCAAGATGGAGGCAGGGGTGCGGGGCTCGGGCGCGGAGGCTGTTGGGAGTTGTAGTCTGGCTGTTTCCCCCTCAGCCGCTTGGTGGGAGAAACGAGAACTACAAGTCCCGGCGGGCGGGGCGAGGGGGTGGTGGCGCGGTCCTTTGTGTGAGACTGGAAGAGCCGGAGGCGGAGGAGAGCGGCCTACTCTGACTCTGGACACTAGTTTTTTAGCCATCACCTGCTTGCGGAACTGCCTACTAGTACCAGAGCGCAGTGCGGCAGTGGCCCTTCCTTTGTGTATGAACTGAGACCCCGCTCCATCTAAGTTGCTTAGAGACACCTCCTTTCTTCGGCCACTTCTGGCACGGTAGCCCAGCCGAAGTGTCATCTTTATTGCCATTCACCCGGAGCTGTTTTATCTTGGGTCTGAACCCCAGCTTCCCCGTCTAACCCTCTCCTTTAGCTTCTTGAGAAAGAGAACCGGCCACTGAACTTAGGCACAGGGCTCTCACCCGTCTAATTCTAGGGTTAAAACAAACTCTTTTAAGAGCTCGGTGGCGTTCTTCTTACCACCTTCTCGGGTTCTTGCAGTGTAAGAGCCTGGCCCATGTTGTGCAATGAAAGGCTTGACTTGGTCATTCTGTGTAGTTTTTTTGGAGCTCTAGTCGCAGACACTTTGAGGTTCTTACCATTCTATCCTAAGTAGGAAATCTTAGTGCCACGGTTCTTTGTGCTTTAAGGTTTTCCTTTGGAAACACCCGGATAGCTCCTCCCTTGCTTAACTTACAAGTAAGGGAGGGAACATTCTAATAAAACAGCCTTCATTCCGCAAATAGAAAAGGCTGAACGTTGTCCGAGGTAATTTCCTTGTTTTGCACCTAAAATGAGCGAAACAATGTGATCCTCTTAAACAGTTGGTAGGCAGGATAATAAAGCAGGAGAGGACGCCTGTGATAGTTAAATCTTGGAATATTTCCTGTGATTAAGCTTTTTATCAGGATGGTGTGAACTGCCAGCTATTGACTAGAGCTATTAATCTGTAAAATGTAGTGATCAAATTATTGGCGCAAATATTAAGTTACTGTTAAAAAACGCTGAGTAATTTTCAATTTGAGTTTCTAGAAGGCGAGCATTTTCAATACTACATTGAGGGCCAGTGTAATGCCTTGGTGTCATTTTGGTACTAACCAATATTGGGTATTCATGGTGTGGGTCAGGAGGGGGTTTATATACTTGAACAGGCGTAGACGAGTCATAAAATCTTGAAAATTTTTCAACCTTGTTTTTTTTTTTGTTTTTTTTTTTTGCCTTGTAGCCATAGGCCCGAAATAAAAGAGATGGTAGTGGTTTGAGTGATTTTGCAGCTGCTCTGGATGCTTACCATCGAGATGAGTATTTATAGCAGCTGAGTTGAAAAGTAAAGTATTTGAGGCGCAGAAGATAGGTTTTCCTTTTTTGTAAATAAGTTCTGACTTAACAGGTATGACCTTTAGAGTTTGGTTGAAAATTCTGGTAAATTCCTACCAAATAAAAAATGAGAATGTGAAAACTGACTTGTCCTGCTTTATCTTATTCCTGTTTTCCCTTCTCTCCACTTAAAGACACACGATGTAGGGCCAACATTTTTAAGATTATTTTTTTCTTTCAAATTGTAAAATACAGAATGGAATTTACCTTTTTAACCTTTTTTTCAAGTGTACAGTTCATTAGCATTAAGTTCATTCACATTGTTGTGAGGACCATACTTTTAACAAGGTAGTTTAAAAATGGAAATGCGGTGTGGGCAGATTTCTAAGGAGTTGAATTTAAGGACTGTATTACAAAATTAAAATCTTGATCTTGTAAAATACAAGGTGTTGATTTATCATCTTCTCAAAAAACAAAGTGGGAACTACTTTGAGATCTTTAACACAGACTGTCTTATGGAGAGCTCTAACTTGTAGGATTTTTCATAATAGAGAATTATAACTAGAAGAATTATAACTATTCTTTAAGACTTAATAGCAGGAGTGTCTTCAGTGGTGACGTTGCTGTGTTGGGAGTAACTTGTTTTCTTGAATCCCATCATTTCTTGCTGTTAAATAATTTCTGCCAAATTACGATTTTTAAAAATTTCTTTGTCTTGTATTGGAGTGTTTTCCACTTGCATGTATGAGTGTCTAGTTAAAAAACTGAATAATTCAAAACTTTTTTCCCATTTACTTAGATGTTTCTCTTGTGATACATTTTTTTAGAGGTATTAAACTGAGTACGGTGCATTGAAAGATTATTTGGGGAGCATTATATGCCCTTTAATATTGAGGTAAAACATTATAGTTGAAAATAAATTCAGCAATTTATTCACATTGAACCTGTGGACTATCCATTGGTTTGCGGTTGCAGCTGGTATATAACAAGTTAGTTGTTTGGACTTCTGCTTCTTGGATGTATTGATAGTAAGTGTAAACTGCCAATTGCAAACTCTTTCTATGGGCAAGTTTGCTAGGTACTGCTGCTTTTTATCAGCAAAGATCTTTGCCCAACGGCCTTACATTTGCTTTTGCTTTATTGGGCATGGCAATGCCTTTTCCCGTAATTAGTCTGTACCTGCTCCGGCCACTGTGGTAGCCACTAGCTTTGTGTGGCCTTCGTGCCCTTGAACTGTGTACAGTTCTGAATTGAAATGTGCTGAAATATAAAACAAACATTCGATTTCAAGGGATATTAAAAATATGTCGATTGCCTGTGGGAAGTGATGACATTTGGATTTGGCTAAATAAGACACTTAATTAAAATGAATTTCACTGGTTTCTTTCAGCATTAATATGATTATTAGGATATTTTAAGTTCCATATGTGACTTGTACAATATTTCTGTTGGACAGTGCTGCTCTGCACTGTTCTGATTTTTGTGTCTGGAGGATTTCTTCAGCTTCTTTCCACACTGCTGTTTGTCCTATTTCAAAGTATTAGTGTATATAAAAGAAGTTAAGTGATGGGAGGGTATAATTTTAAGTGTCTAGTAATCACAATTGTTTTTACTACAGTGAACCTATATATACAAAAAGATAGTTGCAGCAATTTGATATTCTTTTATTTCCACTCAACATGGTGATGACTTAAATTGTTTTGAGGTGGTTAATTATCTAAATTTTTATCACTTTCCTTAGATCCCAAAGTGAAACTGAAAACTTATTTTATATAAAATTAAACTTGTCTTGAGTTACTGCATCAGGAAATATGAACTGAGGGGAAAAAAAAGAATTATGAACTTCGGAGTTAAGGCAGGAATGAGTATTGGTCATAAATCAACAGAGAACCTTTTCAGTTCCATGCTGTCTATTTGGGTCTTTGCTGTTGTTTTCAATGAAAGTAATTTAAACAGAGTGGATTAGGTGGAGAGACTTAAAGACTGGTTTATCATTTCTTTAACATTCTTCCCAAGTGAATGCTGTACAGACTTTGAGTATAATTTGTCAAAATGATAAACTAGGTTATATGATAGCACTTTAGATGAAGTAATGCTGTAAAAATGTACTGGTTCAACATATGTATTATTTTAGTACCTACTATGTGCCTGGCTTCAGCTAGCTCTTTGAGATAAAGCAGCCAACTAGAGGAGACAGTAAGACAGGTGATGATAATTTTAAGGAAGGTGAAATAGGGCATGACTCTTTGGATTTTCAGTTCAAGTAAAAGAATTGGCGTTAATTGCTAAAACAGCAAGGCATAGTTGTTGATAATTAGTGGTGATAGTGTTCCCATACAGAGCAAAGGGAAAGAAGTTAATTACCTAGTGGTCAGGAAGACTCTCAGATTCACATTTAAATTGCTCCTTAGATTTTGTGGGTTTTTTGGCCACACTGCAGTATATGGGATCTTAGTTCCCCGAGCGGGAACCAAACCCATGCCCGATGCAGTGGAAGCACAGAGTCTTAACCATTGGACCAACCACCAGGGAAGTCCCCTAGTTTTTTTAAATTAGTGCTCTGTATATCAAGTGTCTGGGGACAGCGGGGTACGGGGGATGCTGTAGGGGGTACACTTAGGATTAAAGCAAAATTATTCGTCAGTACCACCCATGAATCTAATAATCTTGGCATGAGTGAATAGCCAGTTTATTTCAATTCCAGGTGGGTGTCTTTTTTCAAAGACACTTCAAAACTTCTTGGTTGGATAATTAAGACTATCTAGTTCAGTAAAAACAAAATTTTTTACAGTTGGTAGAACTGTATACCAACTTGAATTGTCTTTTGCTTATTATCTATCATTGTCTTTTTGCTATATTAGTTTCTGCTGTGGTAAGTTTAGTACCTAGTAAGGTACTAAAGTGGCCTGTGATAAAGAAATAAACTTGAGTTTGTCTCTCAGAAATTTGAAGCGTATTAAAGGAACACGATACATAAACCTGTAAACCAAGTGCAGAAAATTTGGTACCAAAAAAGAATGATGCCATCAGTGGGAGTTAATGCCCCCTTTAGTGGGAATTAGGTAATCTGTGCTAGAATGGTCAAGAAAGGATTTCTTTTTTTTTTTGGTAACATTTAAGATGACAAAATATATACTTTGTGGCGAGACCCATATGCATAAAGAAATCTCCCAAGAGTTATGTTTTAAGAATTAGGAAGGAAAATGTACCAATCTAGAAGAATTGGAGAGCAGAAGAAAGATGTAAAGTAGAACAAAACACACCTTGAGTGATGGTGGTTCAATGCTGGCTGGAAGTCAGAAACACCTTGGGGAAATGGGTGGAAGAGGAAAATATCCCAGTGCCTAGGACCTAAACCCAGTTAAATTTGAATCTCATGTTGGGATCCAGGCTTTGATTCCCCGTGCACCCCCTGCCCCAAGTTGTCCGAGTGGGTTGGATTTGCAGTCAGGATTAAGAAATTCCCATTTAGAGTGCTGGGAAAATCACTGAGGATTTTGGATAAGGAGATGAGTGAGATGAAATTGGAATTTTAGCTAAGTCAGTCTGGTAGTGTTATGTGACAGAATGTGGGAAGAGTTGATACTGAAGTTTAGCAAATGTGTTGTCTGACTGGACAAATAGGTCATTTAGAACAAAAGATGAATATAAAAGATACCTTGAAATATTGATAAGACTTGCACAATTGGATGTGTAGATGGAGACGGAGGGTCGTTACAGAAGTGGCCCTGAGTCAGGCCATTCAGGTTACTGTTTGGGGACTGGACATAGTCTTCCCAGTGATTGGAGAACCATTGTTCAAAGAAGCGTCTAGTCTGGGTAATAGGTGAATGATCCAAATAAAACTGAAAGATTGAACAAATGTAACATTTGATATTTGAAGTTACAGTATAAAGTCATGGAATATTTACCCAATGGCAGTAGATCAGCTGCTACTGAGTTTTCATTTTGCATTGTAGAAACTGAAATTCAGGGAGATTAAATAACTTTGTTTGTAGCATTTACTGGTGATTAGTATTGAGCTCTCCTCCTCTAAGCTGTTTCACCAGCTCTGACCTCACCTTGTAGTCATTCTGATTTCTGATGTTCTTCAAATATACTGTCCATTTCTCCGCATATCTAAAACCAAATCCTCCTCTACTTTTCCCCGTATGTCATTTTGGTTAACAGCACCATTTTAGCTAACATTTGAGGCACTGCAAAATAATCATTTTTGTACAGCTAATAAAAGCACAATTTTGTGGTGAAATAGACATTTCATTTCTCTTTTGTTTTCTTCTCAATTGTTTCTCTTCTCAAGACATTTCTTAGCTGCTTATGGCAACAACTCAAATGAGATGTCTGTTTCCTTCATGAAGTCATCTCATAGGATTTCAGGACTTCATATCGTTTCATCAAGAATTAACGCTCTCTGTTTCTTGTTATATATCAAGTTGAAATGCTTCATAATCTGGCTCTGGTACATCTGTCAAACCATATATCTCATTTCACTTTAACCCAGCACTCTGTTCTAACCAGGCTAGTCTATTGATTCCTCTGCAACAACACACCATACTTGTTGTAACAGTCATTCACAAATAAAGCTCCCTTGATGTCAGGTATAGAAAATCAAATACATGGTCTCTGCTCTCAAGGGACTTATGATTTAATTGTGTATTCTAGTTTGGTTTATGTTACAGTTTATGCCTAGAATACTCAACTGTTTTCTTTTTCTCAAAAATCTGCCTATTTCTCCTAATTAAACTGAAATAATGCCACCTCTTTAAAAGCCTCTGACCATGTAGCTTTAATGCCCAGATAGTGATGAATAAACCATAAGTAGTATTTCTCAAATAGTATGTCAGTAGTAGATATCCATATATTAGTTGAGCAAATTAATTTTTGATATTTTGTTCTATAATTAATTTTTTTCTCATGTGTGACTTTTTCAATGAGTATAAATTCTCTGACGACAGGAAATTCGTTCATATTTTCCACAGTTCATAACACAGTGCTAGGTAGTTATAAAACGCTACATTAAGTAGAACATTATATAACTGAATTTATTTGTGGGGAAGGCATATCAATAAGGAATGTGAAATAATTTCAGAGTTTGAGTGTACAATACCACAAAAGGTATCCATTA
Organism: Bos indicus x Bos taurus; assembly: GCF_003369695.1. Taxonomy (NCBI): domain Eukaryota; kingdom Metazoa; phylum Chordata; class Mammalia; order Artiodactyla; family Bovidae; genus Bos; species Bos indicus x Bos taurus. The sequence goes on from NC_040078.1 coordinate 28,728,460, forward strand.
ACACTTGAGAGATTGCCTAAGTGATGAATGTGTATGCTTCCAAGTTTTCTGCATTGCTTGATTCTAAGTTAATGAGATGAGCTTTTCCCTCTACCTACCTTCTATCCCTGATTATTTACTTAATGTCTTAATTTCTTATCTCTAGTATGAAGTGTAACAGAACAGACTTTACCACCTGAAACTGCTGCTTCAAGTTCAGATCAGGCAAGGAACAAACCTCGAAACAACCAACAAGACCAAAGAAGAGTACACTTAAGTTGAAGACACAACACTTGATCTGAAACAAGAAGTTTGTGCCTACTCAACAGCTTTGAAAGAGCACTTCCCAACGCTGCTAGTAGTCTTTGTTTTCTTCAGTGCTGTACTGTGAGATTGCCCGGTGCAGCAGCAGTTGTATTCTTTATTAGCTTGATAGATCGTTTTCTCTCGCTCTTTTTTTTTTTTTTTTAATACTAGCAACTTTCATTCTTTGAAACGTCTGCTGAAAAAGAAGAATCAGCAAATACTACTGAAAGTGCAATATTTGATTATCACTGCGAGGTAGGTTTATCGTTTCCTGTTGGCAAGAGTTAGTTTATAATTCTGGATTTCCTAATTATTTGGTTAAGTATAAAATCTTAATCTACTCGCTTCTAAAAGTATTCTGAAAACAGTTTATATTTTTCAACTCTTCGTCTGAAAATATCAACGCTAGTTTATTTTATTTAACTTAATTGTCTTTTCTTAGATGAGGACAATATTTATGGCCAGAACTGGGATTTTTTCACCCAAGATGATATTTATTCATATATGCAGATCTCTTGATTTCTTGGTCTCATAGAAAACTCCATTGGTACTATTTAGAAATTAGGGCTTCAGAAAGGAAAGCCCTTTGCAGTCTTGTTTGCGGTAATCTTGGGTAAAGAAAATGTGCAGGAAAAGGAACGTTTGAAGGTGAGTAGTACTTTGTTAAGAGAGAGAAGGGTCTTTGGTAGAGATCTAGAGATAACTTCAGCCGGCTTCCCTGGTGGCTCAGAGGTTAAAGCGTCTGCCCCCAATGCAGGAGACCCGGGTTCAGTCCCTGGGTTGGGAAGATTCCCTGGAGAAGGAAATGGTAACCAACTCCAGTATTCTTGCCTGGAGAATCTCATGGACGGAAGAGCCTGGTATACTACAGTCCACAGGGTCGCAAAGAGTTGGACACGACTGCGCGACTTCACTAGAGATAACTGAATGAACTGATCTAGGGAAATCTGAAAGCCCATGATGTATATTGAGTAGTCTGTTATTAACAGAGTAGAGAATACAGGTTTATGGGACAGAAAGAGTAACTGGAAAGGGATGCTTGCTGGACGGTTCTAAAGGGCCCACTATATTTGACTTTATTCTTCAGGAAAGATATCAGCTGTTTATAAGCAAGGACTTAGTGGATTTTGTAGTTCAAACCTAAAATAGTTTATTAATTCAGATTTTAAAGTTATATATTCACAAGTGTATCTTTAAAAGACGAACGGTACTGCTTTTAAGGGATAAGTTGACAATGGGAAGGTGTGTTACAAACAGTGGACAGAGTGGAGGGAAGATAAAAGCTAGGGTAAAGGCTGAGAAAAAGGTAGACACTGCTTGTTTTAATGGTAGAAGTAATAGTACTGGTGACCAGTTGAATGTGAAAATGAGGCTGGAGGGAATTAATTTAGTCTATCCAGTTGTCCAAGTTAGAAACCTTTGTTCATTGAAATAGAGAAGTTCAAGTGGGGACTTGTGGAAATCTATTTTGTTTGTAAGATAGTAATCTAAAGTTGAGAAAATACTGTAATATGGAATGCTCAACAGTGGTTGTTTGGGGGAGGTAGGATTGTGAAGGGCAGTTGTTCCTTTTAAATCTTTAGTTTCTAGATTTTCTGAAATCAGAAATAAAGACTTGGAATTCAGAAAGGAGTCATCACTTTATAGGTAATTCAGGAAGAAATGCGAAAGAGAAGAGTGTTTAAAGAAATAGAGGTAGCCAGGAAGGAATGCCAAGGAAGATAATTTCGGGGAGCACTTGGTAGTAATCCTTTTGTAAAATGCGTGCTTCTCTGGCAGCTCAGTGACAGACAGCCTGTCCGCAATGCAGGAGGCGAGGATTTGATCTCTGGGTCTGGAAGATTACCTGCAGGAGAAAATGGCTACCCATTCCCGGTATTCTTGCCTGGGAAATCCCATGGATAGAGGAGCCTGGTGGGATACAGTCCAGTCGGTGGCAGAGTCGAACCCGACTGAGTGACAGAGCATGCATGCATTGATCAAATCAGATGGGGAATGAAAACAGATCATTCTTAGATTGTTGTCTTAAAAAAGCTTCATTACTGTTTCAAAAAGCACCTGGACCCATACCTACAATTTATTTAAAGGTTGAAAGCTTAATTGTGGTAATCACCTTAACTATGAACCAGCATTATTTCTTAATTTAGAACTACCAGTAATACCAATTTATTTAAATTACCCATAAACAGACATTTAGTTACTTAGTTTTAAGGCTATTTCACCACTTGCTTTTTCTGTTTGTTTCTTTCTCCCTCCTCGTCTGACTTTTTAAAAATAATTTCAGACTCCTACCAATTGTGCTGAGTTAGATAAAATAATGGAGATTGAAATTGCGCAGCTTTTATCTTTATTCATAAGGGTAAAAGACAAGATGCTAGAGCTTTGATTGCCTTGACATGAATTGTGAAAATGGATTTAAAGTAGAAGTGCTTTTTGTTTAACCTAATCTTTGTATTCTTTTTTCTCTAGTAAGCAGTTTAGTTCACGATACATAGGCTAAATACTAATACAGTAAATATTTACAAACAGATAAATGAGTGGGGATATTGACATTAAAACATGTTCTCATTGTACAGTTGTGAATTCCAATTAAAAGGAGTGCAGCTAACAAAACAGATTTGGTAATGCAGTAGATCACAGAATTTTTTTTTTTTTTTTTAATTTTTATTGGCGTATAGTTGGTTTACAATGTTACGTTAGTTTCTTTCTATACAGCAAAGTGAATCAGGCATACGTATACATATATCCACTCTGTTACAGATTCCCTCCCCATTTAAATCACCACAGAGCATTGAGTAGAGTTCCCTGTGCTATACAATGGGTTCTCATTAGTTATCTATTTTATATTCAATAAATAGTAGCATATATATGTCAGTCCCCATCTCCCAATTCATCCCACCTTCCATACACCCTTGATAAGGTTACTCTCTACATATGAGAACCACGTTTAAGAGATGTTTGTTTTTTGTTGTTGTTTTTTTTAACAGTTTAAAGTAGTACATAATTAGGAATGAATAAATATTGAAGAGTGGGATTGACCCTAAAAAGTACCAAGAAAGAATAAGGTTTATAAGAAGTTTGGTTGGCATGTAAAGATAGACATGGATTGTTTTGGTGAGTATTTTGATCAAGACAGTTTAAGATGACAGAAGGAAAGCAAAGCTAGAAACATTAAAAGAAAACTAAAGCCCCCAGTGAATAAGATGACAGGGTAACTTGCTGGAGTGTGCTAGTAGTTAACGGAGACCCATGACCAGGAACTTCACATGTCTTGATTGATTTTCAAAGTCAGGTGTACAAACTTTCGAGCTTGCTCTTTGTATCAAAAGTCCAGGAGCACAAGATAAAAAATTTTCAGTAAGATTTGACAGAGTATCTCATGATAGCATAGTGATCAGTACGCAGAAATATAGATTGCATAATAAACATTAAAAGACTTTGAATAATGGACTGATTTTCAAAGGGGTCTCCACATATGTGCTGCCAGATTCTGTCATCCTTCCATTTCAAGATTTAGTAATAAATAGTTATGTGTATATTTATGTACAAGCATTCCAGGGTTTTTGTATGAAGTAACTAACCCTATTAGGTTAGTTTTTTCTTTAGTAATAAATGATCAGTTATAAGAAATAGAAGGAGAAAACCTGATTTTACTGATTTATTAAGAAGTAATATAGAGGATTTTTTTTTTCTTAGTTATATGAAGTTACTGAAACTTTTTAGTCTACAGAATCAAGAAACATAATCACTCAGCGCTGTCTGTATTATGGATAACTATTTAGAACATATCCAGAACACAGCAGTTAGTCTGAAAAACGGTTGCATTCAGAAAACTGAAAGGAGCAGAGGAAGTTAAGGGAAGGTATGTTTAGATTAAGAAAACAGTAATTTTCTAAAACTGTTGTACAGCGAAATAGATTGGGGTTTTTTTGATAAGAGTTTATTTGAACATTTATTGATTTCAGTCGGGCAGTGGCAAACTGGAAGTGGTAAGGAGTGCTCGAGGACTTTATTATTGTCTGTAGCTTAAAGCCCAGTTGTCTGTGATTAGGTGACCTTGGTTTATTTTTGTTTTTTTTTTTAATTTTTATTGGAGTATAATTGCTTTACAATGTTTAGATTTGTTATATCGCAAAGTGAATCAGCTATATATTTAGAAATATCCCCTCTTTTGGATTTCCTTAGCATTTAGGCCACCACAGAACATTGAGTAGAGTTTTCTGTGCCAGTAGGTTCTCATTAGTTATCTATTTTATACATAATATCAATAGTGTAAATGTGTCCATTGCAGTCTCCAATTCATCTGATTCCTTCCCCCCTTGGGAAAGGACTACCTTTTCTAAACTAATGAGAGCCAAGCAGACTAGGTTAGGAGAAACAATTCAAGAAATGTTGCAAGAAGAAAAAGTCTAAACTTGGACTTGGTGATGTTTGTTTGTTGTGTTCACTACTATACAGGTAGAACCTAGAACGGCATTGCCACATTGTAGGCGCTCATCATGGTTTAGTGCATAAAGCAGCGGTTAGGAATGTGAGTGGTGGAGTGAGAAGGGAGTACTGGATTCTGTTCCCATTTACCAATTTTACCTCTGTGCCCTTAAAACACCCTCTAAGTATTTTATTGTCTGTGAGTATTAAAGTAGATTTTAATGGTCTTTTTGTTTTTAAAATACCAGTTGAAATCATATAAATATTTTTTGCTGTTATATAAATTACTGTGACTTATTGACCCATTGTTAAACTTTGGAGTGTTTCTAGAAATTTGTTATTAAAACATTTTAGTGAACACATTTTGCATAAAGCCTTGTTCACATTTCCTCAGGATGGGTTTCCTGCAGTAGAATTATTAAGGAAAACACCCCCATGTTTTGGTACATGTGGTTAAATTGTATTTCAGAAAGATTACACCAGTTTACCACCATGAAAAAATATTAGCGTGTTCTTAACCTACTTCCTCAATATTTTTTAAATCTTTTCTTTGGTAGTTTGATAAATGAATAATTTGCTTTATCTAAATATTTGCTTGCCACAATTGAAGCTTATATATTTTGTCTTTAATGAATAATCTTTTAAGACTAATTTATTTGTCTTCCACAGTTCAGCAAATGAGTGCTTACTATGTGCTAAACACTGTGTAACACTGGAGATTTAGCTTTGAATAAAAAGTACCTGTTTTCATGAAGCTTATATTCTAGTAGTTTAATTCTTACCTGATTTGCTTAAGTTCTTTAATGGTGCACTTACATATTTACATGTGCTTTTGTTCTCTTTAGGTTTGAGAATAAAAGTTTATACTTTTTACATAATCAAACATCGATCCTTTCCCTTGCACCTTTTTCTTTTGACTTTAAATCTAGAAAGTCCCCTTTCCAAAATCTTTATAAATACACACATTTTTATTTAATATTTGTTAAGGCATTTAACTCAGTTCATCTGAAATATACTTTTTGTATGCTGTGAGTTGAGCAACTATAGAATTTTCCACCTATTTTTAAAAAAAGCCAAATAACATTTATATACTGGTTCATTCCTCCCACCACCACCTCCTTTTTTTTGTCTTTAATTTTTTTATAAACAAGCATCTGTTGCTGAGCTACCTGCTTTTTCCACTGAATTTCTTTTTTTATGTAATTGTTTGGTTTTATATGCTTTTTTCTTTTTTAAATGACCTACCATTTTGTCTAATGGTGTTTTCTTTAAAGTTTTGTTGGTGGTGGTTTAAAAAAGAATTTAAGTGTACTATTAGGAATTTTATTAAGGAAACATACTCTCTCATCTAAAGTTGCTTGAAAAATACATGGTTTTCCATTTTTAAAAAGTAGTTCTCAAATTGGATAAAGGGTCGAGGAAAAAAACCTAAGATACTAGGAGAAAAGAGACGTTCTGTTTCAGTTCCGTTTGATGTGCACATCTAAAAGTGCGATGAGACACAAGTGATACAGCCTAGATTCCAGTGCCCTCCCTGGGGAACAGTTTAGTCTTAGAAGGAATGACAGCTGTAATCCCTTCTGATTTGGGTTCATTTTCCCTTAGGGTGAGAAAAATGAGTTACTACCTCCTACGTTTAGCTAGATTGCTAGGAGTGGAGATGTGGTTTTTGCAGCTTGCTGGCTTATGTATTACAGATCATATCATTGCATTCTTACTTGAATGGTTAGAACTATAGTCTAAACATGAGAAAAGCAGAGATTGAAAGTCATGATCTAAGTAAGTCATGGTGAAATAGTGGTTTTCAAATTAATTTGAAAGTGTACATGTGTATATTTTTATAAATTGTGTGATTATACTTGCATTACAAAGCAGTGGCACAAATAGGACAAAGTTAAAATAAGCAGTATTATAAAAGTAGTTTACCTGTTAACAGAAACTTTCCAGCCTCACTCAGAATACATATCTGGATGCTTAGTTTGTAAGTGTTTAATTTAAAAACTTTATACTATCATGAATTAATATCTAAGGCACAGTATGGATTTTGTGTTTTATCACTACTATTGCTGGCATAAGTATCACAGTCTTGATCTTAGTTTTTTTGAGACTTGTCAGATCTCATTAATGGTGATTTATTTCATAATGTGGAAGTACAAGAACTAATGAGAAGTGTTGGCTCCCACTACTCTGCCTTTGCTTGCTTTATTAGCATTATCTTCTATCTAAGATTCTTCTCTAGGAATCTTTCTCAACACCTTTTCTATTTGTGAGGGCAGTTTAATTAAACTAGATAACTAAATTTGTATGTGCACTTAGGGAAGTGTAAATTTAATATGCTGAAAGTAAATAAAGGAGGGCTTCGCTGTCAATCTCTGGTGAGGCTCTCCACTCAACCTCAGAATACTTTATGTTTGATCTGTGATATGGTCTGACAAAGCAATTCAGCAAAGCCTTTTCTATAAATACATAATAACCATTTAAAAAGCTAATTGTTATCTCTTGACAAAATATATTTATTCTAGTTAGGATTCTTTCTTCCTACACACCATTGAATTATCCGGTGTATAACCTTCTTTAGGGAGACAAGTGATTGAGAATATTGGATTCTGTGTGAAGTTGTGAGACATTTTGAAGACTTTGGGCTCAACTGTCTCATTGTAGCAACTGCCAGAGTCCTTACGGCATGTTAAAAATTATAAATGTTGTGGATTAGGGATTAAGTAAGTGCTTTAAAAATGCATTTCGGTTTGACCTTTTAATGTTAATGCTATAATTTATTTTGTTGATAGAAATCTGGTTAAATGATTGCTATTTTGCTGAAGTAACCTAATGGTAAAGGTAAAGATACACAGGTTGACTGTCAAATGTATTAAATTTTTATTGATGATAGTTATAAACATTGTGTTATGTTATCACAGCTGTTTGAGATGGAGAACGTTTTTACTGTGTCATCCGATCCTCATCCCCCTCCTGCAGCCCCTCCTTCACTTTCTTTACCTTTATCTTCATCTTCTACCTCATCTGGGACTAAAAAACAAAAGAGGACCCCCACGTATCAGAGATCTGTAAGTCAGGGAAGCAGTCATCCTAGCTTTTTTTCTTTGTGTTAAGAGCATGACTAAGAAGCATCACTCAGTTTGATTGAAATACCCTGCAAACTTACTTTCTAACTTCCCTAAGCATTTCTTTCACCTTGAATCTTGAAAGGTAAGTTTAGTAGTTTAGGGCTTGCTACTCAGAGGGTGTCCAGGAAGCAAAAGCATCGGTATCCCCTTGGGAATTTGTTAGAAACAGATAATCTCAAACCCCTGCCAGTGAGTCAGATTTTGTATTTTAACCAGATCACTGGGTAACTTCACTTTGACGTGCCCTAGTTTAGAGTCTATATTGTGCATGTGGTTTTGAATCCTCTGTCATTTGACTTTTGTAAGTCATTTAATCTCAGTGTCTATTTCATCATTAGTAAAATAGGGACAGTATTACATGCTCCTGGGCTTTTGTAAAAATTAAATGAGTTAACACATCCAGCACAAAACAGTGTCTACCATGAAAGAACTGGAACTAACCACCTATAGATGTGATGGCTTTGTTTTGCATGGTTTGGCTGTCCCACACAGTGTTTAACTACTTGAAACTTGGGTTTATGTTTCTATAATTTCAGTGGTCTCTTTTTCCTAATGAAAAATATTCTTATTAATGCCCAACATCAGACAAGTAAAAATGCTTATGAGTCAAATTTTCAATGAAAAGGTCTAAAACTAGTTGTAAGGATGTGGATATGTTGCTATAGTAGATCAGTGATAGACCTAACCTTCCCTAGGGATTTTGTCCTGTGTCCTGCTTCACTTAAATAAAATGAATACACACTGTGATAGACAGTATCTGATGATTAAATAGGTCCCAGTACATTGCATTTAAATAGCCCCTCTTATATTAAAGAGTGTTTTATTTTGCTTTATCTAATCATAGAAACAGATGACAGTATTTGGAGATTTCATCAGTGTCTGAAACAAATGAAAAGATTTCTTTTAATTGTGCCTGTGAAGTGATTGATTATTTTTAGGATTGAAGAGCTTTTGTTGTCTTGGAGTACTTAGAAAACTCTTGTCTAATCACTGTTTTCAGTCGTCTTCCATTAAAAGACCTGAGCATGCATGCATTTTCTAGTTTGAAATAAGTATTGCATAGAAGGTTTCTTTTTTTTTTTTTTAGAAGGTTTCTTTTATTCTTTTTACTAACTTAAGTAATTGCCTTCAAGATGCATGGCTTACCAAATAGCATCAAGGTTTCTATTTCTCTTTCAAAATAAATAAATTCCTTAATGATATGTCTTGGTAGTTTGGTTTTCCATCTTGTGAATATTAGTTACCTTTGTCCTGATGATGTTTTAGTAATTTAATTAAAGGCAGCTTTTACTTATGTGGTTGCTTTGTCTTAATATTTAAACTCCAGAAATTTGATTTGTGGGAAGTGAAAATCCTACCATAAATTGGGACGGTTCCCCAAAATAATTTGAATTACTTCCTCTGAAATGTTTTATTGGCTAAATTAACATTTCAGTAATAAAAACATAATCTTCCCTTTACTTGTATTACCTTAATTTTCTTTGCCTTTTCATATTAAAAGTTCGGTGATTTGTTAATCAGACGTAGTATGCTACAGAGAGAATGTACAGATCTGTATGTATTGAGTTCTTTCTCTTTTTAAAACAGATGAGCTTTGATCCAAACCTTCTCCACAACAATGGACATAATGGGTACCCCAATGGTACTTCAGCAGCACTGCGTGAGACTGGGGTTATTGAAAAACTGCTAACCTCTTATGGATTTATTCAGTGTTCAGAACGGCAAGCTAGACTTTTCTTCCACTGTTCACAGTATAATGGCAACCTGCAGGACTTAAAAGTAGGAGGTAATTTGTCGATTCTCCTTTTTATAAAACTGATCCCAAATTTTTCTTGCATATCAACTTATTCCTGACAGTGCTATGGTTTTGGCCTTTTCATTGTACCAATTACTGAAGTTTGTCTATATAAATCAGCAAAATCCTGATTTTACTTGTGGTGGTGATCTTTTTGAGGGATGAAAGAGTTATTGAGTAAAAGATACCTTTGAATATTTTTTAAGTAAATACTTGGTAGCTTTGTTACTCCCATAATAATGATTGTTTGGCTATTAGGTTTTAAGCCAGTAAAATAAAACTTTTATATTGTTAGTTTTAATTGTTTTGCCTGTTCCTACTTTGGGTAGTAGCTGAAAAAAAATAACTCTTCCGATGTTACCATTGAACTATATGGAAATTCATTTTGGCTGACATCATAGAAATTACTTTCATGTGTAGAAAAAATGTGGCTTATTAAAGGACTGAAGTTACAGGGTCTCTGTGTGTGTTATAAAATATCTTTGAGAAAAAAGAGCAATAGTTAACTCATTACTGACCAAGGATTTTTGCAGAAACCAGTGTCTGATATTTTTATCTTGACTGGCCAGAAATTAATTCTGTTATTTCACTAACACTTTGTGGATTATTGTGTGCAGTAGTTAACACCTGACACACCTGTAAAGGCTTCTCCAGCATCATGAGTTTCATTTTCACTTTCTGTATCAGAATCTGTCACTAAGGATTTTTGTGTTTTTGTTGGTCTAATAGTCACATTGTCTGAACTATATTTTGAAGAACTGTTATCTTCTGAGCCACTAGTATATACGTCTCTCAGATAAAGAATCTGTAAAATTCACCAAAAAATTATTCACTCAAAATTTTGCAATGTCATTTAAAAAATTTTTACGGTGATAAACTTGCATTTATAATATACACAGGGTTGGCACAAAAAGCAAAATGAATGATAAGGACAGTCATAACTTGTGTAATGAACCTGTGATAAATTTTAAGATCTACTGACTTTGAACAGTGATGTTGATTATCTTTTTCTAAAAATGTATTGATAACGTCTCTGGTCAATAATGTGTTAACGTGAATATTTGGCATTCCAAATATTGTATAAGAGTGTTATATTGGTTAATCCTCATTTTACAGATGAAGTAACTGAGGGTATAGAGGGATTTTAAGGTGGGGGGAAGCTTGCCAAATCACATCATCATTACGTATTTGTAGTATGTGTAAGTGCCATGAAAACTAAGACTGAGATACTACTAACTTAGTCTAAAGCAGTGGTTCTGAAACATTAGTGTGTATCAAAGTTACCTACAAGGCTTGTTAAAACATAGATAGCTGTACCTGATGCCCAGAGCCTGTTTTTGAATAAGTCTGGAGTGGGCCCTGAGAATTCACCTGTCTGCTGTGCTTCAGGTGATGTTGCTGCTGCTTCCATTGGTCCAGGGACTACACTTAGAGAAAAAACTCAAATGCAGCATTAAGTTTAACTCTAAAGTGAGATACCATTTTACCAAAATTAGTTCAACAAATATAACACTCTTTATTTTAGATGATGTTGAATTTGAAGTATCATCTGACCGGCGGACTGGGAAACCCATAGCTGTTAAACTGGTGAAGATAAAACAAGAAATCCTCCCTGAAGAACGAATTAATGGACAAGTTAGTGACTTTGGTGTTTATATTTTCTTAGGGCCCTGAATTTGCTTATCTTTCACATTAGAAAAGGAAGATTCACCCCATCTCCTCAGTTTGCACGCAAGAGAGCTATAGTATATAAAAGTTACTATTTTAAAATTGTATCAGAAGCACTGGCATTTCTTGACCTGAAATAAAAATTTGGTCAAGAGTCATTTGGGTTTTTACATATAACCCTAAGTCTATACTTACAGTCAGTTGATGTACTGTAAGTTTGAAACTTGGCAGCATGACATCCTCTGTGGATCATATTAAAATGCATCCCTATGTATAGTATAGAGGATATTAAAATTCAGTTTATATTGAACAGTGCTGCTCCTGAAATGATTAGCAATGGAAATTTTTTTTTTTTGACTGGTAGGTTGTGTGCGCTGTTCCTCACAACTTAGAGAGTAAATCTCCAGCTGCCCCGGGTCAGAGTCCAACAGGGAGTGTATGCTACGAACGTAATGGGGTAAACTTGTGTATTTTTCTTAAACCTTTGCCTGATCCACCATGTGATCTATAAGCGTACTTTAAAATTCAAAATAGAAAACGTAAGCTGCAGTTGATTAAAAATCAGTTTTAAATTTGGTTTCAAAGAGGCTTTGAGTGCAGCATAATCAAAAACTTTAAAAAGAAAAAAAAATCCATAGGACTTCCAAGTGTCTTAGCTTGCCCAAGTGTGACCTTAGTTAGAACATTAAGGTAAAATGCTTCTTTTACTTACTTTTTGGGGGGGTTGTGGGAAGGGATCTTTTTTCTGGTTCCTTTTAAGCACTAACTCCAGCTTTTTTGTTTGGAATGCCTTATATAAAAATTGTTTTCTTGAAATGTAACTACAGCCTCTGGGCAAATGCTTCCACGTGTTTAAGCTTTTTGAAGTTGGATTGCTGCTCAGCTGTGGACTCGCAAAAGTCATCAGCACCTTGGAGGGAAAGTGTGTTTATATGCATAAGTTAATTTACTTGTCAAAAAGTCATTTAATTTTAAGAGATTTGGTTTTAAATGCCAGTTTAAGAAGTATTTAACAAAGTAAATCACATTATACAGTGAACATGCATCCTGCAATATAGTAATAATAACTTGTTAATTCACAGGAAGTGTTTTATCTGACTTACACCCCTGAAGATGTTGAAGGGAATGTTCAGCTGGAAACTGGAGATAAAATAAACTTTGTAATTGATAACAATAAACAGTAAGTTCTTTTCTCCCATTTAAATGTATTTTTTCTTTTTGGAAGTAAGAAGTTTGAAGTGAGTCAAAACCTAACTTGTAAATCTGGATAATTGTCATGATCTTTTAAATTGGTATTCATCAGCTAAACATCTGAGCATCAGTTCTATGATAAGCACTATGCAGGGTGTCAGAAATAGGATAATTAAAACATGATCAGAACTTTGAAGGATCTCTACTGGAGATGAGTGAAAGTCTTACCAAACAGCAGTGCTTGAGGTGCACTTTGAGATGAGGAGTCACTAGGGAAATGAGAAAAACATTCTGGGTAGAGGAAGTAGCATTTGGGCAAAATGGCCAAAAGTTTGAGTTGATTGAATTGACTGGATCATAGAAGGATGAAGTTTGAAGTTTATTCATTAGTAGTAACAGGAATCTTTGAAGGATTTTAATTGGGGAAGTATGGTTTCAATTGTTGGAAGTGGTGGGGATGGTAGGCTTTTGGAGAGTAGGGATCCTCTAGATAAGAGGCAGAGATTTGAGAGTTAATATGAAAGATAAGGGTCTAATATGGATAGGCCAGTGGTGGTAGGGTATAGAACTCAAATCACGTAAGAGAAAAAAAAAATGACCAAGTTTAATAACTTGATAGAGGAGTATATTAGATCTAAGGGAAGAGGAGTCCCAAATGCCATTTTTCTTGCTTGGGCTACTAGACAGCTAATGATAGCAGTAACTGGACTTAGGAGGTACGGCAGAAAGATTAAGGGTGGGAGAAGAATTACGCTTATTTTGGCATTTTGAATTTGAGGTGTCTGTGGGTGAAGATATTAAATATGTAGTTGTATGTATAGATCTGATCAAGCTAGTGACAGGCAGGAGATTGAGCTGTTGAATTCCTTGGCATAAGCAGTTAAGGAAAGTGTACTTAAGAAAGCCCAGGGATGGTTATTTTTACTTTAGACTGGAAAAGATAGATATAAGGGAACTTAAAAATAGGAGAAAGTGCTGGGAATAGACTTTCACTGGCAGTACAGAATAAAGTTCCAGTGGTTTGTGCAGAATTATTAGCCTTGAGCTTTACCTCTTGTAAGACTAGAAGAAATCAGATTGAGTAACAGGTATGGATATTAGTAGTTTTAGTCTGAGACCTCAAATTAATCTTAAGTAGGAAACTAGGGAATAGGGCTTGAGGTGGATGGGGAGCCAATGAAAGGGTTTTATTTAATCCTAATAAAGTCTTGAATGTGCTAGGTCTTGTACTAAATATTTATGTATAGTTGTTAATCCTCAGAACTAAGTCTTCCATGTGTAAAGTGAGGTATGTTCTCATAAAGTGACTTGCCTAAAGTCACACAGCTTTTAAATTGACATTTCAATCCCAAATCTGGCTCTAAATAAGACCTTTTCACTATAGTGAGTTGCAAAAGCACATAGGATTTTTCCAGGATCTTCTGTTAGTCTGTTAAGTTTCTGAAATAAAAAGGACAGTTGTCCATGAAGGACTTTGTCCATGAAGAATTAAGGGAAGTAACAGACCAGTAGCTTGGTCTGAAGATCTTAAAAACAACACCAACAAATACTCTTCCATCTTATACAGTTTGTGCCATCTTTAAGGGCTTCCTGGTAGCTCAGATGGTAAGGAATCTGCTTGTAATGCAAGAGACCTGGGTTCGATCCCTGGGTTAGGAAGATCTGGAGAAGGGAATGGTTACCCATTCCAATATTCTTGCCTGGAGAATTCCACGGACAGAGGAGCCTGGTGGGCTAGTCAGTGGGGTCACTGTCAGATTTACATGCTGCTGCTCAAAGATGGGGACAGTTTAGCAACATGACATCTCTCTTTTCAGTGGAGGTGAATGTCACTTTTTTTTAAAGCATAGCAAATATCTCCTATAATCACTGCATTTACTCAAGGTTTCTTTGCTGTATAATTGATGGGATAGCTACTGAATTCAGTATTCATTGTAAACAGGACCATCTCTTACTTATCTCTGTTTCCCCATGTTTGTATGCAGTACATAATTCCTACTCAGTGTTTGTTCAAGTAATGGCCTTTCTAAAACCTTAGCATTCCCCATCTGATGGCATCCAATTTGTGGACTTATTTTCAACAGCCCAAAAGGAAAACGGTCACATATATATGTGCCCAGTTTCAAAAGCTAGGGAGTTTGGGCAAAAGTCCTTTGCATGTGAAGCTATATGAAAAGGATTGTGTATTAGGAAATCTTATATTAGTGATAATGCAGAAGTGTTAAGGGCTTAGAAAACTATTGTTTCTCTAAAGTCATTGTATCTAACCAGATCAATGCATTTTCCACCCCTCTTTGTTCCCCACTATCCCCACCTGATTCTTTTTTTCCAGTACTGGTGCTGTAAGTGCTCGTAATATTATGCTGTTGAAAAAGAAACAAGCTCGCTATCAGGGAGTAGTTTGTGCCATGAAAGTAAGTGTCATCAAATTTGACAAACTTGAGTTTTTTTTTTGGCTGTGTTAAGTCTTTCAAACTCAAGTCTTTGGATTTTCTTCTTTGTCTTTCCTTTAAAAAATATTAACTTCAAAAGCAATCTGGTTACTAATTATATTCTTTAAAATGGCCATTTCATTGGTATTAATATTAGACTTTACCAAATAATAATGTTGCCACTTAAAAGGCTTCTTAATTGTAAATTGTAATCATAAATATATATGCTGAATAGTGCATAATATTCCTGCTTTTTTTTCATATTTGTTTGCCTCTAGGAGGCGTTTGGCTTTATTGAAAGAGGCGATATTGTAAAGGAGATATTCTTTCACTATAGTGAATTTAAGGGTGACTTAGAATCCTTACAGCCTGGAGATGACGTGGAATTCACAATCAAGGACCGAAATGTAAGATAGTTAAATAACTTGACCTTTGACCTTCTTTTAAAGTAAGTAGTTAAAATGTATGAAACACTTAAAATGACATGTGTGCCCCCTATGCTCCTTTCTGGTTTAGGGTAAAGAAGTTGCAACAGATGTCAGACTGTTGCCTCAAGGAACAGTCATTTTTGAAGATATCAGCATTGAACATTTTGAAGGAACTGTAACCAAAGTCATCCCCAAAGTACCCAGTAAAAACCAGGTAAATAGTCTTTTTTCAGGAGAGTCATCTTTTGCCTCATCAGAAATAAGAGTAATATGGTGTGGTATACAGAAGTTTTTTTATATTCAATTAATGTAATTTTGTATTAAGTATTTAATGTGTAGAATTTAAATAGGAAACCATTGGTAGGTACATTCATGAATATATTGTTTGTTTGTTTTAGCTGGGTGATATGGAGAAAGGGACCAAAAAAATTGCTGGTTAGATGGGAGGGAAAACAATTCATGTCTGTGTGCTTGGGCCCCAGTTGGGCTTGTATGTAAGGGGTCTGGGGGGAGTGAAAAGATGAGACCAGTGGTATCATTGTTAAGGAAATGTAAAACATAAGAGATTGGATTTTTTTTTTTTCCCTTAAATAAAATCTCTCAGTATCAGAGTGCAGGATCTTAACTGCAGTATCATGAGTTCATGGTTGTGTCATGTGACCACAGAACACAAAAGCTTTCAAATTGAACATAGGTTTTCAACACCTTTTTTTCCTTTAGGGAGTTATCTATTATAAATAACATGGGTTTACTATGTGTTCTTCTTGTTTGACTTAGAACTAGGAAGGATGAGAAATCTCCAGCTAAAATAGTTTTTCCTTCTCATCAGAATGACCCATTGCCAGGACGCATCAAAGTTGATTTTGTGATTCCTAAAGAACTTCCCTTTGGAGACAAAGATACAAAATCCAAGGTGACCCTGTTGGAAGGTGACCACGTTAGGTTTAATATTTCAACAGACCGTCGTGACAAATTAGAACGAGCAACCAACATAGAAGTTCTATCAAATACATTTCAGTTCACTAATGAAGCCAGAGAGATGGTAAGTGTTAGATGCGTATCCAAAGTGGAAGGTAGGTGGGACAATGTTATATGTAAGTTTGTAATATGGTATTGAAAATTCTTTGAGGCATGACAATATTGGGTAGTTACCTTATTAAGGTGATTAAGAATATAGACATTGAATCAATCTTGGTTTGACACCTAACTGGTTACCTTGAAATATATGTGAGAAGGTTTTAGAATGGAAATTTGGAGAGGATGATTTCTAAGGTCTTTTGAAAGTCAGTGCTTCTCTGGCCCTTAAATATGAAGACTGAGTTGATTTAAGTTCATCATTGTAGAAAGTAGATTTTTCCAGATTGTTCCATAAAATACTCCACAAAGTAGGTTTTGTTTTTATAGTAGGACTTGAAATTTTTTATTAGTGAATATATGTCTGGAAATGATGCCCGTGTTGCCCAAACATATTTTTAAAGTTAAGCTTTGATGAATTAGTTTTATCAGATGTAATATACATTTGGTGCTGTTTACAGTTAATAGCTACAGCAGGGCGGTGGACTGGTTGGTCCTCAGCCTGTTAGGAACCAGGCTGCACAGCAGGAAGTGAGCAGCAGGCAAGCCCTCTGCTCCCCATTGCTCGCATTACAGCCTGAACCCCCTCCCTACCCCCCACCTCTAGGTCTTTGGAAGAGTTGTCTTCCGTGAAATGGATCCCTGATGCCAAAAAAGTTGGGGACTGCTGATCTGTAATATTTCCCAGTGTTTGACATTTGCAGTGTTTGCAAAAAAATGTTTCTTAGATGTGTTTGGCTTTACAGTATGGAGAACATTGTTGAATAGCTTGGTTGTCATCAGGATTTAGCAAGGATTAAATGTCAGAATGTAACTTAGGCTGTATTCAAAACTGATTATAGAGTAATCATCTCTGTAATATGTAAATATGCAATATGTAAGTCATTGATGTGTTGATAGTAATTGTTTCAGTAACTATTCATGTATCTGTCATGTCCAGTTATTCTGGATATAAGGCCTTTACAGAGCTGATAATTTAATACGAAGGAAAAAAACCATGAGGATGGGACTTTATATAGTTTATTTTTCAAACCTAAATCTTAAATCCTCCTGTGCCTAAGCTCAAAAGATTTTTGAAATTGAGATTATAAAGTTGCCTTTAGTTGACTTTTGAGGTATTTGAAGTATTGTTCTGTAGATTTTTAATTTCTGGAAGTTACAGTGTCATAAAGCTTGGGCATTATTTGGAATCCATTGTTTGCCACTTAGTAACTATGTGCTTTGGGCAAATTGCTTAACCTCTTTCGACCTCAGTTTCCTCGTCTTGTAAAACAATATTTTTGACAATTGAAAATTAAATGGAATATGCTGCATACATTTACTTCAGAAATACTTTTTCTACTGTTTATTGGCCAAGGAGTAGCATCTGGGGAGTCTCAGTTGCTTAGGGATTATTTTATTGAAATCAGTGAATTTGTATTTAAATGGAAATTTTTAAATGTGGATACAAGATTTGGATATTTAATTCCTGACATTTAATGTGATGATACTTCCAAATTTGAATGTTGTCTTGACAGTCTTCACAGCCAGTATTATTTTGGTTTCAGGGTGTAATTGCTGCCATGAGAGATGGTTTTGGTTTCATCAAGTGTGTGGATCGTGATGCTCGTATGTTCTTCCACTTCAGTGAAATTCTGGATGGGAACCAGCTTCATATTGCAGATGAAGTAGAGTTTACTGTGGTTCCTGTGAGTAGTTTTTGAGAAAAGTATGAGAGGTTTTCTTGGTCCTTCCTTTTTCAGTTTTAAGTTACTTTTTTTTTTTAATCATTTGTAGGATATGCTCTCTGCCCAAAGAAATCATGCTATTAGGATTAAAAAACTTCCCAAGGGCACGGTTTCGTTCCACTCCCATTCAGATCATCGTTTTCTGGGCACTGTAGAAAAAGAGGCCACTTTTTCGAATCCTAAAACCACTAGCCCAAATAAAGGCAAAGAAAAGGTAAGTTTTAATCAAAATGATTTTTACAGTTTGTCTCTTCTCTTTAAAGGAAACCACTGTTCACACAATAATGGAGTGTTAGTCTTTCAGAATTGCCTATAATATGAACAGTGAATCAGTCTAAAGCAAAGTTTTTAATCTCAGCAATATTAACATCTTGAGCTGGATAAGTCTTTGGGAAGGAGGAGGTGGGTAGCTGTTCTTTGCGTTTGGGCATGTTTAGCAGCATCCCTCTCTGGCTTTTACTCACTACTACTACTAAGTCGCTTCAGTCATGTCCGATTCTGTGCGACCCCACAGATGGCAGCCCACCGGGCTCTGCTGTCCCTGGGATTCTCCAGGCAAGAACACTGGAGTGGGTTGCCATTTCCTTCTCCAATGCATGAAAGTGAAAAGTAAAAGTGAAATCACTCCGTCATATCTGACTCTTCACGACCCCATGGACTACAGCCTACCAGGCTCCTCTGTCCATGGGATTTTCCAGGCAAGAGTACTGGAGTGGGGTGCCATTGCCTTCTTCATTTACTCACTAGAGGCCAGTATCTTTTCTCCCGCTTTGTGACTGCCAGACATGTCTCCAGAATCTGCCAAATGTCTCCTGATCACTCCCAGTTTAGAACCACTCATCTGAAATGATAGTGTTTGTCATCCAAGAAATTTAAAACTTTGAAATTTTGGTAGACTGAATTCACACATTGGAATTCCCCATTTTTTAAAAAACCCACTGAATCTAAATATGAAGCTATCCATAAGATTATTTTTGCTCTTAGGTAACAGATTAAAAATTGTATAGAAACAGGTTAATTCAAACAATTTTAAATGCTGCTGTAAAAGGTAAGGGATCTTTGTCAAAAATTAATTCTTAAGCTGACAGCATCTGGGACAGTTTCACTAAGGACATTGACATATAATAGGTAGAGATAAATGAGGAAAGGATATTCCTCACGGAATAGAGGTACAGATGAGAAAGTCTCAAGGTTTCTTTATAAAGCACTAATTAGTTTAACAGGAAGATAGGACTTTTTCTTTGGGGAGGTGATTTCTGATTGGCTGTGAAAACTAGCATAGACCTGCCAGCAAGTTCTCCCTCTCAGTGTTAAAACTAGGATAAGACTTTAAGACCAGATGATAGCAGATTGAGTTGGCCTTGAGTTAAGGTAAGACCATATTTTTATTCATATGAAAAATATTTTAGAGAACCCTAAGTAAGAAATTTCTGCCTGTTCTCTGGCTCAGGATTCTATAATAACTGTAATTGTGCTGATACTGTTTTTTCAGTTGTTCTTGATTCTTTTCATTGTTTTCTGTCTGTATCTCTCTAGGAGACTGAGGATGGCATTATTGCTTATGATGATTGTGGGGTGAAATTGACTATTGCTTTTCAAGCCAAGGATGTGGAAGGATCTACTTCTCCTCAAATAGGAGACAAGGCAAGATAATTCTTCTTACTAGAGAAAGGAGAGGGAGGGAGAGTTAAAGGTTATCATCTTAATCTTAAATCCTGAAAACATGGTTTCTTTAAATTTTATCAAGTTGTGCTCCAATTCTTTTGTGCTTACAAGTTTAATATATATATGAACATCTTCCTATTTAAAAGCAGTTTATTCAATTAGAATAGGGTCTAGCAAGCTTTTGTTAAAAGCTTTTTGAAGAGTTAGTGTTTAAGCATTAGATATGTCAAAAGAATTACCTTATTTAAAATAAATAATATTGGTAAGAAAGTTAAAACATCAAAGTAAAATCATACCAAAGGTTTTTACATTGTGGTTAATTTTTATTGTACTTGGTTGGAATGTCTGGTTTTCTAATTGACTTCCTTTAAAGAAAGTGAGATCTGTAAGGAATACACACTGGAGAGCAACAACTTGATCCTTGTGAAAAATGGAATGAGAAATAGAAGTAATAGTTCTGGTGGAAATCTGTTCCATCAAATTATTTATACAGACTATTTAAGTGGAAAGCAAGGTCTGGGGGTGTTGTCATTTCCACACACCTTATTTTTCACAGGTTGAATTTAGTATTAGTGACAAACAGAGGCCTGGACAGCAGATTGCAACTTGTGTGCGACTCTTAGGTCGTAATTCGAACTCCAAGAGGCTCTTGGGTTATGTGGCAACTTTGAAGGATAATTTTGGATTTATTGAAACAGCCAATCATGATAAGGAAATCTTTTTCCATTACAGGTAAGGATTGCCTTTTAGGAACTTGGAGCTTCCATTCTCTGGTTTTAGAGTCAAAAATATTAATATTGGGTGGTTATGTAGTTTTTAATCTCAGATTTCATATTGGTAAAATTTTGGCAGTATATAAAGTTAATTGTCTACCTCTATATAGAAAACATGTGGTCAAAAGATATAAGAAGACCTGTATCTGCTTTGAACATTGTATAGGACCCTGTCTACTTCAGTAAAAGAATTCTGTTTTATATGTTGCTATCAGAGAATTGTGTATTTGATTTGGTATTATAGCATAGTGGTTAGCCATAGCCCATAGCATGGGCTCTTAGAACCATACAGTTTCAGTTTGAATCCAGTTTGAATTTCAGTTTGAATCTGCCACTTAATAGCTATGTAACTTTTATTATCTTTTTATTGAATGAAAATAACCTCCTAGCATCTTAGTTTCATTATCTTGAATCTGGGGATAATGGTACCTCTTCATAGGATATTCTTGAAGATCATATGAGTCAGTGCTTAAAACTGTATCCAATTTGTAAGCACATCATGAATATTACAATAGAAGAAATAAAGGCTGCTTGCTCCCGTTGATGTTTGTGGTAAATATTTATTCAAATATCATTTCCTCCCCCTCCCCTGCAGTGAGTTCTCTGGTGATGTTGATAGCCTGGAACTGGGGGACATGGTCGAGTACAGCTTGTCCAAAGGAAAAGGCAACAAAGTCAGTGCAGAAAAAGTGAACAAAACACACTCAGGTAATGAATTGTGACTTCTAATGAAGTCAAAGGCCTATTCTTTAGGTAAAAGGGTGAAGGGTAAGGTGGGAGAGGGAGCAAAAACCCTATTGTTCTAGGTCAGTGTTCTCTAGGTGTGATCCCTAGATACAGCATCATCACCTAGCCACTTGTTAAAAATACATGTTCTTTGACCCCAACCCTACTGAAACTTTGGAGATGGGTACCCTGTTTTAACAAATCCTGCAAGTAATTCTGATGAACACTGAAGTTTGAAAACCACTGTTCTAGATTATTTAGATCATTTGCTTTGAGTTTATTGTCAATTCTATAACTCTTTTTCAAAAATAACCCCAGGATAATCTCCATGGGATTAGAGAGGGAGGCATGCCTCTAGAAGACTTACTTAAATAAGAATGAGTTTAAATGTGAAAAATAATGGGAACTTCAGAAAATCGTTGCTGTTTAGAATCTTTGATTTCTTGCAGCTTCCTTTTTGGGTTTTATGTAATACAATTTCCCAAATAACACTTTCCCTTAATGTTTTTCTAGAGAAATAGGAGTTAAGAATGTTCATTCAGTTTAACAAATAACCTAGATGTATGCTGTGTTTTAGATACTGGGGGTACAGCAATGAAGAAATAAGACAAATTGGCAAGCAAGATGAGTGAAATACTATATGTAGTATGTTCAGAAAGATATTAAGATAAAATAAGTTGGAGAAGTATATAAGTATTGGGGTTGCCACTACTTCTAGAGACCAGGGAATACCTCACTATAAAGGTGACATCTGGTCACCTGGAAAAGGTGAGAGGGTGAGACGTGTTTAAATATGAATACTTACTAATTCTTTGAACATCTTTAATAAGAGCTTAGAAGTATTTTAAGACTAGCAGACAACCAGCTAGCCCTCTATTAACATTTGTCCTGATGATTTTTGCTTTTTGATTTTTAATCCTGTGGAATAGCATTTCAATATAATTGTTGAGAGAAAGGTATACATGCTTTTGTTTTGTAGTGAATGGCATTACTGAGGAAGCTGATCCCACCATCTACTCTGGTAAAGTCATTCGCCCCTTGAGGAGTGTTGATCCAACACAGAATGAGTACCAAGGAATGATTGAGATTGTGGACGAAGGTAAGAACATCTTTATCATGTTTTGAAATTTGCCTTACCTTCAGATGAGCATGTCGAAGATTTAAAAATGTGGTGTTGCATTTGTCCTTAAAAACTGAATTAAGGAGAAGTGATTTTATTCTCCTACCCATGCTTGGCTGTTTTTTTTTTTTTATTTCTTGGAAATGAGATCAGCCTGGGTTTATGTGAATAAATGACTGATATGTGAGCTACTAACTGAGTTATAATAGACTAAGAACAAAATCTCACACTAAAAATATGCATTTAATGGTTGATAATCAGACATTGACAATTGGCTGGGTTTAACACAATTTTGTCCTCTATTATTCACTGGTTATTTACATCAGTATTGACAAAATGTTCTAGTAAGTATTCAATTCTATAAACATTTTTGCTTCCTGGAAAATTTTACTATGTCTGTTACTTACAGGATACCATGAAGATCCTACTACTTGTCTCTAGGTCAAGGCTCCCTATTTTTTCATTTTTCTGCCTTTTTTCCCCCAATCTTTGACAACTCCCTGAGAACTGCTATAATGGCTTGCTCCAGATAATACCAGAAAGACCAACAGGTTTGCAATGGAAATACAGTAGGGAATACTGGATGATTAATATAGCAGAATTACTGTAAGGATGAGGTTGATAAGAGGGTTTGAAATGCCAACAAAAGATGATAGCTTGATTTAAAAAGAGAATAAATCTTGTGCTATCTGGGAGTCATAGAAGAATATAAAGTGGAAAGAGCAGGTCATGAGAGAGAAGGAAATTAGCCTTGATGGACCTGTTCTTTTATCACATGAGTTCTTAGGAATTTCTTTTTTCTGTGAAACCAGTATCCTCATATATGCACATCTCCAAATATGAATTAACTTTATAGCAAGTCATTATTGAACTATGATGCCATAATGATTATCAAACCCCTAAAAGGGCCATGTGGGTGTGGGCAGCTAACTTTAACTCATGAGATAACATCAAAATATCCTTTTTTCTCTCTTTCATTTTCCCTTTTACCTTTTTTTGCATTCCCAACCCCTAATCCACTTAATCTTCAACACTTCGATATAGTCTAAAAGCAAGGTTTTTAGAAAAGGAAACTTCCCTGAAATCTCCAAGCCTAGAGTTTTCTGGGACTATACAGATCACATTTTCCCCACTTGGTGGTGAGAACACAGCTCTTTTAGGAAGACAGCTAACCTTAATATAAGACCAGGTGTTTCAGTGTTGGACAGACGTAGATCTGCACACAGGCTCTTTCACTTGCTAGCTGTATAACCTGACAAATTAAATCTTTCCTTACTCAGTTTCTTCATTTTTAAAATGAAGATAATATCTTCAACCTCAAAAGGTTCTATAAAGATTAAATATGAATCAGTATAGTGTTTAATAAATGGTAGTTACTACCAATATCACAGTCTTTTGCTGCTACTAAGTTGCTTCCGACTCTGTGCGACCCCGTAGACGGTGGCCCACCAGGCTCCCCCGTCCCTGGGATTCTCCAGGCAAGAACACTGGAGTGGGTTGCCATTTCCTTCTCCAATGCATGAAAGTGAAAAGCTAAAGTGAAGTCGCTCAGTCGTGTGTCGTGTCTGACTCTTTGCGACCCCATGGACTGTAGCCTACCAGGCTCCTCTGTCCATGGGATTCTCCAGGCAAGAGTACTGGAGTGGGGTGCCATTGCCTTCTCCGTCACTTAGTCTAGTTGTCTCTAATACTTCTGTATGACTTGCTCTATTTGGCAGTGTTTCCTCAAAGTTTTTAGTTTCTCTCGGTTTGAAAAGAAAATCTTCACTTGCCTCTGTAATCATCAAGAGAATGGTTAAATGCATTCCCAATTTTGAAGCTACTTCTTCCATCTGATATTTTTACCCTCATTTCTACTTTTGTTGATTAAGTGGTGAATTCACTATCCAGGTGAACTGATAGGTAGCTGAATGAACCCTTTGGCCTGGTTTTTATCTGTAGCCTGCCTTGACTTTCAGCCAACTTTTTATTCCAGGGCAAAGCTCAGCAAATAAGATGACTTGTTTTTATTAATAAAATTTTCTTGAAACACAACCACAGCTGTTCATTTACATACTGTCTTTGCTTTCTCACTGCCAACAGCAAAATTGAGTACTTGTGACAGAGATAGGAGTCTGTAAGATTAAAATATTTACTATCTGACATTAAGAAAAAGTGTGATGGTCCATCTAGGAGAAAAGTGCCTTAGGTTTGAGAGCGCCACAATCAGAACAAAGAAAGGAGGTGGAATGCCAAAAAATTTGTCTACGTTGTGCTTTTGCTTGTGCTTGGCTTGTTTAATGCCCAGTTGGGTATGGATCAGAAATGTTTTTGACTCGCTCATATTGTGCACTTGGAAAGAAGATAATCCAGTGGATCATGTGAGCAATCCATAGTGCTTTAAATTTAGGTAATGAGATGGTAAGTGATAGTGTTGTTGGAGTTTTTCATTTTCCCTATACACTTGGTTTAAAGCTGTTGATTAGCTAGTACAGTGACAATGAGCTACAAGTTTTCCTTTATTTTCATGGTAGTGTTTAGCATTCAGGATTTTATTGAAGCTTTAAAGTAGAATTTCTCAGGTATTAAAAATCTTAGTGAATATAATATTTTTAGCAAATTATTTAGAAATTTATTAGGACCATCAACAGAGAGGGCTGTTGTGAAATATTAGCTTTTAGACTTTGTACTTGCTTCTCCCTACAGGGGATATGAAAGGTGAAGTCTATCCATTTGGCATAGTTGGGATGGCCAACAAAGGGGATTGCCTACAGAAAGGGGAGAGTGTCAAGTTCCAGTTGTGTGTCCTGGGCCAAAACGCACAGACTATGGCCTACAACATCACACCCCTGCGTAGGGCTACAGTGGAGTGTGTGAAAGATCAGGTAAGTGGTAATACCTCCGGATCCAATTGGATCTTTTTATGAGTTGGTAACCAAAGCCTTAAATTTTTCAGCCAAGCAGGAACCATCGACATTCAATTTTTTTTTCCACTTTATCTTCCTTTTCAATGATTTGAAGATCATATTAAAAACTGAAAAACCACATGGAAAGAAAAAAATGGCAATAGTAGCAAAAGGAAAGTAAAAGTAGTACTAATAACTAACATAACGGGGAAAATAAGTTCAGAGTGAGACTTCCAGAATAGAAAGACATATTAACAGTTTTTCATTCTTGAGCACAGAGCTTCTTTTATAGACCACACAAAGAAAGAAACCATGTATATAGAAGTTTTCATAAAATAAACTTTGGGCAAACAAAACTTTCCTGGTACTTAAGATCTCAAGGGAATCTGTGAGTCCTTAGAGAAGACTTTTTTTTAAATTTCAGTACAGTGAATATAACATTTTGTATGGCTGTTTCTAGTAATACCATAACCCAGCTTGATTTTGGAAGGGAGCAGAACAAGCATATGTTCAAGTAACAACTTTTCTGATTTTGCTTAATTCAAAAGCTTGGTTCATGCATTATATGTAGGCACAAGATAACCTTTGTTACTCTGGCTGTGCTAGAGTGAATGGCAGTGATTTCAAACATACATTTCTTCCCTAAGTTTTGCAGACCCAGGCAGCTGAACTGGAGCATCAGCATTGACATGTTTTATAAATCCCCTTCTAATTAGGGTCATGCATTGTGTTTCATTCAAAGTGAGTTTCCTTTTCCCTCCTATGGTGTGTCTTTTTTACATTACTATCTTTTTAAATTTTCAGTTTGGCTTCATTAACTATGAAGTAGGAGATAGCAAGAAGCTCTTTTTCCATGTGAAAGAAGTTCAGGATGGCATTGAGCTACAAGCAGGAGATGAGGTGGAATTCTCAGTGATTCTTAATCAGCGCACTGGCAAGTGCAGTGCTTGTAATGTTTGGCGAGTCTGGTGAGTTTGTTGTTGTTCATTAGTAACCTTTGTCTTTTAACTTTTGCAATCTCTGCTTTATCATGTTCCTTGACTTTCCATCACTGCTTTTTGTAATTTGCTTCTGCCACTTTGTGGTAAATTCTTCATTGTCTAGATTTTATAGTTTACCATTTCTGGCACTATATTTTGTTTTCATAACACCATTAGCATGAGAGGAGCTAAGAGTCTCTGGAAATATTTCTTCATATTTTTCCTTTTCTATGGTTTTTTTTCATACCCAGTACCTTGTTTTATGTGTCTGCGGAACTGGTCTTTCTGATTGCAGACCAGTCTAGGGATGAACCTCACCCAAATGATTCTTTTAGCTCCTACACAGTAATAAACCTGGAGTTGGGAATGAAAAGATAAACCAACTTGTCTGTCCTGTCTTGCTAGCCAGTTGGCTAGGTGAGGCAAGAGTCCCCCCTCATTAACACTGAGTCATTTGGATAGTTAGGTAGAAGACACATTCTGCATGTACTTACTTTCTTCCCACCAAGTGTTGCTTATTCTCATCTCTTGACTTTGTTATAGCGAGGGCCCCAAGGCTGTTGCAGCTCCACGACCTGATAGGCTGGTCAATCGCTTGAAGAATATCACCCTGGATGATGCCAGTGCTCCTCGCCTAATGGTTCTTCGTCAGCCAAGGGGACCAGATAACTCAATGGTATGAAAGCATACAAGTTTTAGGGGGTAAATGGGGGCAACTGATAAACCAACATACTACTTGAGGTCCTATTTTAGTGTAGCTCAAAGAGCTTAATTTACGAAAGTGCTTCAAGTATCACTATCATAATCAGTTAGGATCCTTACATATTGGGTCAGCCCCTGACATAGTGGTTGCTTATAATAAGAGGAACGTTTGTTGGTGTTCTGATACTTTGAACATAGTTTAGGTAATAGATCAGGAAAGCTTACTATAGATTTCCTCCTCTGCAAAAGAATTGGTGGTGATAGAGAGTAATACTTTGGTATTATATATTAATATCACACATACATATATGTGATATATGTATCATGTTACATTTTGGGATTGTGAATGTGCCGTGATTGTCACGCACCTGGGTCATTAACTGCAATTTTATTTCTTCACAGGGATTTGGTGCAGAAAGAAAGATCCGTCAAGCTGGTGTGATTGACTAACCACATCCACAAAGCACATCATTAATCCACTATGATCAAGTTGGGGGGATTCTGGTGAAGGGTTCTGAATATCTCCCTCTTCATCCCTCCCAAAATCTGGAATACTTATTCTATTGAGCTATTACACCAGTTTTAACACCTTCCTCGTGTTATGTTTAAAAAAATAAATAAATTTAAGAAAACCATTTTAAAATTATGCACAGTTGCAGCCTGGAAAACTTAAGGTGGCGCCTTATAGTATCAATTTTAGGAGCTTTATTTGGTGCATTTAACGCAACTGGTAATTGCAAAATCCACTTCGCCTGTGTAAGAGAAAAATATAGACTGTTAACTTGTTGGCCCTATGAAATTCTGCACTTGATATTTAGTATATACTCTACCTTCATTACTTCTGGCAAGATTTCTGCCTTAGCACTCAGTTGCATTCTTTTTCCTTTTCTGTTTATTATGCTTTAATTCTGAGGACCATATGAGGGTAGAATATATTAAAAATTACCAAAATTTGTATAGGCAAACCATTTCCTTAAGTTGATGGCCAAATGTTAAAATGTTATTTTTCATATCATTTATAATCTTGTCACAGTCCACTTAACGAAGTTTGGTTAGATTTCAGTGAAAATTATCTTCCAGAGTAGTTTTTTTTTTTTTTTTTTTCCTGGCGTGGGGGGTGGGTAACTTTACTACAATTAGTATGTATGGTGCAGAATTTCATGCAAATGAGGTGTGCCAGCAGTGTGATAATTTAAACGTATTTAAACAAAAACAAAAAGACGAATGCACAAACTTGCTGCTGCTTAGATCACTGCAGCTTATAGGACCCAGTTTCTTTTACTGATTTCAAAACAAAACAAAAGAATAATAAAAAAGTTGTGCCTGAAATGAATCTTGTTTTTTTTATAAGTAGCCGCCTGGTTCCTGTGTCCTGTAAAAACAGGCACTTGACCCTTGGTGTAGCTTCTGTTCGACTTTTTATCACGGGAACGGATTGGTCTGATTACTTGGCCCTCATCTTGAATTGGCCATATACAAGGTCCCTGGCCAGTGGACTGAAGGCTTTGTCTAAGATGACATGGGTCAGCTCAGGGGATGTGGGGGAGGGTGTTTTATCTTCCCCGTTGTCGTTTGAGGTTTTGATCTTCTCTGGGTAAAGAGGCCATTTATCTTTGTAAACACATAACATTTTGCTTTCTCCAGTTTTCTGTTAATGGCGAAAGAATGGAAGCGAATAAAGTTTTACTGATTTTTGAGACACTAGCACCTAGCGCTTTCATTATTAAAACGTCCTGTATGGGAGGGGCGGGTCTGGGTGCGGTCTGCCGCGTG
Source organism: Bos indicus x Bos taurus (assembly GCF_003369695.1). Classification (NCBI taxonomy): domain Eukaryota; kingdom Metazoa; phylum Chordata; class Mammalia; order Artiodactyla; family Bovidae; genus Bos; species Bos indicus x Bos taurus. Next base: position 28,757,237 of record NC_040078.1, read on the forward strand.
ACTCCTGGGTCAGAGGCCCACGTGGCCGGGGCGGGGACTTGGGCGCAGACTGATTACGTATCGGGCGGGGCCGGAAGTGCCGCTCCCTAGTGGGGGCTGTTCATGGCGGTTCCGGGGTCTCCCAACAATTTTCCCGGTTGTGGTCGTAATCTATCCGAAGTGGAGGCAGTGGAGCTAGAGGTAAGGCTCTGGCGTGTGTAGCGTTCAGCTTTCGAGCATAGTGATAATTCGTTGTTGCCAGAAATCGAGCGGAATCGACGAACTGGAAACAAAGGCCCTGGGCGGAGGTGTCCTTCGATTTGAGCCCTACGGGGGAGTTCTCTGGGGAAAGGCGGGCGGGGTCGAGGGGTACTAAGACAGGGAGACAGCCTGGCCGCCGTCCCCCAAAGCTGAGAAGATTTACAGGAGGAGTAGGAAGGGGGGTTTCCTTTACCTTAGGCTGAGGGCGGGGCCCAAAGTCTTGAAAACGAGGTTGAGGGTAGCTGGAAGGTTAATCCAGAATTCTGAGATCCGCAGTAACCTGCAAGTGTGTTTAAACTCCTGAATCACTTTGAGAACCAAGCGGAGATGAACGTGTACGGAACCAATTCATTTCAAATTCTGGTTTTAGTTACTGTTGATTACAGAAAGCTTTGAAGTTCTGTGATTCGCCAGTTAACCCTAATTGCTGCTTTCCCACAGGTTCTTGCTGGTGTGAAATGACTGAGTACAAACTGGTGGTGGTTGGAGCAGGTGGTGTTGGGAAAAGTGCACTGACAATCCAGCTAATCCAGAACCACTTTGTAGATGAATATGATCCCACCATAGAGGTGAGGCCCAGTGGTAGTCCGCTGACCGTACCTCTCTGTTTCCATTTAGTCTTACCCATTCCCTCCCCCGTACCCTTCAGCTGTTCTTTAGCTAAAGGAATGATCAGAAGACAAAAAGTAATTTGGGGCTCTGTGTTTAGTAATACAATAAGTTAAGCTTTTTTTACATGTTTGTGGGAAAGAGTTCATTTTTATTAGCTGCTGAAGATTTTATAAGAAGTTTACAGTTTTTAACCGTTTTGTAAACTGTTGCAAACTCATTGTTGAACTCGTTTAGTTTCTTCGCATGATAGCTCTGTTAAAAAGAACACAGGTCATAGTATAAATATCTGAATAATAGCAGGAAGGAGAAAAAGGATTGAGCGGTCTAGGTGTTTCTTACATAGTTGGAAGCAACTGAAACTGGGGGTTGAGGTAAAAAGAACATGAGATTTTGAGTCACTGTGCCTTGGAGTACTGTCCTGTTTTCAGTTTATTAGTTATGTGATAGTGAGCAATCACTTCTTCGTCTAGTAAAGTACCGTAAATTTGTCTTGCCTGACACACAAGCAATGTGAAAAATCAAGTATGTTAAATGTTTGTGGATGCTGATGCAGTGTGATTATTACTTATTTAAGGATTCTGTTGTGTTTGTAGGAGTTCATGTTACAGATTGATTTCAATAAGTGGTATCTAAAACCCTTAACATAAATAGTTTGTAATGTTATTCAATTTAGAACTGTAAAACTCTAGAGATTATTTTAATCCACACCCTGGTCTTTGTACTACCTAACCACTAAGTGTTTAATGCAAGCTATCTCTAATATAGGCATTCTTAAAAATTAGTCCTTAGCAAAATTTTATTTTAGGCTTACCAGCTTTAGTATTAATGGTTGTAATATTTTGATGTTTTTCAGAGTTTTATTTGTTAAAATGTAGTTTACATAAAGTAAGTCTTATAGGTACAGCTCAGTGGCTTTAAATTTGTGTACACCATGTAAGCATCACATAGATAACAATATAGACTGTTTCCAATGCTCAGGAGAGTTCTCTCATGCCCCTTTCTAGTCAGTAAACCCCCTTGTCCTGCCAGGAAATAACCACTGCTCTGACTTCTGTTATCTTATTTTAGTTTGACTAAAACCTATCTTTATAATTTTAATTTTGCTTATTTTTGACTAAAACCTATCTTTATCATTTTAATTTTGCTTATTTCCCCAGAGCACTCATACACTTGACCATATTTCATGCTTCAGGGAAGTTTTGGCAATGTGAATTCTCTGTTAATTTGAAAGTATATTACAGTCCTGAAATGCAGTAAGTTACTGAGGAGCTGTTGAATAGGCTGGCAAACTGTGTTACATACTGTTCCTGAATCCACATCTTTAGTGTGTGATGAGGTTATTTTCTTTGAATTCCCAGAACATAAATTTTTTTTTTTTTAAATAAAAATTTTGCATTTGAGCCAAATTGAAATTTTTTTTAATATGATCTGTGCATCTCTTTCTTCCCAAGGAATTAATGTAACTTAACCTTGTTTGGAACTTTCAGGAATTTGATTCATGAATATTTGAAAAATATTCATGTGGATGAATATTCCCAAATATTCATGATGACATCTGTCATGATGAGAAAAATAGTTTGGTGTTATAACCTTTTCTGAAATAAATGATATTTGTGTATATAATCTTGAACACAAAAGACACTGTATCCTAGGCCAAGTTGTAATTGGTGGTAGAATAGTATATTGACAATAGACAATTCAAACGAGAGAAGTGCAGCTCATACTTCAGTGAAATACACTGTGAACCTAATCTCTATCTTATCTGCAATAGAACTATCCTTTGAATTACCATGTTTTCTTCATCTTATCCAGGAACAGTGACCACAGTTTCTTTTCTGCAGGCATATAGCATTTGGGACTTTTTCCTAGGGTGACATTAAGTACTTTCTGTGTGATTATGTATATATTAGCAGTTTGAGGGACAAAGCAAAGAGACAGAGTTGGACTTGATTAGAGTTTGTTTAACCTTGGCAGTAACATTGCATTCCCTATGATTTTTAATAAAAATGGAATCTCCCTCTCTCCCTACCCTCCTACCCTCCACACCCCAGGATTCCTACCGAAAACAGGTGGTTATAGATGGTGAAACCTGTCTGTTGGACATACTGGATACAGCTGGACAAGAGGAGTACAGTGCCATGAGAGACCAATACATGAGGACAGGCGAAGGCTTCCTTTGTGTGTTTGCCATCAATAATAGCAAATCATTTGCAGATATTAACCTCTACAGGTACTAGGAGCATTGTTTTTTCTGAAAGGATGATCTTTAAATGTGTTCTGAAGTTTTGGGATAGGGATGAGGATACCACACTAGGGAAGATACAGATTTTTAATTATGAAAAGAATTTCTTTTAGGTTGTGGTATTGGAAATCTGGGGTTATTACTGAAAGTTAATACTGGGATTTATTTTACATAATCTACTTTGGCTAGAATGCGTGGTAATACATACATGAGGCTTGCTAATGGTAGTGATTTAGAACTAGAGGTTTTGTTATGAGAGATCACTAAGGAATCTCAAGAGCAGAAGACACCTCTGAAAAACACTCTTCAGTAACAGAGACAATAATAGGAAGCAAAAAATGGGGAGAGGGTAGATAAAGAAAGCAGGCCAAAGGAATGTAAAGATGGCCTTTCTGCACAGAACTTTAACTTTCAAAGCTCGATTGGACCATATAAATTCTGGTATGACATTCTTATTTTACAGAAGCAAAGTTCAGAAGGAGGTTTGTTAGATTTTTCATAGTCATGATTGTTATTAATAGACCCAGAACCAAAAACTCAGGGCTTCTTTTTCTTAGACCTGTGGTTTTAAGCAGAATAATATAGTGGTTAGGAATATAAACTCTGCCTGGGTTACAGCTTGACTCCATCATCTCTTAGCCATGGAAGCTTGGGGCAAACTATTAAATCTCTGAGCCTCCTTATCTAACAGTATGAAGACAGTGGTACTTACTCAGAGTTGCTGTGAAAATTAAATTAGTTAATAAATATGGGAATCCCTCAGAGCAGTGTTTGCCACAGAGTAAATGCTATGCAAGTGTTCTGCCTGTAACCTTGAGTCCTGTTGTACACTCCAACCATATGAAGATGTCAACTCTCAGAAACTAGTCCAAAACTGGTTTTCTTCCCCTAAACCTGTTCTACTTTCCATTTTCTCTCTGGAATTAATAAAGCACTGAATAAAATGCTCAGCACTTGGCAAGCACCTAATTAATATTTGCTAAATTTCTACAAATCATTTTCCTCTTCAGCTCTCTTGTCTTATCCCTTCACATAGGGTACTGCCATCACACCAAACAAAGCTCAGTTCTGTAGATAGCCAGTGAAATGCATTTCAAGTTCATGATTGTGTGTGTAATTCAAAGGGAGAGTCTAGAGCAGTGCTGTGCAGTATGGTAGACAAGCCATTTGTGGTTATTCAAATTCAGTAGAATTAACAATTCAAGAGTTAGTTCCTTGGTCCCACGTTAGCAACTGACTTTTCAGGTGTTGTTCAGTAGATTCATGTGACTAGTAGACGTAGTTGGACGGGGCGGCTGGAGAATGTTTCCGTCATCATGAGAATACCCGTTGGACAGGGTTGGTCCAGAGAATCTGGAGCAATAGTTTCCACACTGCTGTGTCGTATGTCTTGTCATTGAAGAGAGTACTATCAGTTGGGAGTTCCAGATCTTTTAATCTGCTGTTAATAAGAGCAGTTATAGTGTGTTCTAATTTATATCTTGGACTTCCAACTGTAATTTTGTTTGAAGAAAATGTTTGGACACCACCCATCCAGAGAAGTGGATAGACTGTCTTTCATTAAATACTGTCATACTCTAGGAATCTTCAGAAAGTTATTTGGAGGCAGTAAGCTTTACTTTTTATACTTCAGACCTTAATCTAGAGTGTGATTTTGAGTTGCCAGTTAAATCCAGAGCCCAGCTCTTCAGAGAATCAAGAAACCTAAAAGGGGCCTGTGTCAAGATAGAAAGTGAACTGGTACTTGGCTTTCTTGTGGCTATTGCATCAAGTCTAAACCAGTCTTCTTAGTATGCAAATAGTTAAAAACAAAAACAGGGAAACGCAATACTAGAAGCCAGTAGGGCTAGCTGAAGTTTGTTACATTTTATTTTTTTACTTTAGACTGTTTATTCCTTCCTAAAAGTTTATTCTTATGTTACCATAATACATTCCCTTCTTTTAGGGAACAGATAAAGCGTGTAAAGGACTCGGATGATGTACCTATGGTGCTAGTAGGAAACAAGTGTGATTTGCCAACAAGGACAGTTGACACAAAACAAGCCCATGAACTGGCCAAAAGTTATGGGATTCCATTCATTGAAACCTCAGCCAAGACCAGACAGGTATAGTACAGCTTTCAGCATCTGGCAAGGGTTTGTTTAAGCAGAAAAAGTTTGATTGATGGACTCTTCACTAGAGATGTGATCTGCATTCTTTGTTGTTTGGGTTGGTTTTGGTTTTGTGGGGTTTTTTTTAATGAATTTGACCGTATCTGGTCTTAGTTGCTGCATGTGGGATCTAGTTCCCTGATGAGGGATCAAACCCTAGCCACCTGCATTGGGAGCATGGAGTCTTAACCACTGGACCACCAGGAAAGTCCCTGGTTTGGATTTTTTAATAGAGTTCTGTTTTTTTTAATCTGCAGTTTAAACCCAAAATAAATTTATTAATATTCTGATACGGTTTCTTTTTTACGCCTGCTTTAACATGCACAAGTATTTCTAAATGAAGACCCTTGATTAAAGATACTTAAAATGTTAGTCCTTTCTCCATCAACACCAGCTACTGTTTAAGGTATAGGCCCTCCTGAATGAAATCTTTAGATTTGAAGGTTCTATATGTCTCCTGTTACCCATTTTCTTTTGCTTGAATGTTATTTTTGCAAAAAGTGCTGTTTGTATATCAGCCTGCTAATGTGATACAGTACGAACGCTCAGCCTATTTTTCAACTAGTAATTGAATAATTGCCATTTTAAATCCACATAAGGAAGTACAAATTAGAGCTTACAGCTTGGGCTGTGTAAGCTGTCTTTATCGTTTTCTCTGTTTTATAGGGTGTTGAAGATGCCTTTTACACACTGGTAAGAGAAATACGTCAGTACCGAATGAAAAAGCTCAACAGCAGTGATGATGGCACTCAAGGCTGTATGGGGTTGCCGTGTGTGGTGATGTAACAAGGTGAGTGAGCATGTAGTCTCTTGATGTTGGTATAAGTACTGTTGAGGCAATTTGGAGGAGTATTGCTGTTATCTTTTCTGTGTTGCTATTGAACTGAGAGTTTCACCTCATTTAAAAATCTAAAATTAACTGCTTTCCTTTTGGCAGCCTTTCTGAGAGTACTGCAGCCTAAACTGTTTTTAAAACGTAATTATTTTACAGACAGTGTTACCTTTTCAATAATATTAGAAATTAGAAGACTTTGTTTATGAAATATATTACCAGAAGCGTAAAGGATCACTATTTGATGATGACATGGTATATATTCTTTTCTCATAGATACTTTTAAAGTTCTCACATCAGAAAAGAGCCACTGTCAAGGTAGGACAAGTTTGGAAATGAATGGATTATCATTTATGTTGATTTCGTAACCTTGTTTTTCCAATACTCTCTATGTGCCATTTATACAGATTCCATCTTTATTTCAGCTGCACTGACACCCTGGTCCTGACTTCCCTGGAGGAGAAGTATTCCTGTTGCTATCTTCAGTCTCAAAAAGAAGCTCCTGCTATTTCCCCAACTCTCAGTAGATCAATATAATATTCTCTATTTGAGAAGTTCTCAAGAATAACTACCTCCTCACTTGGTTGTCTGACCAGAGAATTGAACCTCTTGTTACTCCCAGTATTTTTCCACCCTGGGTTCTCCCCCAGCACACACAAACGCACCTCTGCCACCCAGGTTTTTCATCTGAAAAGCAATTAATACTCTGAAACAGAGAACCAAACTGTAGAAACATGAAATTCTGTAGAAAACAATGTCTTGAGCTCTAAAGTAGCAACTGCTGGTGATTTTTTTTTTTTTTCCTTTTTATTGTTGAACTTGGAACTATGTTGGTTTGTGGAGAAATGTCATAAATTACTGTTTTGCTGAGAATATAGTTAATGTTGCTCTCTGGTTTGTTTGTAATGTTATCAGCTATATTCTATAAACTGGCATCTACTCTGTATTTAGAAATACAAAAATGAATACTGACCTTTTGAGTCTACCCTCATCTTCTCGACTTTCTTGTAATTAAATGTAACTTTCACGATGAAGTGCCTTTTGCCTGGGAGTGACTCGTAGACTTCCTTTAAAATACTTCAGTGGAATAGATGTCTCAGAAACTGTTATACATAAGAATAAATGTCTGAGATACGTCTATGACCCATCTAGCTTTGAGGGAAAGATATACCAATATGATAGCAGATGCCATTTCTTACATCTATAAAGTTGATTTTCTGGAGACCTATTTTGGGGCTCTCCGAGAGAAAGATGAGACTATAAATGATTAGGAATAATTTCACTTAATTTTTACCTAACCTCCACTTTTTGTTTTGTAGTTTACTACCTGCAAAACATGTAATTTGATTCCTTTTAGCTTACAGATAATCTAATGTTCAATGAACTTCCATTCATATTTTAATTTGGATCATATCAGGAAGTCTACATTTGCAGGTGTTCAAAAATTGTAAAAGTGTGATGCAGTTTTATTTAATAGCTGTGATCAATGATTTTCAAGCCTCAAATATGTTAATAGACACATTTTCACTGTATATCATGGTATTAATAATTATTGATGTATATAATTGTCCTTGGTCCCCTTCTCTGTTCATCACCTCATGGCAATGGCTTGATTAATTATTTCAGCTGAGTAAAGCATGGTGCTAATAGACCAGGGTCACAGTGTCAAAACTTCAGTGAGCCAGTAAGCATCACAGAGAAAGAAATTCTTTCACATTTGCTCACCATTAACTCCAGCTAATAGTTTTGCCAGATGTGTGTGGTTAGTCCTGCAAGGAAAGGAGAAGTCAGTTAATACAAATTCTTAACCAGGACTGGAAAAACTTGTTTTCCTGAGAAGGGTCAGCTTAGAAGTCTTTATCTGGACTCTATTTTTAGCCACATGGAAATCAAATTAAGCTGATCTTTTTTCTCAAGTTTTTGAGAGTGAGGATGCCTCAGATCAACATTTTTAAAATATTCTTTATTCTTACGTTCTTTTAAGGGTTTAAAACAACGTTGAGTAATTAGTCTGGGCATACCAGGTAACAAGCTGATAAGTTTGTGCTGAACAAGAAGTAGCCTTTGGATTGAAATTGCTGTTTTGAGAAGGGATAGAAAATATAATTAATAATTATGAGACTTGACTTTTCTATTTGCAGATAATATCCTGATAATTCTGATGAAAATAGACTTGGATAATTTTTGATAAAAGAATCGTTCCAAAATGGCCACTTGCTGTTCTCGTCTTCTAATGTGTAAATACTTACTGAGGTCCTCTTCTAATATGAGTTGTCATTTATTAAGCAAATTCCACATTGCCTTGAAATGAATTCGGAAGAGAAGAAAAAGTCATAGTATACCCAGAGAATGAAAAATCCAGAGAATTGTGCTCCTTAGTGTTAATTCTGAAGCCTTCGTAGTCCACACCCATAGACAGAAACTCTCTGCCACTTTGCTTCTACTCCTCTTGGAGCATTGCGCTGTCATTTCCTTGAGGATAGATTGAGGCTTGTCAACTCAGTTGTATTGTCTTCCTCCTCTTCCTCTTGTCTGTGTGACTGACAGTGTGACTCTTACTAATGTCAGATGCGGGGATGCGGGGAGGTGGGGGGGAGTAGCTCATTTTAGGCTCTTGCACCCTTTACCGTTGTATGTGTGTGTCTTTTAGTTTTCTCAAGAATGTTCTAAGCACAGAAGTATCTAAATGGGGCCAAAATTCAGACTTGAAAATGTTCTTTTAATAGCTTCTTAAAAAGTTACACTTTGGTGTGAATTTTGGCAGGATAGAGTGACAAACTCTTAAACGCTGAATAACTTCAGTTAGTGTGTTATAGTTTTTAGAATATGTTTGTGATTGCTGAAAACAATTATAGTTTACCTCAAAATCTGAAAGTCTCTTTCCCCAAGTTAAGTGCCTGGCCAGCTGTCAAAGATTACATATTACTTTATGTTTGTTTGTTTTTTAAAGGTTGCACATTCAAGATTGTGAAAATAAGGTGTTCTGTCTGAAAGCTACCATGCCTGTCTGTAAATGAATCCACTGAGTGCTGTACTTGTTCCAACAGCTTACTACAGAATGCTACTTGGTAATATCATACTCGTTACAGTTTTCACTTCAGGAGTGTACTAGGTAGAATGATCCTGTGTGTATTGTAGTGGGCTCCATGTTTAGTCTTTTCAGCATCCTTTAAACTGCTGTGAATTTTTGTCTTGACTTGAAAGCAAGGATAGAGAAACACTTTAAAGAGATACTTTGGGTTTTTTTCCATTCCAGAATTGGTGAGCATAGTTAGATTTTGCTTTACATTTACAGTCATGAACTCTTAAGCTGGCAGCTACAACCAAGAACCAAAAGAGGGTGCATTCTGCTTCTTGTAATTCATCTTTGCTAATAAATTATGAGAAGCAAAGATAATTAATTAGAGAAACTATTTTATTTGGGTGGTTTCTATAAACAAGGGACTATAATTCTTAAACATTATTTTTCATTTTTGCTGTTTCTTTAAGAAACCTAATGTGCCACAACATTATTTTAAGGTGTTTCTTAAAAGAATTGTTTTTAAAAGTGTTCTCATTTTCAGAGTAATTGTAGATATATTTCAAAATATAACTGATAATTTTTAAAGGCCTGAGTACTGACCTAAGAAGCAGTTGTATGAATTCTCTGGGGGGAAGGGAGGAGCTCAGTGAAAGTTGTATGACTTTTATATTTCTGTGCCATCAAATAAAGGTAAAAATGTCTTTTGTGCAGTTTTGCTGTTCAAACAGAAACTATTGGCCTCCTTGGCCCTAAATGAAAGGGCTGGTATTTTAAGTTGACTATTTTATTGTAAATTAATCCATCTTAATTTTTTTAAATTTGGTTGAATGTTCTCTTGTTAAATGTTTAAAAAATAAAAACTGGAAGTTCTTTGCTTAGTCATAACTGTTTTTGCCACTGATGTGCCTTTGTTGAAAGTTAATATTAAATTCAGACTTCTGGATGTGATGTTTGGACTATATTGGAAGGTCTGAGTTCCTCATTTTGTCAGTATAAAGTAAGTCAGAGCCTGCTTTAGTATGTCAAGTATGATTCATAGCTATATGTCAGATTCTCACACATTAACATGAAATGTTAGAAACTACCATTGGATCTTTTGGTCTGTCTTTGTGCTATTGCACAGTCTACCAATCTTGGTAGTTTTTTGTTTTTTTAATTAATTTTTATTGGAATATAGTTGCTTTACAATGTTGTGTTAGTTTCTGCTGTGGAGCAAAATGAATCAGCTATATGTATACATATAATCCCCTCCCTTTGGATTCCTTTCCCATAAGATGTGCACTATTTTTGATGGTTGTGTAAGATTCCACCAAATGAATGAACTGCAATTGATTTACCTAGTTGTCTGTTGATGGATTAAGTCATTTCTGGTTTTGGGGGTCAGTGTGTTGGGGAGGCTATTTTAAATAGTGCTGAGATAAACATCACTGCACACATACCATTGGGCACATCTTCCAGTTTTTCCTTAGGATAAATTCCAAGAAATAGAATTGCAGATTCTGAGGTTTCAGGCTTGAATCTTGGTGTAGTTTTGAGAGCCAGAGAACATAGGTTCCAACTATAATTTTGCTCCTCTAGCCAGTAGTTTCCTCATTTTGCAAAATAGGGAAATTGAATAAGAATATCACAGATTTCCCAGTCCTAATTTAGGAGATATAAAAGAGTGATTTCAAACCTAGACTTTTTCAGTCAATACCAGAATACTGTGATTATGAGGACCTTGGTTCATTCTACCAAAGGCATCAAATTTATTTTCACTTTTTTTTTAAAGGCAGAGATGTGGATCATTAGTATTTGACTGAATTAATCTTAAGGAAACCAAATTTAAGCAACAAAATAATGTTTCTAGCTACTGGGATGAGTATAAATACTTTAGATTGTAAAATGTATATGCCAAACAGAATCATAGACTTGGTATATCTAAAACAGATTTCCTCCTGAGTCAGTTATCTATGCCTCACATCAGGTGTTTTGTTCTAATATTTGACCCCCAGATAACTGAGAAAGAGGAAAGAATATTGTCTTACTGATGAGAGCTGCTGTTTGCTTAGCAAAATGAAGCTATAGAAAAGACACACGATGAAAAAGCTAAGGAAACTTGTTTATTTGGAATATAAGGGGACCTCCCATATATCTCTGTGCTTTTAAGGTTCCTATTCTTAGGACTAGCAATTCTCAAGGTCATTAAAAGGCCAACAGTTGCATGAGTTATTTGATATCCATGAATACATGTAAAGGGGCCAGGAGGTCATGCTAGTGATCATTTTGCAAAACTACTTAGGACACATTTCAGATTCTGTCCAGCCCCTTGACTTGAGAGCATGGAGAGAATCAGTGTCTAGTATCCAAATCAAAGGGTATGCTTTTGTAACGCTCCCATTGTACTCTGGGCAATGAAATGTGGTCCTATACCTTAGTAAAGGAAAACTGGAACTCCGGGAGCATCCTAGAACATCCAAAATACAGATAAATACCCTTTGCAGTGCCAAAGGGAGTATCAATGGTTCAGATGCGGGAACTGGAAGTAGACCTAGTGAATTAATCTTTCTTATCTGGAGACGTTGCGTTCATGATTTACTTGGCATTTGCACCGAAATAGTTAACTTATTAACCTATAGTGGGGAGAGGGGAGATGTTTTCAATTTAATGTTTAATCTGTTCTTAAAACTAGTATAAATACAGATTGTCATCAGTTTGTAGGCATCATATAAAGAAAACAAGGGATAGTGCCTGCAGTATTGGGGGTTAAGGTGATAATAAATGTTTCTAAAGATAGAGGCAGCTACATGCCTAACCAGGGAGGATGTGGTTGAAACTGAGCAGTTGCCTGCTAGAGCCTTCAGATGCAGAATGCTGAAATACTATCCTGGTCAGGAAAAGCAGTCTTCTAAAAATAGTTCCTGTGGATGTGATAAAATTGGCACTGTTGACACTTTCTATAGGAGCTCGAGATGTGTGAGTTCTGTATGATACTTGTCTGAAGGAAAACGGCACGTTGTTAAAGTCCAAAATGAAACTCTAGCACAGCCTATGAACTGAAGTTACCAAGGTCTGTGTCCCTATCGCCGCCTGATTCTATAGCTTATTCTCTGACATTTCCTCTCGGAGAACCAAGTTCAGATTCCACTGTGAGACAGCCACGTGATGATTTTGTTTCACTGGTTTGGTAAGTTTTCCTTCCTAATCTACTTAGCAGGTTTTTATTGAACCTACTACCTGCCTGGATGCTGCGCTACTCTTGAGTGTACAGCAGTGAACCAGATAGACTGTCTCTTCATTCATTCTGTATTGAGAAGAGATCTCAAAAACAAACATTTCTGAGTTACAATTTGGTGATTATTTCAAAGGAAAAGAACATTGTTCCCTGAGACACAACTTGTCTAGCCTCGCTGATCCGGCTGCCACCCTCATGACACTGCCCAAGGTCACCTCCTTCCTGATTTTTCTGAGAATAATCAAGGCTACCCAAGAGGCACTAGAACCTGTCTCAAGCTTCATTGCTTCCTGTGTCTCTTCTTTTCAAGTCAAGGCTCTCAAAAAAGGAAACTGTATATTGTTTCACAGTTTCAAAGTGCTCTTACATGCATCTTGTTGAACCTCCCATAAAAGCCATGTGAAAGAGGAATGGTCTTTTTATACTGATGTAAATCACATAAAAATAGATTGATTTATTCCAGATTTGAACCCAGGTCTTCTGACCTTAGATTCTGTGCTCATTTTGGATCAGCTAGTGCAAATGACCCTTGAACAACACACATTTGAACTGGGCAGTTTCCCTTATATGCAGATTTTTTTCAGTAGTAAGTACTACAGTACTGCACAGTCCAAGGTTGGTTAAGTCAAGAATACAGAGGAACCATGCTGAGGGCTGACTGTAGGTTATAGGTGGGTGGTCAACTTCGTACAGGACTTAGGGCGCCCCTAAGTCCTGCATTGTTCAAGGGTCAGCTGTAATTTTCAAACCATGCTGCTCAAAGCCCTTGAAGTATCATAAAGGAGATGTCTGAGAAAGCCTGAGTGGGCGGGGTCTTCTCTTCCTCCCTTGTCCTTCAACTCAGGCTCCGTTTTCATCAATTTTGGGATTTGGGGTTTGTTTGTTTTTTTTTTTTGGCATATTAGATATTTTATTTTTATAGGCTTAAATATCAAGAATGATAATTTTTAATTTACCTGAAATTTGGTATGAAATGACCTTATCTTTCAAGTAGTTTTACTAATTTTTAATAGTAATAGAATCTGCCTTAAAAAATTGAAAAGAATTGGAAACCACATGTAGAATTGCAGTTAACCTTTACGCAAAGTTAATCACTTTAAAGTTTTGTTGTTGTTCTGTCATCTTTAGTGATGATTCTAATGCACAGAGTTATAATTCATATGTATGCAGTCATCTCTGTGTGTGAAAATTTTGTAATTTTTCACAAACCATCTAGTTCTGTACCTTATTCATTTCATTTAATAACATAAATTCCACACCTTTTCTATGTCAGTGTATTAATAGCAACATCTTTCTTTTGAAAAATATGTAATACTATATATAACCTCTCTACTGACAAATACATAGGCTATTTATTTGATGATTTTCACACATCAGATATCATTATATTCAACATATATTTGCCAGTATGTGCATAGAGCAAATTCCCACAAAATAGTTGGTTGTACTTGATGCGTTTTTTATTTTAATACATACAACCTTACTTTTCCTCCAAATAATTTTTTAAATTATTTATTTTTGGCTGTGCAGAGTCTTTGTTGTTGAGTGCAGGCTCTCTGGTTTCAGTGAGTAGGGACTCTCTAGTTGCAGTGCGTGGGCTTCTCATTGCAGCAGCTTCTCTTGTTGCGGAGCACAGGCTCTTGTGCATCCCAGCTCAGTAGTTGTGGTGCGTGGGCTTAGTTGCTCCTCGGCATGTGAGGTCTTCCCAGACCAGAGATCGAACCCATGTCCCCTACATTGGCAGATAGATTCCTAATCACTGAACTACCAGGGAAGTTCCAGATAATGTTTTATGAATATATTCCTTCCAACAGTACATGAAAGGATGTTTTATCCCAGACCTTGGGCAACTCTGGGACGTATCAAAATTTCAAACTCTAACCAGATTAATATGTAAACTGTGATACTTTGTCTACTGTCCAATCTGCATTTCTTTATCAATATAAGCATTTTCATCTTTTCATTTTAGGCTTCCATTCAAGATTTAATTTGAACATTTCATAAGTAAACGTTTTAAACACCCTTCAACTTCACCAGTCTCCTCCTCCAACTATCTGTCAAGCTGGAATCACTAGTCACATCCTCATGTCTAGGTTCAAAACCAAACACTCTGGGCACAGTCATGGTCATTGCACAAGTAAGCAAGAGCGAGGCCATATATAACACCATGGTTAAGAGCCCTGACTCAGGAGCCAGAAATCCTGAGCTTAAATCCCACCTCTACCGCTTAATAACTATGAGACCTTGGACAAGTCAGTCTTTGTACCTGAATTTCTTCAACTGTAAAATGGAAGTAATGATACTTCCTCAAAAGATTACTGTGAAAATTAAGTGTATTAATATATGTTAAACAAAAAAACCTCAGAACAATGCTAAGCATTGTTGCTACTGCACAGACCCCAGGGCATGCTTCCCGTTCTCTCCTAACAGAACACAGTATACTGTTGATGTTTTGATTGCTTTGTTAAAAGCAAATGACTGAATTTTAGTTCCATTCGAGAGACAGAAGACAAAGTCAGTTTGTCTCATGGAAAAGGATGAGTCTTACAAATTTGACTTCTTCATTTTTAGGCATGTGTGGGAAATTATGACTGACAGAGAAATGAGGCTGAATCCAGTAAAATACCATAAAATTTCATAATTTGATTATGTTCCAAACTAAAACTCATCCCTTAGGTTTAAGTTAACTTTTACACACCTTTAAAAGGTGACCAAAAAAGTCCACAGTTAAAAGGGTTATTATAGTCCAAACTGGAGTTGTGAGGAACTCAGAAGTGCTGCCACTGAAGCAATGTTACAAAGGATTAAGCTTATCCTGAACATTTACTCTGGTACCCTGAGCCCTGTAGAACACTGTGGCACCTGAACTGTGAGTGCCTGTGAGGGCATTGAAGGGGGTGAGGTGAAGCGCAAGTTGGAAAGGGCTGGGAACTCCCTGCAGGTTTTGTAGCAGTGGGGGAAACCAGCTATAGAATAGAAGAAGGGCTTTCTGGACAAAAGCCAGGCAGCAGTAATCTGTGTACACAGCTCGTTCCTTTTAAGTGTCTGATACCTCCTCCCTGTAGAGCCTCAGATTACAGGTGTCTCTTAACTTGATAAAATACAAGAAATCTCCACTTTAAAAAATAGTCTGTAAATTTGTTACTTGGTACTCTGCTTTCCATTGGAATAATGTTCTGAATGATGGAAAGTGTGAGCTCCAACCAGTGTAGCCATAATTTGACTGAAATATTTAACATTAACAATTTCTAAAAGACATATAAAATAGTTTTCTTTTGCTAAAAAACTAAAAAATAAATGAAACATTTATATACTGATACTTGAAGAAAAAGCAAGTTTAATTACAGAAAATGAGTAGAGAGATTTGTCTCATTTAAGAGGACTTCTGGACATTTTTATTTAAGGGCTATACATGATAATAGGACCAGATTAAGTTTTGTTTTAAATTCAGTTTTTTTTTTATGATAAAAATACTTGTTCATGGTAGAAAATGCAAATAAGACAAAAGAAAAAACAATCGCCATCATCCCACTGCCCAGACAGAACACTTGTAGAAGTTGTCCGGGGTGTTTTCAGTGTCTATACTGAATACATAAATTAAATGTCTTTCTGGGACTTCCCTGGCAGTCATGGTTAAGACTGTGCTTCCACTGCAGGGGGCGTGGGTTCCATCTCTAGTCAGGGAACTAAGATCTCTCATCCCGCCTTGTACAGCAGATAAATACAGAGGTGGGAGAAGAGGCCCTGGTGAACAGCTTCCAGTTTCCATACCTTTTCACGTGCCACCTTGAAGCCATGCTCAGCACCCACTCATCCTGCAGTCAATGATCAAGCATGGTGAGGGTGTAAAGTTGGACCAATTCTGCTCAATCCTGAATTCCTACAATGGGCAGTCTTTATGGGAGCTCCCCATTTGCCTGGCTAAGATTTTCTCAGACTTCAGTCTGAGGCTCGTCAGTCCCAACCATACTGAACTAATTACAGTTCCTCAGGTGGGTTATGAATTCTTGAAAAGAGTACATCCATGGGACTTCTCTGGTGGCGCAGTGGATAAGAATACGCCTCCAGTGAAGGGGACTCGAGTTCAATCCCTGGTCCACCCTAGCCCAGGAAAATTCCACAGGACACAGCGCAGCTAAGCGCTTGGGTCTACTACTGAACCAGCGGTCTAGAGCCTGAGCTACAACTGCTGAGCCAGCATGCTGCAACTACTGAAGCCTGTGTGCTTAAAGCTCACCAACCCCAACAAGAGAAGCCGCCACAGTGAGAAGCCCTCGCACTGCAACCCAGAGTAGCCCCCGCTCACCACAACTAGAGAAAGCCCGCACAAAGAAACGAAGACCTAGTGCTGCCAAATAATAAAATGTTTTAAAAAGTGCATTCTATGAACAGGGGACTAGACTGTAAAATAGGTGGATTTATAATAAATACCTGAGGAAGCACGAATGGAATAAGAGCATGAAATAGCAAAGATGATCCCATAGGTTCAAGGAACCTTGTTTTCTCTCTAGTGCTGGGTAATCATGGGGAAATCTACTCAAGAAGTTCTGCCATTCATATGGATAGAGTCTTTGATGATAGAGTAGAGAAGTGTTGGAGGTATCTAAAAATCTATACTACCAATCTGAACAGTTCTGAGAAATGATCTACTCCTGTCCTCCATTATATTGATAGAATTGACTGAAAACCATCTCTCATCATTAGAAATCACCTTATTTTGTTTCACAACACCCATTACTACCTGAAGTATTATCTTATTGTGTACCAGGATATAAGCAGAGGGCTTGTCTTTCTTGTTCACTAAATGCCAGTGCTCAGCACAGTGTCTCGTTAGGCTCAAAAGTTGAGGCCACACTACTGGTAAGAGGAGGAGGCGGAATTGGAACTAAGTCTTGTTTACCTTAACCACTTAAACTTGGTCTTCTTAAGTGCCCAAGAAATTTGTTGAAACAATGAATGAAGAGTTAGCAAATGTTTTTGAACTGAAAATATAATGATCAAATATAATTCATCAAGGTATACTCTGGCATTGGAAGATGGATTGGAAGATGGGAAAAACAATTAGAACCTATTGCAGTGTCTGAATTTGAAGTCATTCATGTTACTCAGAATTACATTGGTTACGAGTAGCTAAAAAAAAAACCCTGACTAATCAGTGGGTAAAACAAATTTATTTTTCTCATATGTTAAGAAGTCTGGAGGTGGGCAGTCCAGGGCTGCTTTGGTGGCCTCAGGACGCTGTCCCTTTCTTTCTGCTCAAGCATTCTTCACATGTGGTTTTTGTCCTGCTTGTAATTTGTGTTACAACAATGGTTGATTTGCACTCACCCTACCCTAATATTTTCTTATTATAGGCAGGAAGAAGAAGAGCAAAAGGCAAAACATATGCCAACTGAGTTGGCCTCTTTTATTCACTTATTTTTTAAATATTTTTATTGGAGAATAATTGCTTTATCACGTTGTTACTTTCTGCTGTACAACAAAGTGAATCAGCCATATGTATACGAATATCCTCTCCCTCTTGAAGCTCCTTTCCACCCACCTACCCCCATTCCACCCCTCTAGGTTATCACAGAGCATCAAGGTGAGCTCCCTGTCCTATATAGCCTCTACCCACTAGCTATTTTACACATAGTGGTGTATATACATCAATGTTACTCTCTCAATTCATCCCACCATCCCCTTCCTCCACTACCCTGTGTGAGTTGCCATTTTTTTAAAGAGTTTTTCCAGGCAGCCGACCCAGCAATTCTGCTATTCTATTGGTCAGACTGTGTCACATGGCCACTCTCACTGCAAAGAAGTCTAGCAATATAGTTTTTTGGCTGAGCACATTGATAACACTTGTCAACATTAGTTAACTTTTGTTAATAAGAAAAAGTAGAAATTATTTTTGAACAGACAACTAGGGTATCTGTCACTCACAAAAAAATGGGAAAATTGGAGGGTAACAAATAAAGGGAAGAGTCATTTGAAGGGGAAGCAGATTTGAAAAGGAGAATGTTTGGTTTGGCTATATCAGTTTGTCAGTTCCGTTGGGAAATCCAGGTGGAAATGTCACACATACACACACACACACACACACACACAGTTCAAAAGGGACAAAAAATATTTTGGTTCAGTAACATCTTTGTAATGTGTTCTAATATAGCTGACTGAAAGCAGAGGATGGCCAAAAAGCTAAGCTACAAAATGGTCTCTTTTTTGCAAAGAGGCTTATTCCAGTTTTCAGTAGGAAAGCAAAGATAAAAGATTATTCAGTTCAGGCCCACAATTCTGTTCCAGATCAGAAGTTCCACACTGATATTACTGTCTTTAATAGACATTGTTACAATTTCATAAATTCTGCTGAATCTACCAAAGGACTTTATTTACCTAACAGTAATTATCGCAGACAAGTGTACCTCAGAGATATTGCAGGTTTTGTTCCAGAACACCACAAGAAAGTGAGTATCCCATAAAGCAAGTCACGCGACCTTTCTGGCTTCCCAGTGCATATAAAAGTGAAGTTTAAAGTATCCTATAGTTTTAAGTGTACATTAGCATTATGTTCAAAAACAATGTACATATCTTAAGTTTAAAATACTTAATTGCTAAAAAGTGCTAGCCATCATCTGAGCCTTCAGTGAGTCTTAATCTTTTTGTTGTTGGAGGATTTGCCTCGATGTTGGTATGGCTGCTGACTGATCAGAGTGGTGGTTGCTGAAGACTGGAGTGGCTGTGGCAATTAAATAAAACATTAATGAAGTTTGCTGCATCAATTGACTCTTCCTTTCGGAATGATTTCTCTGTAGCATGTGATGTTATTTGATAGCATTTTACCTACAATAGAGGTAGGAAGTTATATCATCTACATCTGTTTAGTGTGGCCACCTTCATTAATTACTTAGGTATATCTTCTGGATAACTTGCTGCAGCTTCTTCATCAGTATTTGCTGCTTTACCTTGCACTTTTATGTTATGGAGACAGCTATTTCCCCTTAACCCTCATGAACCAATCTCTGCTACCTTCAAACTTTTCTTCTGCAGCTTCCTAATAAATCTCAGCCTTTGTAGAATTGAAAAGAGGGCCTTTGTCTGGATTAGGCTTTGGTTTAAAGAAATGTTGGGTTGTTTGGATCTTCCATCCAGACTAAAACTTTCTACATATCAGCAGTGAAGCTGTTTTTCTTTCTTACCATTCATGTGTTCACTGGAGAAGCACCTTTTAATTTGCTTCAAGAACTTTTCCTTTGCATTCACAACTTGACTGTTTGGCACACAAGGCCTGGCTTTTGATCTATCTCAGCTTTCAGCTTTTCTAGCTTTTAAAGTAAGAGACATGGGACTCTTCCATTTACTTGAGCACTTAGAAGTCATTAGGGTTATTCAGTGGCCTAATTTCAATACAGTTGTGTCTCAGAGAATAGCAAGGCCCAAGGAGACAGGGAGAGATGGGAACCAGCCAGTCAGTGGAGCAGTCAGAACACATACAACATTTATCGATTACGTTCTCATTTTATATGAGTGTGGGTTAATGGTGCCCCGAAACAATTACAATGGTAACATCAGAAATCAATAATCACCAAACACTATAGCAAACAATAATAATGAAGTTTGAAATATTATAATTACCAAAACATGATACAGCGATATAAAGTGAGCAAATGCTATTGGAAAAATGGTGCCAGTAGACGTGCTCCATGCAGAATTGCCACAAAACTTCAATTTGTAAAGCAAAGCACTATAAAATGAGGTCTTCCTGTATTTAGGTGTATGTAACCCAGACTTTGTGTTATTGTGAAAGGAGCATGAGATTTTGGTCCAGAGAGCCTTAGTTTTGCATTAACAATTGGAATGCTTTGGGCAGAATACATCTCTCCTCAGAGCCTAAATTTTCTCATTTGCAAAATAAAGGTAAGGTACTCCTTGCCTTACGGGATTTTAAGAAGCATAAATAAATGCTTTGCATACTATAAAATGTTATATGTAAGAAGGATGTTCTCTTTGTAACAATATATTTAGTAAAGGTACCTGAGCACTCTAGGCTGCAGTTGGGTTTCCATAAGATTTGAAGTAGGATTTCCCTGGTGGTAAAGTGGATAAGAATCCACCAGCCAACGCAGGGGCTGTTGTTCCGTCGCTGAGTCGTATCTGACACTGTGACCTCATGGACTGCAGCACGCCAGGCTTCTTGTCCTTTACCATCTCCTGGAATTTGTTCAAACTCATGTCTGTTGAGTCAGTGATGCCATCCTCTGTCGTCACCTTCTCCTCCTGCTGCCTTCAATCTTTCCCAGCATCAGGGTCTTTTCCAATGAGTCGGCTCTTTGCATCAGGTGGCCAAAGTGTTAGAGCTTCAGCATCACTCCTTCCAATAAGTATTCTGAGTTGATTTCACAGGTTCAATCCCTGATCTGGGAAGGTCCTACATGCTGTGGAGCAACTAAAGCCTGTGCTCCACAACTACTGAGCCTGAGCTCTAGGGCCCACGAGCTGCAGCTACGGAAGCCTGTGCACCTAGAGCTGGTGCTCCACAACAAGAGAAGCCACCACAGTGAGAGATCTGTACTCCGCGATGAAGAGTGACCCCTGCTCCAGCAACTAAAGAAAGTCTGTGCGCAGCAGTGAAGACCCAGTGCAACCAAAAATAAGCAAGTACTTTTAAAAAAAGATTTGAAGTAAATTTACCACTTATTAAGTAAATTCTGTCAGGTGAATTTCTGCTAAGTCAGGGATATGTCTTACAAAAGTGTGTGTGTGTGTGTGTGTGTGTGTGTGTCTGTGTGTCTGTGTGTCTGTGTGTTGAGACTTGATGAATGTATCAGCATATTCACCAACCACAGATGGCTGTTCTCAGGACTGAAATCCTGAGAACCTTGACTTTCCAGAGCCTGCAAGACTTCGTTGTGTTCCGCTAGGGTGGAAAATAGTCATCAGTGGTCCAGTCAGAGAAGAACACTATGCATTAAGAGAATCCAATCCGCAGGAAGATTTAGAGAGTATTGAAATGCAATTCTTGGCCTACCACAGATATCGTGTCTAAAATCCCAGGGTAAACACTGAAGGCGTCACCTGTTATTCACTGTCAATGCCTAAAGTTATAAATAGGTCTACAGCTCATCTGTCTCCTTTTAGAAGAGAAGGGTCAAATTACAGGGGCAAAGCAAAATAATAAAATGAATGTCAGCGTGTTTTACAGTGTCCGTCAGTCATCCCTCCAGTGTCGCGTCTCTTCCTTTCCACTGTGCTAGAATACAGGATCCCAGCACAATGCCTCTGTTGAAACTTCCAGGTAGGTGTGCAAAAGTGTTTGGAGAGTTCAATTCTTTTGATATGCAATCGTTCCTTTAACTATCATTTCAGGTCTGGGAATCCTTTATTTGGGGTTCATAGTATTTTTAATTAATACACTTCAGGAAGAGACAAGGCAGGGTTTTCAAAGGGTTTCTGGTTTTTAGTTTTAGGAGGGAGGTAATCTTCTAAAACTGTATCATGCAGTAGCATCCTTGATGATCCTGGTAGAAAACTATGTAAGATATTTATTATCTACTCTGTTAGTCTAAACAAAACCTGTGCTGCCACACTTCTGAGAAGGGTCATAAATAATGTCTTTAGCAATAGTATTAGCTGAAAATCATGAGAATAACAGCAGTTTTAACCCAATCTGTATATTCTGATGGTTCACAATCCAGGTTTACACACAGAATAATTTTCAAAATAATAATAAAAGCCTTTTTCATTATAAAAGTAATACACGATTCATGTGAAATAAAAGAAATTTCACTGAAAAATAAAAGTGATAAACACTCATTTAGAGAAATTGGGAAATCTAGAAAAGGAGTAATTTTTTAAAAACCCACAATCCCCATCATCTAAAGATAACACTTTTAACATGTTAGTGTTTTTCTTTCAAACTATATTCTTTGCAAGTGTAAAGAATTAAAAAGCACACTCACAGTTGAGATTATATTATACATGTGACTTTGTATCCTGTCCTTTTGGCTTCACATGATAACTTAATCATTTATCATGGAAGTCTAAACATCATGTTAAATGGTTCTATAATATTTCCAATTTTCTTAACCAATCCCTAGGTTCTTTATGATTTTTTAAGTATAAATATGCTCTGACAATAATATTTGTACCTAAGTTTTTTCCACACTAAGGATTATTTCAGTAGAATAGATTCTCAGAAATAGCTGCTTGGTAGGTGTTACTTAATTGTTTACCAAGTTATCTATTTTCATTTACTTGCTACCAGCATTGTATAAGATTTTCTATCCCTCTTGATCATGTTTTTAAAAATCACATTTTACAAAGAGGACTTCTTTAAAATTATAAACATAAATTTAAAGAGAGAAGTTAGAAAGGAAAAGAAAATGAAGAAGTATATGATGACTACATCCCCAGGGTTTTCTAATGGCAGCAAGTTGTACAAAAACGGAAGAATGAGCTCTAATAACACATCCCACCACCCCCCTTCCTTGTACCAACCTACCTATTTCTATTCCAAAGCACTGATTAGCAGCCATGATTTCTGAAAGTTGTTCACATATTTTATCTTGTTCTATTTTACTTCATACAGCTGAAGGAAAACGTGAGTATTGGGGCTATTTTCCCTGCCATTTGCCAAAGTATCAATATTTTAAGGATACTATTCTTTAATTCAGAAATATGGATATTTTTCAGCAGTGTTTAATAATGATATCATTGAAAGCCAACAAAGATTTATAATGACCATAGATCTTCCAAAGCGTAGCAAATGAACTCATGGATTTTCCTGACTCAAAAAAAAAAAAACCTACATTTTTGAAAAAGACACTTAGACATTAGCTAAGGGGATTTACTGAGTCCTGCCTGAGTAAACCCTCTCATGGTGAATTTTTGTGATTAGATAACATAAAATCCCATTTTTAAAATAAAATTGTAACTTTTTATGTATGCTACCTTCCATCTCAAATCAGACTTGTCCTTTGACTGACTAATAGTACTCATGATGCCTCTGAGTTCCTCTGAGATGTGATGTGGCAGATGAGAGGCCTACGACCCATCTTTCCTACATATTAATAAAGCACTGCTGAGAAATAAGCATGTTTTTCTGGACCTGTTGGGTGAAAAAGCAAGCATGATATTCCTTTTCTCAAGAGTCTTGCACTTCCCATGTTAATAATAATAATCCTCGACTTCTGGATAGTATTATGTAGTTTCTTGTTTAATCTTTATTAAACAAGTCTCTGAAGTTGACATTATTATTATTAACATTCCTCTTTTATGATGATGAGCATTGAGGTTCCTAGTGATGGTATGATTTGCCCAAGGCCACCCAGCTGTCACAGACACTTTCCCCACTTGTAGCCTAGGGTCCCTTCTGCTTCACCACTCTTCTTGTTTAGCTCCTCTCATCTATACTCTATCTAAATGTGGATGTCCTAACCTCAAGACATTGCCACTCAGATGTTCCATTATCTCAAACATGCTCAACAAAGAACTCCACGATTATCTATACAAACCCAAGGGAGCCCATAAATTAGGTTGTCACCCAATCTTATCTACTCACCTTTTGAAATATCAGTTTCACCTTTTTCTTTCTCTAATCACCACCACTCCCTAAAGTATTTTTGGAGGGCAGAGCTCTTGAATTAGGAATCAGATTTCAGCTGTGTTACATGAAGGTAAAACAATTGGTTGATTTAGTGGAAGGAAATATCAATCGTATAATTTTTGGTGTTAATGTAAGCTACTTGTTGAGAATAGAGTTTCTACTTTTCGACTGTCTATAGTGACTTAGGGAGATACAACCTTAGTAAAAACCAGTGTTTAAAGACATGAAACTAATAGACGTGTGCGGTCCCAAATAATGGATGCTTGTTTTGGAAGAGCCAAGTCTCGAGCAAGTAGGATTTGGTCCTTGGGGCTCTGTTGCCATACTGTACTTCCTGAGGCCTCCAACAGCTCTGCCACTGACCCATCATGACAAATCAGTTGCACACTCATCTTCATCCTCCTCCTCCTCATCATCATAGCCAACTGGCCTATTTCCATTTGCTCTCCATGGTGCATGAAGAAGTCTCTTCTGACTTCTGCTTGTCATTCATCTTTGAGGTGCATGTGCTTGCCTGTGACGCTGCGGGAGGAATGATACTATTTCTGGGGAACAGTTGGCTGTGGGATGGGGAGGCATTCTCAGGCCATCAAATGCATCTACTTAGTGTTTTGTTTGTTCCTTCGTGGATCATGGCGCTTGCCAAAACAGTAGGCATAGCATCCAGTGATGCTTTTTAGTTTCAGGAAGTGCTTGAGTTTAATGAGACAAATAGATGCATGAAGTTCAGCCAACATAGTGGGCTTCTCCGTTACCCTGCTGTGACGAGCCAGGTTTGAAAACTGGCTGACCTGACTGTTAAGAGTTGGTGAAGTTATGAGTCAATCACTATCATTTCCAGTGTATGCTTCAGCCTATACTAAGCCATACCATTTATCACTTTCTTAATAACCCAAAGCTAATTCAAAATACTAAATATCTGTCTGATCAATGCTACCAAATCATATCATTCAGTTTAATCTGATGTTTTATTTTCCTTTAAAAAATGCTTTAAAAAAGCAAATTCATAGACATTATCTCACCTGATGTCACAAGAGCCTTGTAAGGTTTGTAGGTAATAGTATTGCCACTTTATAGATAAGGAAACTGAAGCAGAAGAAGGTGTAGTAATTGGTAAGTACAGAACAGTACTTGAATACATTACACTTACCTAAGTTATCATTGAAAATGTGTCATTTTTGAGACTTGTATAGATGTCAATGGGGCAAGAGTGGGGGGATCTATCTTTATGTCTGCAGTTTGCTTTGTTATTACATAAAGAATGTTTTTGTCTGCTACTATTGCTCCAAATATTTAACTATATGCCATTCTCATTATTTGCTCCCTGCTCTTTTCTGGAAATACCAAGAGATTTTTACAAGTATTGGGTTGACTAGAAAGTTCGTTAAGGTTTTCCCTGAGACCTTATTGGGCCACCCCAATATCAGAGGTAATGACTACTCAGATGGAAACAATTGGGTATCTGGAAAATAGAATGGAGCTTAACAGAAAAGCAGATACTTGATGGCCATCACCACCCTATTCAATAAAACTGGTTCTCTTTTCTCCTAAAAGTCTTGGGGTTATTCATTGCCAAGCTAAAGATCATTCTTCCACCCATTGTAATTACAACATGTAAAAGTAAAATTGGCATTCCGAAGATCATTTATTATGGAAGCTACATGTCCACAAGAAATGGGATTCCCAACACTGGGCAGTAAATTTTAGTGACTCCCTCCCCTGACATCACCAAGATGTGAGGATTTGAAAAAAATGAGGTTGTGATATGTGACAGCAACACAATTTCTGTCTTAGGAGGAAGAAAGGCTCTAAAGTACACATTTATTTATCAAAACTACTGATATCACTGGCTCTCTTTAGTAAGAAAACACCAAAGATCAACAACCCTACCACATCTTCATTTTACTTGTTTATTTGTCCATGCCCTACAGCATGCAAATCTTAGTGGCTCGATGAGGGATCAAACCTGTGCCCCCTGCATTGGGAGCCCAGAGTCTTAGCCACTGGACCACCAAGGAAATCCCTCCACATCTTTAAAACCATCAGAAAAACTCTACTAACCTAATGAGAAGGACTATGCTTCAAGGTTACTATGAAATCAAACTTAGTCCCACCAGAAACAGGTGATCTTAGGTGCTAATCATATAAGAGCCCAATCCCATCTTTCAGTTCAGTTCAGCCACTCAGTCATGTCCGACTCTTTGCGACCCCATGAACTGCAGCACGCCAGGCCTCCCTGTCCATCACCAACTCCCGGAGTTCACTCAAACTCATGTGCATCGAGTTGGTGATGCCATCCAGCCATCTCATCCTCTGTCGTCCCCTTCTTCTCCTGCCCTCTATCCCTCCCAGCATCAGAGTCTTTTCCAATGAGTCAACTCTTCTCATGAGGTTGCCAAAGTACTGGAGTTTCAGCTTTAGCATCATTCCTTCCAAAGAAATCCCAGGGCTGATCTCCTTTAGAATGGACTTGTTGGATCTCCTTGCAGTCCAAGGGACTCTCAAGAGTCTTCTCCACCACCACAGTTCAAAAGCATCAATTCTTCGGCGCTCAGCCTTCACAGTCCAACTCTCACATCCATACATGACCACAGGAAAAACCATAGCCTTGACTAGACGGACCTTTGTTGGCAAAGTAATTTCTCTGCTTTTGAATATGCTATCTAGGTTGGTCATAACTTTCCTTCCAAGGAGTAAGCATCTTTTAATTTCATGGCTGCAATTCCATCTTTAAGATTCTCCTAAAGTATGCTGTGGGCTTCCCTGGTGGCTCAGACAGTAAAGAATCTGCCTGCAATGCAGGAGATCCAGATTCAATCCCTGGGTCAGGAAGATCCCCTGAAGTAGGAAATGGCAACCCACTCCAGTATTCTTGCCTGGGAAATCCCATGGACAGAGGAGCCTGGCAGGGTATAGTCCATGGAGTCACAAAGAGTCAGACATGACTGAACGACTAATACTTTCAAAGTGTGCTGTAAGAATTTGACTTGTGATTCTGAGAATGAATTTCCTAGCTACCCACACAGAAACCCACTAAAGAGAAAATAGGCATTAAGCTCCATGAAGTTTCTGGCACACTTGTCAGAGAGCAGGGCAGACATGTCTCCAGGGCAGTCCTTAGCACTGTGCCTTACATGTAGCAGAAACTGTTAGATGAGTTCTGAGAAAGTGCTTGAAGACTAACACATGAAAACTTCTTCTAGCTATTGATGATGCAATGCGTAGCTTTGCTGAAAAAGTGTTTGCCTCTGAAGTCAAAGATGAGGGAGGCCGTCACGAGATTTCCCCCTTTGATGTGGATGATATCTGTCCAATTTCTCAACATGAGATGTTTGCTCACATGTTCCACCTGGAGGCTAAGTCCACCCCTACAGAAACCAGGAGGTAAGTGGTGTAAGGGGAATGCTTCGCACATTGGGACACGAGGAAGGGGAAATGTCAGGACCAATGGTTCACTCTGAATGAAGATTCAACTTGGAGGAAAAACTCCGCCAGAACTAAAAATCCCCCCGTCCACCCAGACACACACACATACACACACACACTATACCCTAGGGCAAAGTGACAAAGACTAAAAAAGAAGAAAACAATGGCCTTCCTACCTTCATCCTCATCTGCCTTTAGTTGAAGCCTCCCTATCCACCCAAGCCCTATCCAGGTGGCTCAGTAGTAAAGAATCTGCCTGCGAATACAGGAGACATAAGAGACCTGGGTTTGATGCCTGAGTTGGGAAGATCCCCTGGAGGAGGAAATGGCAACCCACCCCAGTATTCTTGCCTGGAAAATTTCATGGACAGAGGAGCTTGGTGGTCTACAGTCCATGGGGCCGCAAAGAGTTGGATACGACTGATCACACACACATCCACCCAAGCAAGAGGAAATGATCTACCATGTGATTATTGTGGTTATTCCAAAGCAAAGTGGGTGATGGATGCTGTCCACACATTCAATTTCCACACTATCAGTGTAGAAACTGGAACTCAAGAGCCTCATCTTCAGACTCTGTTCTTAGTCGACCTTACTGCTGTGCTTCCTGACAGGAATCCTTCTCTCCGGCCAGTCTAACCTCCTCCAGGCCTCAGGGATACAGCCCTCTATTTTCGCCCTCATGTCCTACCCATCCTATGCTTGCGACTCATAGTTACTGCCTTCTCTGAACAGATCCCTCTCTGCAAACTCTATTTTCCCTTATTTGAATCGCTCTAGTACTCACTACCTGTTGCTGTGTGCCTCAGTTTAGTCTTCAAACCTATTACTGACCACTTACTTGGAACTCCCTCCTCATAGCACTCCCCTCACTACCCCACTCCCCGCTCCCAGCCAGCTTCACTGGGAAAGATTGTTCTGCTGTCCTTCCCTTCATTTTGTGTCTTTAAGGAAAGAATGGGCTTCCCTGGTGGCTCAGCTGGTAAAGAATCCACCTGCAATGCAGGAGACCTGGGTTCTATCCCTGGGTTGGGAAGATCCCCTGGAGAAGGGAAAGGCTACCCACGCCAGTATTCTGGCCTGGAGAATTCCATGGACTGTATAGTCCATGGGGTTGCAAAGAGTTGGACACGACTGGGCGACTTTCATTGTCACTCTCAAGGAAAGAACAGTAATCCACCTCCTTTAGTATCCCCTGTAGGACCTAACACAGGGTATGTATCAAAGTAGAAACTTAATGCAGACATGTTGATTTGAGGAAGTAATATTAATTAAGCAACTTATAAGTTCCAGGTATTATGCTAAGCATTTTCTAGACATTAAATCTCACAGAATTCTCATATAGTAGACATTAATACACCATTTTTTTAGATAGACAAGTTCACAGAATTTAAGGGACATGCACAAAATGGCACAGGTACTAAGTGACACGGCCTGTGCTTATGCAACACCCAGACTGGCTGTTCTGCTGGGAGTGGGCAACACCCAGACTGGCTGTTCTGCACTGTGCAGAACAGTGTCTTGCTGGGAGTCTTCTGGTATATCCCCTAAGGCCCACTGTTCCCAGGGATTCAGGAAAAGAGGAAGACTTAGGTGACACCCCCTTCCATTTGGTTAGATCCTGTTCCTGACTCCCACCCTACATTGAATTTTCACTGTTCGTCCTCAAAATAAAATTGTTTCAAAATAATAAAACATCAAATTTATCACTATGAAACTCCCAATGAAGATATAGTGAAATGTTTTTATTTTTCAATTTCAAACTCAGAAAAAGGCGCTTCTTCGGACGGAAGACTATTAGTTTGTCCGTTCCACAAACTGAAACATCGTCCACCAAACTGTCCCTCATCGATGAGTACATTTCTTCGTCTCCCACCTACCAGACTGTGCCTGATTTTCAGAGAGTGCAGATCACTGGCGATTATGCCTCTGGGGTGAGTTGCTTCTTGCCTCCCAGATGTAGCTGCTGGGAGATACTCAGCTTGATTGTCTCAGCTTCTTTTCTTCCTCCCCTCCCTTTTGAAGGTGTCAGCTCACTTGCCCTTTGTTATACTTCATTATCTCATTTCAATAGCAATATGCTATGAATTCGGGAAATATTTTATTTTACTTATTTTTGGATGTGCTGGGTCTTCATTGCTTTGCACAGCTTTTCTCTAGTTGTAGCAAGCAGGAGCTACTCTTCGTAGCTGTGAGCAGGCTTATCCTTGTAGCTTCTCTTGTTGCGGAGCACAGTCTCTAGGCACTAGGGCTTCAATAGGTGCAGCACACGGGCTCAGTCGTTGCAGTTCTTTGGCTTAGATGCTCTGCGGCGTGTAGAATCTTCCCATATCAGGGATTGAACCCGTGTCCCCTGCATTGGCAAGTGGATTCTTATCCACTGTGCCATCAGGGAAGTCCAGAAAATTTTATTGAAGTATTGCTGATTCACAATGTTGTGTTAATTGCTGCTGTATAGCAAAGTGATTCATATATATATATATGAATATACTTACGAATATATATTTTTCCATTATGGTTTATCACAGGTTATTGAATATAGTTCCCTATGTTATACAGTAGGATCTTGTTGTTTACAACATGCTATGACATATTTCTATTTTGCTTTGATCATCTCACATAATTTCTCTTTATCTCATTTGCTTGCCCATGAGAATATGCAGTAGAATGTGGCTGCATATTGTGTGTTACAGAACATGTGTTACAGAAAACAGTGGACAAATTTTGGCAAAAGAACCAAAGAGAGTAGCTACTGATCTAGTCTCACTGAGGTATCATAAAGCAAGACAGGGAGCCTCCGGAAGGCATGGAGGCTCTTGGTGGAAACATGTACCCAGAGCAGACCTAGGATGGATAGAAGGGCTGCAGGTAGCATAAACCAATCAAAGAAAACAGCTCAGGAGAAAGAGAGGGAGAAGAGGAAAGAAGCGTGGAGAGACTGAGAAAAGAAGATGAGAGAGGGGTTAGAACATTCTCATGGGGTTATTGTTCTTCGACCAACTGTCCTCTCCAATTTCATTGCAGATGCTTACACAGTAGATTACTACTTGGAACAGATACTAGTATGCCACAGAGATAGTAAACTCATGTTACAAACAACTTGATCTGCCTGTCCTGTCCAGAACAGTTGTTCAATTAATAAATCTTTGCCACATGAGCTTGCAGAATCAGCATCATATTGGTGAAACTTCTGTTTAGCCATCAGTCTATGCTCCAAATATAGTTTTAATGACCAGTCCTAAGCCCTCTTATCATGTAACGGATCCACTTAATGTCAGTCCCAAGATATTTAAAAGTGACAGAGCAATCTGAGACAACCTAAAGGGGTGGGGTGGGGTGGGAGGGGAGTTTAAGAGGGAGGAGATATATATATACCTATGGCTGATTCATGTTCATGGCAGAAACCAACACAACATTGTAGAACAGTTATTCTCCAATTAAAAATAAACCAAAAAAGTGACAGAGCAATGAAATGGACACTGTTTTTATTTGTTTTCTGTGTGGTAATATGTGTGCTCTACAAGTGGCAGAAATTTTAGATGCTAGATAATTGAAATGAAATGTTTAATAGCAATTTGGAAGAGTCCAAAGTTCCATAAAACCACCAATATTAAGAGACAAACTTGATCCCTATGTGCTTGGTGGAAATGAAAACAGGAATGAAAAGAAAGAAGATGAGAAAAAGGACAAGGTTCACAGAAGGTGGGGAGTAGCTTCTCCTCCTATAAAAGCTGGAAGGCACCTGAAACCTCGGCCTAGAGTTTTTAAAGAACCAAGTATGTGGCTACACCTGTTGGCTGAAGGTGGCTAAGCTGTTGAGCTGCACTTCACCTGGTCATGGTCTGTACCTGACCATAGTCTTCACCTTCATAACTGAACAGAGAGGTAAAGGGGGGAATTAGGGTTCCCAAGGCCTCTCATCCCAGATAAACAACAATTCAATGTTATCAGTCCTTATTGCACACCTCCTCTGTGCCAGGCACTGTGTGCTAAGTGCTGAGGATGCGAAGGTGAATAAGATCCAGCTCTTGTCCTCAAGGAGCTGATAGGTAGCCTGTTAGATGGCAAAGAAACAAACATGCCCTTGGAAGCAGATCCCTTAGACCTAGTACCCCTGTCAGAATCTCTTGGCTAAGGTCAGCAGGTCTTTAAAAAGAATTCACCTGTTTAGGATCAATAGCTGGACCTCAAACCATCAGGGGCAACCTTATGTTGGGGTTGGTCCCAGAAAGTCATCAGGCTCTCATGATGAGCATGTAATGATTTCAAATTACAACTTCTTGGGCATGCCAGGCCTGGCTGGGAGTCAGGTATGGGGCAAGAGAAATAGACCAGTTTAGGAAATTTGCTGCAGTTCTAAGAAATTTTTACTCTAGAATCTTTCTATTTGTAATTCCAGATTAAATTCTCTTTGAAACCATCCCAAAGAATGAGTTCTTACAGGATGATGCTCTGTCTCTAGCTACAGAAGGCAGTGTGTGCATGGCAGGGTTTGAAGGCCATGTGACACCTTATTCCTCCCCCAGTATTTCCCACACTGACCAGCAAGTGGTTTGAGTTCTCAAGTTTGACCAACTTTGTCTTTCAATTGAGGTACTATCTTCAGAAATGCATACTTAAAATGTTTGTTTGTCACCAGGAAGAAGTATTTTCCATGTTAGAATGGGTTCTTTTCATTATATTTGTTGGATGATTGCTTATATCTAACAAAAACCAAAAACAAACACAGGACTTCAAGGAAAGACTCATAGGACAGATATGTCTTGGTAGAAATAGAAGAGCTAGAAGAACTTCTGAACCTGCTCCTGGAGGGAGACCCAGGGTCCAAGTCAAGTGAGAAGCAGCTGGGTGGGCAGGGGAGGCTCAGCAGGGCCAGCTCACCAGGAGAGCTGGAAGATGCCAAAGACAAGCTTTACCCACTTCTGCAATTTTTATAGGTGCTACTCTGAAATTTTCTTGGTAGGTTACAGTTGAAGATTTTGAAATGGTTTGCAAAGGTCTTTATCGGGCATTGTGTATACGGGAGAAGTATATGCAGAAGTCATTTCAGAGGTTTCCAAAAACCCCTTCCAAGTACCTAAGGAACATTGATGGTGAGGCTTGGGTAGAAAAAGAGAACTTCTATCCAGGTAAGTAGTTTTCTTATATAATTTCTGGAATATAGTTTGAGGTTTAACTTGTTATTGTTCAGTCGCTCAGTCATGTCCAACTCTGTGACCCCATGGACTGTAGCCCACCAGGCTCTTTTGTCCATGGGATTTCCCAGGCAAGAATATTGGAATGGGTTGCTCTTTCCTTCTTCAGGAGATCTTCCTGGATCAGGAATCAAACCCAAGTCTCTTGCATTGGCAAGCAGATTTTTCACCACCAAGCCACCAGGAAAGCCCTTAGGTTTAACTGCTGCTGCTGCTGCTAAGTCGCTTCAGTCGTGTCCAACTCTGTGTGACCCCATAGACGGTAGCCCACTAGGCTTCCCCGTCCCTGGGATTCTCCAGGCAAGAACACTGGAGTGGGTTGCCATTTCCTTCTCCAATGCATAAAAGTGAAAAGTGAAAGTGAAGTCACTCAGTTGTGTCCGACTCTAGCGACCCCATGGACTGCAGCCTACCGGGCTCCTCCATCCATGGGATTTTCTAGGCAAAAGTACTGGAGTGGGGTGCCATTGCCTTCTCCGTAGGTTTAACTACTAATGATTAAATATGCTCCCATGGTTTTAAGTCTAAACCATAAGTTCATGGTTTATAAACTTAAGGTTATAAATATAAACAGTTTGAAGTATCATAGTCATCTTCAGCTCCATCCTCTCTTCTGCCCCAAAATGCCCAATTATCTGATTCAGTCTGTATAATATCTCTCAGAAACTCCTCTTTTCACCATTCCCCAAGCCTAAATTTAGGCCCATATTTCTCTTTGTCTGGATCATTGCAGTGGCTTCCTAATTACTCTGTTAAATGCTAATCTTGTTCTCTCTCAGTTCATCCTCATTTTGGTACCAGTTACTATAACACAAATCTGAGCACATCCTTCTCCTGACAAAAGTCTTTAATGCCTCCCCCAACAAAGTTAAGTCCAGTCTTTAGACTGGCATTCAAGGCCTACCACCACATCTGGCTTTCTTCTTTTTTTTTTTTTGTTTTTAATTAAACAAAAAATTTTTTTTGGCCATGCTGCACAGCATGTGGGATCTTAGTTCCCCAGTCAGGAATCAAATCCATATGCCCCCTGCAAGTGTGGAGTCTTACTTAACAACTGGACTGCCAGGAAAGTATATATCTTTTATTTGTCTATTACTTATTTATTTTTGGACTTTCACACTCAATCTATTTATAAACTTACCTTCTTTACTCCTTTGAACTTTTTGTTCTGGTTGGAAGCCATTTAGTCCAGCACATTCCTGTGCCTGTACTGTTTGCATGCTGTTCCCTGTGCCCACTGCCCTTCCCTTCACTTTTTTACTGTGTCCACATATCCAGATCCAATGTCATCCTTCAAGGTACTGCCCAAACGTGATCATTTCCTGCCTTCCTCTGACCTCTGGATAAAAATAATGCTATTGACTTTCCATAGCATTTTATTTACATGTCTCATTTTTTACTTTCTGTCTAGTATTAAGTACATATTTAAACATAATCAAATTTTAATAATTTCACAATTTAATAATTTCCATAGTATATCATAATTTATGTAATCAATTCCTATTTTTAAGCTCTTACATTTCCAACTTTTAAAAATTTACTTCCAACAAGGTTACAATAAGCATCTTTATCATTAATAAATCATCTTTGTGTAGTTTCTTTTTATCTTTAGGATTAAGCTTCTAGAATTGAAATTTCAGATGAGGCAAATATTTAAGGTTTTTTAACTATCAAACTATGTTGTTAAAGATTTCCAGTTCTAGAACCTCCTCTCCTTAATTCCTTTTATTATTAAAATCATATTAAACGTGTGTCCAGTTTGATAACTGGATTGGTTTGGTCATCTTCTATAATATTGACATTTAGGTTGCTTATCTCACCTTTGTTTCTCCTAAATTATATTTTATATCTCTAGTATATTTAAGTGTAAGTATTTGAAAGTTGATATTTGACACAGTAATGTACTATTTTATTTCTTTTGTGTTCCTTATCTCTCAGCTTTGTATAGAAAATATGCAAGCTTTTTCTTTCTATATTATTTTTCTTACTCTGACCTTTTAGTCATCACTTGCAAACAGCAGATTTTCTGATGCCTTGGACACATATTTATTTAAAGTAAAAGGAGTGCTCTAAAGGCTATAACAATGTGGAATTTGTCCTCAGCTTTCTGAGGTTGAAATTGTTAGCAGTGGAAAGAAGGGGACTTTCATCCACATTATCCCTTCTCAAATCCTTTAGCAAAAATTGCATGTGCTTTACAAGGTGGAAAATATAAGTATAATAAGAATTACGTTTAGAATTTATTTTATATCTCCATTTGTATTAAAACCACTCTAGATGGAGAACAAAGGATTTTAGGGCAGGGAGACTATTTTGCATGATACTATGAGAGCAGATACATGTTATTATTCATTTGTTAAAATTCATAGAATGTGCACTACCAAGAGTGATCCCTAAGGTAAGCACTCCGGACTTTGGATGATAATAATGTGTCAGTGTAGGTTTGTTGATTCTAACAAATGTACCATTCTGACTGAAAATGTTGATAGTGGAAAAAGCTATGCACGTGTGAGGATAGGGGTATACGAGGACTCTGCACTTGGTGCTCAACTTTGCTGTGAACCTAAAACCACTCTAAAAAATTAAGTCTATTAAAAAATAGCCATTCTAAATAAAGACTGATAGAGACAGTTTAAATAAAGGAAAAGTCCAAATTCTACTTTTTAACTCTATTTTTATTTCTATGCAATCATTTCATATGTTAATAAAATACTCTATCAGGAAGACTTTGGTAAACAACTTTATTAAATAATTAAAATGATTTGTAAGTAGTATAGCAAATTAAACAGCATTCTAAAGAACTTGAAAATCATTTTTGCACTAGATAAAATGTTAGGCTTATTTTATACTACTAAATTAGTCACATTTGAAAAATAATGTAAACATGAACTTTAGCTTAGCTTTGGATAATTACAACTTAATGACGTACAGAATTGCAAACAAATGAAATCTTATAGTATTTAACTGGCTATTTTTATGTGGTTATTCATTCTATATGCTGATATATTATTGTGTATTTTATTGAAAAAGTCTTTACCCCTCCTATGAAGAAGGGAGAAGACCCTTTCCGAACAGATAACCTCCCAGAAAACCTGGGTTATCAGCTCAAAATGAAGGACGGTGTGGTTTATGTCTATCCTAACGAAGAAGCAGCCAGCAAAGATGAGCCCAAGCCACTTCCTTACCCAAATCTGGACACCTTCTTAGATGATATGAATTTTTTACTTGCTTTAATTGCCCAAGGACCTGTGTAAGTGTTAAGACCTAAACTACTGCTACTGTTACTACTACTGATGGTAAGACTAAGGATTTAAGAGCTTACTATGTTCAAACACGCATTAAACGCTTCATGTGCATTATTTCTTTCACTCTTAATAATCATTGTATGAGGTGGATATTTTTTATAACTCTAAATTTATAAGCTGAGACTTTGATGAGTTAGGTAATTTGCCCAAAGTCACACAGGTGGCTAAGCCAGGATTTGAACCGAAATCTTCCCTCATTGTTATTTATGTCCAACCTTGATGAAAAGATTAAGTCCTTGGAGCCCAACGCTTTTCAAATTAATGCAGAATAAGTCAGTTCCATTTGGAAACAAACATAATTGTTTATGATAAAGGTGATAAGGGTACTGATGGTTTTGAAATTGTGTTCCTTAAATGTCTGCAATTTTTTACAATTATGTGATTTAATTTTTCACAGTAAGACCTATACCCATCGGCGCTTGAAGTTTCTTTCCTCCAAGTTCCAGGTCCATCAGATGCTCAACGAGATGGATGAGTTGAAGGAGCTGAAGAACAACCCCCACCGGGATTTTTACAACTGCAGAAAGGTAAACATGTTTGCTGCTCAGAGATCATTCCTGGACAAAAACATTAATGCAATTATTTATTGAACAGGATAAGAAAGATACTGTTTTTCTGATTAATATAAAGTTTCTACAGATTCAGTGGAATTTAGTGAAAGCAAATAGATTATGTCTAAAAGATGCAAATGCCTTTCCTACTGTTTTCCACAGACAGGGTTACCACATTATTGCCATAAAAGTTATACTTGTCATCAACAACAAAAATAACAAAAACAAATAAAACCTCAAAAGCCACTCTTCTAGGATTTAGAAGGCATTCATTCTAGTCTTTTTCCTTCTACTTCCTGACTGTAAAACATTGGGGGAAGTGATTAAGTATTTGTGAGTTTTGGTTCCCTCATTTGTAAAATTGGAAAATATATCTGCTCAGTCTAGCTCACAGGAGGATTGTGAATATCAAATGATCCAAACCTTGAGGAAAACTAATCAACTAGAAACATTTTGAAGATGTACTCTGATCATTTAAATGATTGCAAGGACGTGGGGGTAGGAAATATATGAACAGAAATTTGGGACCAAATCGTGGCTCTGTCATCCGTATAAGCTTGGGCAAATTGCTTAATCTATCAAAACTTCCACTTATAAAAATTGTTCTTATAAAAGTACCTAACTCATAAGTGTCATCTCTGTACCATGGATGCATTATTTCAATCCTTTCTCCCCTTGGGGCTGAAAACTCTGGCAACTAGTTCACTTCTGGCTGTGTCTCAGGGGTGGAAAATTGTCCCCAAGAATTTTGTGTGGATCAAATGTATGAAGTAAATTGGATATTACAGATATGCAAGAGAAGCAGGCAATATTATTTCATCCAGCCTAAACGTTCACATTCTTACAAGGGCACAAAAAGGTGCTATGTGTTCATTCTTGCTTGACCACCTATACCAACTGTCAGGTCACACCCCTATCATTTACTCCTTTCTCTTAGCACAGCGGGATTTGTGGGCACTGTAGCCTCGAACAGAGCAGCATAACGAAGCATTACAGATTGTTGGTTTTTCTTGACCTGAATGTACACACAGGTGGACACTCATATCCATGCAGCTGCTTGTATGAACCAGAAACATCTACTGCGCTTTATTAAGAAATCTTACCAAATTGATGCTGACAGAGTGGTCTATAGCACCAAGGAGAAAAATCTGACCCTAAAGGAACTTTTTGCTAAATTAAAAATGCATCCCTACGACCTGACTGTTGATTCTCTGGATGTTCATGCTGTAAGTTGATGATGTCAGTTTCATCTAATACTCAGAACCCACATGCATTTCTCCTACAAACACTCCCTTCTCAGAGCTTTAACCATGTGCGCTTACCATGCTGACAGAAAGAACCCATGCACAATTTCAAGGTTCTCTCATTGTCAGCTATCCTGTATTCCATTCTTGGAGCCCGAGCCCTTCCCCTCATACCACGCCCTGGTTCCTTGCAGTCATTCCCTAACTCTCTGTGTCCACGCAGCTCTCATAAGCATACACTTGTGTTCTGTTTCCTGATGCAGGGACGTCAGACTTTCCAGCGTTTTGATAAATTCAATGACAAATACAATCCCGTAGGAGCAAGTGAGCTACGGGACCTCTACCTGAAGACAGACAATTACATTAATGGGGAATATTTTGCCACTATCATCAAGGTGAGGGGGAACCAGCCAGATCTACGGTACCTGGCCTGATTCTTAGGGAGGGGGAAGAAGAAAGGGAGGGAAGGAAGAAGGAAGCGGGGAAGGAAGCAGGGGAGAAGAAGGGGAAGGAGAGAGGAGGCGGAGGGAGAGTGCTGTCACTTGGGTCAGGCACTACCCAAACGAATGGCATCATTTCTTGTGAAACATCCACTGTAATGATATTTGAAGACCTTGATTCCTAGGACAGAGAAGCTGAGGGTGTGGATTTGGGATTAAGGACCTGGTTCTTCTAGACTTTTGGAGTTGTAAGTTCGAGAAGAGTCAGGATCAGAACCCACCCTGATCTTCATGACACTTGAACATTAGGAGGCAGGAATGACAGATGCAGTTGGGAGATGTGTGTTTTGGGAGATAAGGGTCATATGAAAGTTGAGTTTGTTTGCAGCAGTGCCTTGGGATTGCATCATCTGCAGTCTGACGCTTTCTGTCTGTGGAGTCCATCAGGTCCCATCAGTCTTTCACTGCAACTAGACGCCCCTCACCTCTCGGTCTCCTTAAATCTTAGCCTTGATAGTTTTCCTCTGACTTCCTTTCTCATAACCTCTGTTCTTCTTAGGACCCCTAGGTCCTAAGAAGTTTCCTGTCCCTAGACCCCTAAGGTTCCTCTCCCTAGACCCCACAGGTATAGACTCCTGAGAGACTCCTCTCTTGGCTTTGCAGGAGGTAGGTGCAGACTTGGTGGAGGCCAAGTACCAGCATGCCGAGCCCCGCTTGTCCATCTATGGCCGCAGTCCTGAGGAGTGGAGCAAACTCTCCACCTGGTTCGTCCAAAACCGCGTCTACTGCCCCAACATGACATGGATGATCCAGGTCCCCAGGATCTAGTACGTAACCGCTCACTGGAAACCCTAACGCCTGCCTCATCCCACCTGCCCTCACCTCCTCCACACGAACAAAGAACAGGCAGCACATCTGGACAGATACAAGCTTTGTTGACAGCACTCAGTGCTGGGTCTCCGGAGGGTGCCTGGTTTTGTCCACTCTAGGTTTAGCACTTTTAATCACAGACAGGAGTTAGGAAGATCATTTCAGTTCAGTTTTCTAACCAGGTTGTTTTTTTAAACAGGGCACTTGATGCAGATCACAAAATAACTTACTAAGAATGATTAAAACTTAGCTAGGAGAAAAACTACATACACTTTAGTATACGTTTTCTTTCTCTTGGTCCTCTTCTCTGTGTCCAGCTCCTTCTTTCCCAAGCACGTCTGTACTGGGGTGTAGCTTTCTTGTATCAGAACTTCAACTACTGTCTTCTGATTATCTTATCTACGAGTGCTCAAGTTCTCCATAATCAATGAATATTTATCAATGGTATTATCACCTGCTGATTACTCATTGCCTTCAGGAATATTCATATCCCTTATTTTCTATCTAACTTAAGTGTTGATGTATTGTCTGGCCATCTGCCTCTGTGTTCTGTGTGCCCTGTGACAATGTAAGAGCTTTATCCTCTCTCTTTAGCCAAAAACAAAAAAAAAGGAACACTTTAAAAAATTGTTATTATTTTATTTTTGGTTCCTCTGGGTCTTCGTTGCTCTGTGTGGGCTTTCTCCAGGTGCAGAGAGCAAGGGCTACTCTCTAGTTGCAGTGCATGGGCTTCTCATTGGAATGGCTTCTCTTGCGGCAGAGCACAGGTTCTAGAACACGTGGTCTTCAGCAGTTGCAGCATGTGGGCTCAGTAGTTGTGGCACATGGACTTAGTTGCCCCAAGGCATGTGGAATCTTCCTGGCCAGGGATTAAACCTGTGCCCCCTGCATTGGCAGGTGAATTCTCATTCACTGTACCACCAGGGAAGTCCCAAAAGAGTAACTTTTTGAATGGAGTAAAACTTCCTATCTAATATCATTAAGACAGAGAGGCAGTAAAGTGTGGTGGTTAGAAGCATGGGCCCTGGCCCTGGGCTTGGCTATACTTGAATCATGACTCTACCAGTTACTAGCTGTGTGACCTTTGGCAAGTTTCATGACCTCTCTGTGCCTTAGTTTCATCATCTTTAAAATGGGGTCATAAGGGTATTTAATTTATTGTGTTGTTATGAGGATTAAATTAGCTAATACTTCTGACCACTCAAAAGAGTGGGTGGCAAATATTGAGTGCTGTATAAGAGTTTGTTAGATTGCCTCTGGCTACAGCACATCAGAGGTGTTCTTGATAAAGTGTTTCATGTTCACCATTTTGTATACCACACACAAAAAAATCATTGACCCTTTCATGACATAGTTCCCATGTTCTTCATTCTCTACCTGGCCTTAGCTGTGAGGATTTAAATTTTTTTTTTTTTTTTTTACCACAGAGCATTCATAGAAGATACAGTATAGGTGCATGTGGTCCAGCAAGAAATTTATACCTCCTATGCCAAAACTAAGGTCCCCTGGAGAAGGAAATGGCAACCCTCTCTAGTATTCTTGCCTGGGAAATCCCATGGACAGCTGAGCCTGGTGGGCTTCAGTCCTGAGGGGTCACAAAAGAGTTAGACACAACTTAGAGACTAAACAACAACAAATGTCAAACCCAAACTGCATCCTTCTTTATGGGTAACCAAGAAGAAGGTACCAGGTGGACCTAAGATGGAAACACTAGGTCTTTTCTTAAACAAGGCATTTGGCCCTTTGCTTGTCTTTGGCCTTTGCTTTGAACTATCAGTCCCAAAATCTTCTCCTCCTAAATTCTCTTCATTCCTGCCTCTAGTGATGTGTTCCGATCTAAGAACTTCCTTCCACACTTTGGAAAGATGTTGGAGAATGTTTTCATGCCAGTGTTCGAAGCCACCATCAACCCTCAGGCTCACCCAGACCTCAGTGTTTTCCTCAAGCACGTAAGCATGACCCTGTGGGCCTTCCTAAAGCTGCACAGGAACCAGCCTGCGTACCTAGCTGTGATGAATTCTTGATGCTTATCTCTGACGTTTGGTCCTTGCCTCCGGGAGCCAAAAGTCTCTCTGAGGGCTGGGTCTCTGCTTTCAGACTAAATCCATCGCCTGTTCATTTTTCCTGACAGATTACAGGCTTCGACAGTGTAGATGATGAGTCCAAACACAGCGGCCACATGTTCTCCTCCAAGAGCCCTAAGCCCCAGGACTGGACCATGGAAAAGAACCCATCTTACACTTACTATACCTACTACATGTATGCAAACATCATGGTGCTCAACAGCCTGAGAAAGTAAGTAGATGAGAACTGGAAGGAGAATCTATCTGACACACTTCTTTCCTCATACACTGGCACCCTCGGTGGTTGAGGGATGCTGCCACTTGGCCCAGAGAAGAAATTTCTTTCCCTTGACTTTTTCTTCAGTTTCCTTACTTATTTGAGGAGGGGGGATGGACATTTTGGAGTCTTCAGTAACTTTCACAATTCCTTTTCTTTGGAAGTTTAGGAATCTACACTTATCACTGTGCAATTTATGATAAAATTGCATACTTTTTGCCCATCTTGGTATATCTGAGCAAGGAAGAAATATAGGACTATTATAAGGGAGTTTTCTGGAAACCTTTCCCCCCTAAAGTGTGAGTAGCAGAAAAAATGACATGGTGATATTGGTAAACTTTTGGTGGTAACTCAAGATGTTTCTGTTCAGGTAATCAAATCTTAACTTTCCTCCATAACCTCATATCCTATATTGCCTCTTTTCCCAAAAACTCTGTGTTTTAGGAAGAGGTTTGGGGCTTCCCAGGTGGCTCAGTGGTAAAGAATCTGCCTGTCAATGCAGGAGATGCAGGTTCGATTTCTGGGTTGGGAAGATCCCGTGGAGGAAGAAACGGCAACCCACTCCAGTATTCTTGCCTGGAAAACCCCCGTGGACAGAGAAGCCTGGTGGGCCACAGTCCATGGGGTTGTAAAGAGTCGGACACGACTGAGTGACAAAACAGCAAAGATTATGCATTGGAATTGTCTGGTTTGCTGAATCCTTTGGATGCCCCACTTCCTTTCAGAGTGTTAATTTTTCCTACCAGATTTTCTGTAAATCACTTTAGGCCCAGAATGGTTGTCAGGTTCTGGTCAGTCACCTGTGATTCCTATAATAGCTCCATCTCCCTAGGGAACGAGGCATGAACACGTTTCTGTTCCGACCTCATTGTGGGGAAGCTGGAGCTCTCACTCATCTCATGACAGCGTTCATGACAGCAGATAACATCTCTCATGGCCTGAATTTAAAAAAGGTGAGTTGAAAAAAAAAAAAAGGTGAGTTGGAGGCTCTCTTCTCAACCTGAACTTTTATGTGGGAGCAAGAGGGATAGCTTTTTTCCTCCTTATCATTTTGTCACAAGTCATTATCAACACTGGAATCAAAATAAAGGAGAGCAAAAAATATTTTTGAGATTATTTACTGCATTTCATTTTACAGAGGCCTGGAGAAGTAAAGGAACTTGCTCAAGATTACCTAGCTAGTCAGTGTCAGGGAGGGGTTAATGCAGATCTTCCGACTTTTACTTTAGAGTTCTGACAAGGGATAAATGCGAGGCAGGTTGGCCTACCTTCAACTGGTTTTTGCCAGATTTCATGTTGTAGCATGTTTCGAAATGCCTCTTGTGAGAGTCAGAACTTTCTTGTAGAGAAAAAAAGTTTCACGGTGAATTCTTTTGCCTAAGATAGACCATTAACTTAGACAATTAAACAATCTGGTTTGACTCAATGCTTCTGAAAACTGATCTCATAAATTTATTCTAAATAGTATTTACATTTAAAAACTATTCTTTTATACAACAGGATTTAAAGAATAGGTGATAATTTTGTTGAAAGCCAAAACCTGAAGTAGATCATGGGGTTTTAACATTTCTAGTTTGCATACCTTTTCCAATATTTTAAAATATTTTTTTCACTTTTCCTTTTCAGAGTCCTGTGCTACAGTACTTGTTTTTCTTAGCCCAGATTCCCATCGCTATGTCGCCATTAAGTAACAACAGCTTATTTCTAGAATACGCCCGAAATCCTTTTTTAGATTTCCTCCAGAAAGGGCTAATGATCTCACTGTCTACAGATGACCCAATGCAATTCCACTTCACCAAGGTACACATATGGAATTTTGAGCAATTAAAGTATATTTTGCTGAACTGTTATTTACCGTCTAGAATTTTAAAGTTGAATCAATGATATTTCACTATTCTTTTGTGCAGGATGTGTGTTATTTCTTTTAATGCATCCCTTTTTCTTTCCCTCTTTTAAATAAATAACCCAAGGAGCCCCTAATGGAAGAATATGCCATTGCTGCACAAGTCTTCAAGCTGAGTACCTGTGATATGTGTGAAGTGGCAAGAAACAGTGTTCTGCAATGTGGAATTTCTCATCAGGTAGACCTGCCTTTGACTGATTATCCTTCTGAGTCTGGAATTTGGTAACCTGAA
Source organism: Bos indicus x Bos taurus (assembly GCF_003369695.1). Lineage (NCBI taxonomy): Eukaryota > Metazoa > Chordata > Mammalia > Artiodactyla > Bovidae > Bos > Bos indicus x Bos taurus. Next base: position 28,800,639 of record NC_040078.1, read on the forward strand.
TATTGAAAAATTAGTTGAAGAAACACTTGTTGAAAAATTATTTCAGGAATCATGTGCAGTTACTAGGGACAGGGTCTAGAAAGAATTATTCTTTCTCTCTGGCCAGGACCTGTGGGCAAGGAAGATAAAATACACTTATTTCTCAGCAGACCATGCACATTGAGGCACTAGATGAGTGCGCTTAGTGGTTTATTGTTTTCCTCTTGCCTGCAGCTAATATAAGGAAGGAACCTTGTGGAGGATGTAATTATTGTCCATATCAGGGTAAAAAGTGACAACAATCATTCTGTTTCCTTTTTTCTTATAGGAGAAAGTAAGATTTCTGGGCAACAATTACCTTGAAGAAGGCCCTGCTGGAAATGATATCCGAAAGACAAATGTGGCCCAAATCCGCATGGCCTATCGCTATGAAACCTGGTGTTATGAACTTAATTTAATTGCTGAAGGGATTAAATCAGGAGAATAAAACAAACAAAATAATGACATGGGTGAGATTTTCATTGTAAGGTATAAATAGCAATGGTTACTAGTTATCAAATCTCTATTATAAGCCAAAGATTGCATTAGATATTGACATTATTTCATTTAATGCTTTGCACAACTTTATAGATATTATTGTCCCCATTTTGGGGAAGATAAGTAAACTGAGATTAGTGACCTATATAAAGATATACCTAGGAAGAGGTAGCAATGGAAACCTGGGTTTGTCTGACTCTAGAGTCATGACTTTCAGGCAAAATAGTTATTAAGGCAAGGCAAAAATACAAGCAAATGATTAGTTATAGGGAGAATGCAGGCTTTTGGTTTACAGAATGGAACTTGCTAAAGGCATTTAGACCACTGAAAAGTCCTTTTGACAGGATACAGCTGAAGAGTGACTTTCTTAGACAAAAACAGAAGTGGTGTAACCCAATATAGAAAATCTGTAATTATGAGTTGTTACGGAGAATTTATCTTACAAAATGATTCTTAGTTTTAAGAATGTAATTCACAATTAAGTTATACTCAGCAGTAGTGGTACATTTTAAATGATTTTATTTACCAAAAGAAAAGTTACACGTGTAACTTTTTAGAATCATTCCTGTTACTCAAGGTCAAGTGGAATTCCTATTAACCAGACTATACTTCTATACACACACAGTTGTGTTGCCATCTAGTGGTTGGGCTGATAACTTCATTCACCTTATTCAATAAACAATTACTGACCAAACATCTAAAATATCAGTCTGGTACATACCTAGACAGCAAAGGTATAAGGAATAAGATCTCATTCTTTTATAGACTACAACTAGTATAAAACTGTTCACAGCATGAAGTTACAGCATGAGTAGGTACAAATGTGAAAAGGAACATTTTGTGAAATATCTTAGAAAATAAAGACATTTCAAAAGGAAAAAAAAATTAAAAGCAAATTCCTATATGCTTCTACATTCTGTACAAGTGGTCCTAAGCATAGGTGTGATTCCAACAACATGTTTGTACTAGCCCTGGTGTATGAAATCTCTCCCTGGTTTCTGAAGTTGAAGTTCTCTTTGCTGAGTATTTTTAAGTCCCTTAGACAACCTGATTTTTCTTTTACCTTGACCTCTTTGTTACCAAAATAATACAAACTGCCAAATTAAACTTTCTATTCTCAGATTTAAAAAGGCATGAACTACCATTATGTATATCTCCATCTTACCCATGAGAGGGCAGTAGAATACATCCACGTCATTTATTACATCCATAGAGAGGATGAAGATGAAGATTTGGTTTCATATTTAGTACTTGGAATTTGATCTACTCATTTTGGCTTATAATCTTCCTGAATGCAAAGTCTGGAATAAATCTGAATTTTGAAATAAATTTCAAAACCACACTATTTTAGCCCAACATTTTATCTTAAACAATTGTTTGGGGAGTTTTCTAAATACACAAGGATTTTTTTGGTGGTGAGGGGGAGGGGTCCGATCGTTGTTCAAAATTTACTGCAAACAATATTCACATTTATTTCCTCATTGAGAAGTGATTAAAAATATGTCTTGACATTCCTTCCCTCCCCTCCCCCACCATTATAGAAGATAATTCCTGTTTTATTCCCCATAGCTCATGGTTTCACAACGGTTTGGGATATGCAGCTTTTACTCCTTTGGCTAAGTTGGCCTGTGACAGTCATCTGTGATGTGTGACCAAACACCGCTCTTTCTGGTCTTCTATTTTGGTACCTTCATGTGAACAGTTGTGGGAAGAGTTTGGTTACCAGATCCAAGAGGCTCCAGTAGCATGGCGCAGGGTAGGGTGGAATCGGGCGGGCCCAGGTGGGGTGGGGTAGTTAGCAAGTGCCTGGGAAACAGGCTCAACTCATCCTTGACTAGCAGCCTTAGTGAAACTGGGCTGCTGCTCGCAGTAGGCACCGCGCCATGCACATACCTGAGGACGAGCGTGTTGCAGGCGCAGCGCTTAATCATGTCACAACAGGGCGTGGGAGCCGACCTCAGGCACTGGGAGTATCAAAGGCAATTCTGCTCTGGGATTTCAAGCCTCAAGTGTCGGGGAGCGTTATATTCAGCTGTACGTTTCAAGTGGGGCTGTATTGCAACTGCCGGAGACATTTTTGCCCCCCTGAGCTCAGCCTGAGAAATGATGCTGCTCTTTCACTGGAGACACCAGGCCTTCTACATTCGTTGGCAGGAGACAGTACGGTTTCCTTGAGTGAGGTGCCATTTGAATTTCTTGATTAGGCTTTGTCTCACGGGTAGCTGTGAAGAGTCAACATTATGTAAAGTTCTTGTCCATCGCCGTGGAGCCTGTTGGACGGCAGGCACGGTGACTAAGGAACTTTGTCTAGAGGCTCGGCCGGACGACAGCCGTGGCTGCCGCTTGCCTGCCGGAGCGCAGCCTCTTGGAAACCAGGCTCCTGGGCAAGGTTCTGGCCCCGACACTGGACTCGAGCGGGGGCGGTTCCCCGCAGGAAGGTCCTCGGGCGGTGCCGGGGGCGGGTCCAAGGGCGGGTCCAAAGGTGAGGGGTGGGAACATGAGCCAATAAGAACAGGGCTTGGCCGGGCCGGGGCGAGGCCTGCGGCCGGGTCCGCGGGGGCGGGACAGAGCCCACCCCAAGTGGAACTCAGCAGACCTGGCGCCTCGGCTGAGAGGACTAAGCCCGGCTGCCCAGAGGCGGAGGCGGCCTCGAGGCCCAGCGCAGGTAAGAGCGGGGTGACCTGGGGCGGGTTGTGAGGCAGGGGCTTCGGCCCCTCGCAGCGGAGGGTGTCGCACGTTGGGAGCCGGGCCTTGGAGCGTTGGGAGCCGTCCGGTCGCAGAGCGGGAGCCGGCTGGCGGCGGTGTCGGCACCTCCCCGGCCTGGAGGGACTCACGAGCGTGCGGCCCCGCGCCCAGCGAACTCTGGATTTGGGAGCCCGCTGGTCGGCGGAGGCGGCTGTGATGGAGCCTGACTGAGGGTCTCCCCGCCGCTCACCTCGGGGCGCGGGGACCTTTGTCCGGGTGGCGCTCGGGGGCGCTCGGCAGTCCTGGGGAAGAAGCAGGGAGCTCTCCGCATTCAGGAGGAAACGCGGGGCTTTCGTCAGTATTAAGCCGCGACAGGCTGAGACGGTGGGTTTTTCAAACATTTTTGCTTTTCTGTGTTTTGAGCCTTAACAGAACCTGACGAGCACAGTAAAGTCGTCAAGTAGGATTTTGATTTAAAAAATCGGACAGTGGAACATCCAAGAGTTTCTAACTATTATAGTATGACAGAAGATGATCAGAATATGAGTCAGGGGCGGGAGTTTCGGCCAGGACCCACGTACCAGATGTGATACCTCGGTTAAAGTCGACTTTTCTGGGCCTCGTTTCCTTAGCTGTAAAATCGGGATGCTTTTGCCAGGCGGTATTCTTAGGGTCAAATGAGATGAGTGAGAGTGTCCTATAAATGTTAGGTATTGTATATTCTGTGAAACAGCTATTAAGCGCCAGGCACATAGTAGGCTCTTTGTAAACCTTTACCCTAAAGCTAGCGGTCCACCTACGGTGTTTTAGATAAAGCCCTACATCTGGGTTTACTGTGTAAATTGTTTAAGCTCATTTTTTACAAATCACCATTGTTGGAAGTGTGGTCCATTTTTCATCAATTAATGAATTTTTCTAGAATGGCACGCTACACTGTTACTGAATCGTTTACCAAGAAGTTTGGTAGCAGTTAATCTGTGTCTTTGCTTTAGGTAAATAGTTGTAGTTTAAGTTACCTGGTAAAGTAAGCTAGGAGTATTGCTTCAAATCGAGACTTATATTAGCTTTTGTAAGATTTAAGTTGTCCAAAACAAAATATATTAATATATAGCTGCATTTTTTGGTACAGCTTTTATTATAGACATTTGCATTCTTTTCTGTGGGTTTGTGAATGTGTGAGGAGTTTTGGGGGAAGACTGGAAAGGAAAAAAGGAATAACAGTTTGTAACCAGCACACTTTGACTAGGGATAAATGTAGGCGTGTTCTGAAGTCGTTTCCCAGGCAGAAACCAGGAAATGTAGTAATTGTGTCCCTTGGCTTTTCATTAGTTTGTGTGTGTGTGTTGATAGATTTTATTAAATAAGGATATAAAGGAAGAATATTATTTTTTCTGATGTGACAATAGGCAGTTTTCTAAAACTTGAAATTATATTTTATTTTGTTATTAAAATAATTTCTTAATTTTCTGGTGACTGTGCCCGGTCTTGCCTGCTGCACAGCTTTTTCTCTAGTTGCAGCAAGTATGGGTTACTCTCTAGTTGCAGTGCTTGGGCTTCTCCTTTTGGTGGCTTCTCTTGTTGTGGAGGACCAGCTCTAGATCGCACGGGCTTCAATAGTTGTGGCACATGGGCTCAACAGTTGCAGCTCCCAGGTTCTAGAGCACAAGCTTAACAGTTGTGACACATGGGCTTTGTTGCTCCATGGCATGTGGGATCCTCCTGGATCAAGGATCGAACCCATGCCTTCTGCATTGGCAGGAAGCTTCTTTACCACTGAGCCACCAGGGAAACCGTGGAAATTTTATTTTAAATGATCTGTAGTAAGTCTTGCATTATAGACAAGAATTTTAGATCACTGGGTACCAAGACCAAATTAAATGGAGAAGTAGAGGGAAAATTTCTAGTGAATATAATTTTTGTTTTGCTTTAACAGTTTTACATGTTTCAACAGTTCAGTGCAAGATGGATGTTTTGAAACACCAATTACAAGCATGTACTCCATATATAAGGTTTGCTTTGATTTCTAATCTGTTGATCTTGGAGGACTGAAATCTTATATTCACATTATTTATTAAGTATTAATATATTCTAAGGCACAGTTTTAGCACTTACATTCCTATGTGGGCAGCTTCCCTGGTGGCCCAGTGATAAAGAATATGCCTGCCAGTGCAGGAGACGTGGGTTCGATCCCTCGGTTGGGAAGATCCCCTGGAGAAGGAAATGGAAACCCACTCCAGTATTCTTGCCTGGGAAATCCTGTTGACAGAGGGCCTGGTGGGTGTCTGTCCATGGGATTACAGAAGAGTTGGACAGGACATATGAACTAAACAACAATATCTGAGTCACCAGAGAAGCCACCTATACACTAATATAAGTGCTAAAACTGTGCATTGGAATGTATTAGGTGCTCAGTAAATAATGTGAGTATAAGGCTTCAGTCTGCCAAGATCAACAGACAGTAAAGAATCTGCCTGAAATGCAGCAGACCTGGGTTCAATCCATAAGTCGGGGAGTCAGTCTCTTCTCCCTTGAGAAGGGAATGGCTACCCACTCCAGTATTCTTTTCTGGATAATTCCATGAACAGAGGAACCTGGCAGGCTACAGTCCATGGTGTTGCAAAGAGTTGGACCCAACTGAGAGACTAACAATTCTTGTATGGGCAGGATTTAATTCCTTCCATCTAGGAGATTACATTTTACTCCATGCTGCTGCTTCTGTTAAGTCGCTTCAGTTATGTCCGACTCTGTACGACCCCATAGACGGCAGCTCACCAGGCTCCCCATCCCTGGGACTCTCCAGGCAGGAACACTGGAGTGGGTTGCCGTTTCCTTCTCCAATGCACAAAAGTGAAAAGTGAAAGTGAGGTCGCTCAGTCATCTTAGCGACCCCATGGACTGAAGCCCTATAGGCTAGCATAAGTACAGAGAAAGTTGTTTAACAACTGATGATAAGGATAACATCAACCAGCATTTATTGGGATGTGCTTTGGGCTAGGCAGTGTTCTAAATTCTTACATGCATTAGCTTATTGAATCCTTAGAACCACCTTGAGGAGTGTTATTACTATGATCTCCTTTTTAAGCAACATAGAAATGTTGAATGACTTTCCCATATCAAACAGCCTATATGCCAGAGCTAGGTAGGATTCAGACAGACAGTTGGGCTCCAAAAATCCTGATCTTAGCCCTTTCACTATACTGAGTTTAGAATTCTGTGAGTGAGATACAAATGAAATCCAAGGAGTACTTAAAAGAAAGTTCTGTGAAGAACCTCTTCAACAAGAAGGAAAGAGAGAGAGAAACTGATATTGCAAGGTAAAGATGAAGGCATATCCAAGCTTAAACTTAATTATGCTTTATATATATATGAAAATTTTTTTCCTGGTGAATGACATGAGATTCTTTTTGTTTTTTAGCTCTCTCAGTCACTCAATTACTGCAATTATGGCATTATCTTAATACTATGAGAGGTGATTATTTTTCAATAAGAAGTTTAAAATGTCTTTTTGCAGAGGATAAGTTAAATGTTGATAATGGTGATAAGAGTTACAACAGTGATACATGCCATGTGGTGCTTAGTCGCTCAGTTGTGTCCCACTCTTTGCGACCCCATGGACTGTAGCCCACCAGGCTCCTCTGTCCATGGAATTCTCCAGGCAAGAATACTGGATTGGGTTGCCATACCCTCCTCCAGGGGATCCCAACCCAAGGATTCCCAAACCAGGGATTGAACCCAGGTCTCCTGCATTTCAGGCAGATTCTTTATTGTCTGAGCTACCATGGAAGCCCAAGAAAACTGGAGTGGGTAGCCTCTCCCTTCTCCAAGGGATCTTTCTGACCTCAGGAATTGAACCAGGGTCTCCTGCATTGCAGATGGATTCTTTACCAGGTGAGCTAGCAGGGAAGCCCATAACAGAGATATAGTTAAGAGTTTAATTGGACCATTGATGAGGGAAGATGATTCTATATATGGTAAGAGGAGGATTAGTGAGATGATACCATATTTGAATTTGGCTTTGAAGGATGAATAGGAGTTTGCTGAGTTAGGGAAGGAAACAGAAGATATGGATGCAAACCAGAAATATTAGGTGGAAGTATATGGTATGTTTCAGGAATGTGTTTTGGTCCACATTGTCACTAAACTTCAGAGTGTACAGAGATGAGGGATCGGGCTAAAAAAGATGGTGCCTGGAAATAAACTGGAAAAAACAAAAAGGTTGCAGAGCTTGGTTCCCAGTCATGTTAGGATTGCTGAAATTTCTAGAAATTAGGTTAAATATGGGATTTCAGTGCCTTTCGTTTGAAATAAAGAAGATTTTTTTCCTGTTTGACATAATCTTTCACTATAGAATATGATGTTAAAGGTGGTTTTAATACTTTGAAGTATAGGATGTGCTATAAAACAACATACAGATTAGGCATGTAAAAAGTTATGATTCAGAGAAAGAGAGTCTTCGTTTGGTGAACGGCCTGTGTATCATGTTGAGGACTTTGGACTTGATTCTAAAGACAACGGCGAGCCAGTGAGGGACTTTATGTAATTAGGAAAGATAACATGGCGGTGGTGTGATGTAGATGCTGGATTGGATGGAGAGGCAAAAGGTAGAGAGATAAGTTAGAAAGCTGGTGCTATTGAAATAGCTCAGATAAGAGAGGTTAAGAGCTGAGCAGGAAAATAGTAATAGGGATGAAAAGGAGAGGACAGATGATAAAAATATAGAATTTACAAGTGAATTTACCTGTGGAATTTACATTTGCAAACGTAGAATTTAAAAAGTGATTGGCTTTGAAGGTCAACAGAAAAGTGAAAACTTAGTTTCTCAGCTTGGGAAACTGGATAGAAGAGCTTGATTTAATTTTTAATGGGAGGGGGAAGTTAATTGTTTAAGATTTGAACATGATGAGTTTGAGATGTCTATCAACCATCAGATAGAGATGGCAAGAGAGGATCAGAGCCCAGAGGGGAGGCTGAGATTGGAGATTCAGATTTAGGAGTTAGCCAGAGTGGGAATGGCAACCCACTCCAGTGTTCTTGCCTGGAGAATCCCAGGGACGGGGGAGCCTGGTGGGCTGCCGTCTATGGGGTCGCACAGAGTCGGACACGACTGAGCGACTTCACTTTCACTTTTCACTTTCATGCATGGAGAAGGAAATGGCAACCTACTCAAGTATTCTTGCCTGGAGAATCCCAGGGACGGGGGAGCCTGATGGGCTGCCGTCTATGGGGTCGCACAGAGTCGGACATGACTGAAGCAACTTAGCAGCAGCAGCAGCAGCAGAGTGGGAATTAAAGCCCTAAGAGCAGATGAAATTGCTCTGGGGCAGGAGCTGCAGGGCGGGGACACAAAGAATTTTGCTTTGTATGAATGGAAGGGATTATTCATTCATTTATACTTATTTTCTTATTAATTATGACTATAAAACAATTAAATGGGTTTTATTTGAAGATTAAATAGCTTTTACATCCAAGTGAATCCTGTTTTTTTAAAATTTCACTTGACAGTCATTCGTTTATTCCCAAAGTGTTTTGCCCAAACTATTATTGGAGTATCTCTTGGTGAAAAAAAAAAAAAAGGCAGATTCACAGCCAGTCAAGAAAGTAGATCCTCCTTATTATAGAGTTATTTTTCATCCTCTGTACTTTGTAATTCCATGCTTATATAGATGGAATTATAGTTCTATATAAACTATAGCTTATATAGTTTAAGTTGGTTCCACTTTTGTTACTTCAACTTTAGGATGGTGCAAAATTGGTGCGTATTCAATAGAAACTATACTTGGAATTTTTCCTGGGCTAGCAGTATGCTTGTGACACCCTCTCCTAATGCTGGGCAGAGGCAGGGAGTCAGCTCCTAGTCAGCCACACAATCAGAAGGACAACCAACTGATGCACTTACAACCATTTAGTACCCATACAACCATTCTCTTTTTCACTTCCAGTTCAGTAGTCAATAAACAACATGAGATATTAACATTTTATTTTAAAATGGGCTTTTATCAGATCTTCCTGAACTTACTGTGGGGTTATGTTCTGATAAACTCATGATAAGGTAAAAATATCAAAAGTCGATATTTGGTAGGTTAGTACATCTAACCTACCAAACACTGTAGCTTAGCTTCAGTTCAGTTCAGTGTTAGTCGCTCAGTCGTGTCTGACTCTTTGCAATCCCATGGATTGTAGCCTGCCAGGCCCCTCTGTCCACAGAATTCTCCAGGCAAGAATACTGAAGTGGGTTGCCATTCCCTTCTCCAGGGCATCTTCCCGACCTAGGTATCCAGCCCGAGTCTCCCACATTGCAGGCAGATTCTTTACTATCTATCTTAAATGTGCTCAGAACTCCTACTTTAGCCCCAAATTAGGCAAAATCATCTAACACAAGACCTATTTAAAAAAAAAAAAGACCTATTTCATAATACACTATTATTTCATGTAATTTATTGAATACTGTATATGAAAAACAGAATGACTATATATACAGAGAGGTTGTGAGTGTATTGGATTTTCAGCCTTATGATCCTGTGGATCCTATGGCCTGCTGGGAGCTGCAGCCCTGCCCAGCATGATGAGTATCACACTGCAGTCACTGCCCCTGGAAGTTTGTACACTATCAGAATCAAAAATACATTTGAAAATATTTTTCTGTATTCAGTACTCCTTATTGAGCCAGTAAAATGGCAATCTTTTTCCTCAGTGAAAGTGAGGACATTGAAAGCTGGGTGGAATAAAAGACCAAAATTGGAAGTGTCCTGCACTGGTTCCCAGAGGATTGGACAAGATGGAATCTTTTGTCTTTTTTCTCTTAAAGCTGCATGAATAATTTTTCTCCTAAGGAAAAGGAAACATGAAATTTTTCTTCACTTCAGGGACATTAAACCGGATTATAAGATTGAAGAATTAAAAATAATGGTGAGATAAGAGAAAGAAGTTCAAAGGACTTACTTTTTCACATTTGGCATCTGAGATGTTTCTCTTGCACCTCATGTTTTTGAGGAGGAAATTTATATTTTTTTGCTTATAAATCTTAGATTCCTGGTTAGGAACCTGAAAGTATAATTTTAACATTCAGTTCAGGCAGTATTAATCCATTTATATCAGTTATATATTTTATTTATGCTCTCCTGTATTTCTTTAAGTTAGATTTCTGACATTCATGGTTTTCATAGCAGAGATAAATGTTTATAACAGAGGACATGGGGGACAATTACTAGTTTTACTTCGAAGTTTAAATTCATAAAAGTGACATATTTGTAATTTTTTTTTCTTGTTTAGATGTTAATGTTAGAGGATAGTTTTGAGGAGGGTGAGATTTATTCTTGGTGCTGCTTAAAAGAAGTGTGTTTTTTTTCTTTCTCTCTCTCTTTTTCTCCATTAGAGTGAAAAAAAACAAAACAGTCCAACTGTCTAGGATATTTTTGAGTTGGTTACTTAGCAATATGAAGCATAATTTTGTATTTAAATATTTATCTGTATTCTTTGATACTCTGATTAAATAAAAGTCTATTAAGGCTGATGATATTAGAGCCTGCTGGGAGGAAATGACACAGCCTGGTTTTCAACAATATTTACTGCAAATCATCTTTTCCCTGGTACCTACTTAAACTGTAAGGGGTACCATGGAACAAAAGAGCAATATTATGTGAATTAGAGTGATGATCAGTTTGGTGATGATCGTAATGCAATGGTTATTGCACAGTTAATTTATATTAATGTAATTAAAGGTCAAGCAGAATGTAGCAGGATTTTCTTTGCTGTTGGTAACAATGGTGAGACTCTTTTATTTATTAACTTTAAATAAGTTCTTCAAGTGTGATGTTTTTGAGTTCAGTGATAATTGTTGTTCAAAAAGAAATTAGACCAATTTGCCCTCTAAATGTACTGTCTAATTATTAGGAGAAGAAAGCAAGCATAAAACAAAAAAATCCAAGGCTTGCTGCATCTGGAAGTACAAAAATGTTGAGGAAAGGGTGACTCAATAAAAAGTATAAGATATCTTACATGAAGATCTTCTCTTTCACGAAGATAATTTTTAAAACAGGTTTATCAAATGTGCAAAACCACATGAAAATGACTCCATGTATTTGTGTTAATGTTGCAAATGAAAGTTATGATCTTTAACAATGAACAGATTTTTGGAAGCAGCATTCTGGACTTTTCAGTAACCTTTTCAAAGAAAGAAAAGTATATAAAACTATGTCAATTTCCTTTTTATTTCAGTTTCATTGTTATTTTATTTAGTTGCATTATCAGTGGCATGAGAGAAAAAGTGCTACACATTTATTGAAAAAAGTTTTTGTTTAAAATGCATGGATGAAAAATAATGCATGGATGTTACATGTATGATGTTTGGTGTTTAGTTGGTGGAAAATAAAAAACTGCACCTTTTCATATTGACATATCTCTGTTCTATCATTATGGGACATTTCAATAGTGCTTATAAGGTGGCTACAATCTGATACAGACTTTACAATCCAAATTGATGGGATCTCTATTATAAGTTTCTAATATAATATTATTTTTAAAATACTTTTAAGTAGTAGAATCTCAAAAGCGACAGAATGATCTCTCTTCGTTTCCAAGGCAAACCATTCACTATTACAGTAATCTAAATCTATGCCCCAACCAAATGCCAAAGAAGCTGAAGTTGAACGGTTCTGTGAAGACCTACAAGATATTCTAGAACTAACGCCCCCAAAAGACCTCTTTTCATTATAGGGGACTGGAATGCAAAAGTAGGAAGTCAAGAGATACCTGGAATAACAGGCAAATTTGGCCTTGGAGTACAAAATGAAGCAGGGCAAAGGCTAACAGAGTTTTGCCAAGAGAACACACTGGTCATAGCAAACACCCTCTTCCACCAACACAAGAGAAGACTCTACACATGGACATCACCAGATGGTCAATATTGAAATCAGATTGATTATATTCTTTGCAGCCAAAGATGGAGAAGCTCTATACAGTCAGCAAAAGCAAGACCGGGAGCCAACTGTGGCTCAGATCATGAACTCCTTATTGCCAAATTCAGACTTAAATTGAACAAAGTAGTGAAAACTACTAGACCATTCAGGTATGACCTGAATCAAATCCCTTACGATTTATACAGTGGAAGTGACAAATAAATTCAAGGGATTAGATTTGATAGACAGAGTGCCTGAAGAACTATGGACAGAGGTTTGTAACATTGTACATTTGCCCAAGAAAAAGAAATGCTAAAAGGCAAAATGGTTGTTTGAGGAGGCCTTACAAATAGCTGAGAAAAGAAAAGAAGGTAAAGGCAAAGGAGAAAAGGAAAGATATTTCCATTTGAATGCAGAGTTCCAAAGACTAGCAAGGAGATAAGAAAGCCTTCCTCAGTGATCAATACAAAGAAATAGAGGGAAACAACAGAATGGGAAAGACTAGAGATCTCTTCAAGAAAATTAGAGATACCAAGGGAACATTTCATGCAAAGATGGGCTCGATAAAGGACAGAAATGGTATGGACCTAACAGAAACAGAAGATATTAAGAAGAGGTGGCAAGAATACACAGAACTATGCAAAAAAGATCTTCATGACCCAAATAACCACGATGGTGTGGTTACTCACCTAGAGCCAGACATCCTGGAAGGCTAAGTCAAGTGGGTCTTAGGAAACATCACTAAGAATAAAGCTAGTGGAGGTGATGGAATTCCAATTGAGCTATTTCAGATCCTGAAAGATGATGCTGTGAAAGTGCTACACTCAATATGCCAGCAAATTTGAAAAACTCAGCAGTGGCCATAGGACTGGAAAAGGTCAGTTTTCATTCCAGTTCCAAAGAAAGGTAGTTCCAAAGAATGTTCAAACTACCACACAATTGCACTCATCTCACAGACTGGCAAAGTGATGCTCAAAATTCTCCAAGCCAGGCTTCAACAGTACGTGTACTGTGAACTTCCAAATGTTCAAGCTGGCTTTAGAAAGGGCAGAGGAACCAGAGATCAAATTGCCAACATCTGCTGAATCATCAAAAAAGCAAGAGAGTTCCAGAAAAACATCTACTTCTGCCTTATTGACTATGCCAAAGCCTTTGACTGTGTGGATCACAACAAACTGTGGAAAATTCTTCAAGAGATGGAAATACCAGACCACCTTACCTGCCTCCTGAGAAATCTGTATGCAGGTCAAGAAGCAACAGTTAGAACTGGACATGGAACAACAGACTGGTTCCAAATAGGGAAAGGAGTACGTCAAGGCTGTATATTGTCACCCTGCTTATTTAACTTATATGCATAGTACATAATGTACTGGGCTGAAATGCTGGACTGGATGAAGTGCGAGCTGAAATCAAGATTGCTGGGAGAAATATCAATAACCTCAGATATGCAGATGACACCACCCTTATGGTAGAATCAAAGAACTAAAGAGCCTCTTGATGAAAGTGAAAGAGGAGAGTGAAAAAGCTGACTTAAAACTCAGCATTCAAAAACCTAAGATCATGGCATCCAGTCCCATCACTTCATGTCAAATAGTTGGGCAAACAATTGAAATAGTGACAGACTTTATTTTCTTGGGCTCCAAAATCACTGCAGATGGTGACTGCAGACATGAAATTAAAAGATGCTTGCTCCTTGAAAGAAAGCTATGACCAACCTAGACAGCATTTTAAAAGGCAGAGACATTACTTTGCCAACAAAGGTCCATCTAGTCAATGCTGTGGGTTTTCCAGTAGTCATGTATGAATGTGATAATTGGACTATAAAGAAAGCTGAGCACCAAAGAATTGATGCTTTTGAACTGTGGTGTTGGAGAAGACTTTTGAGAGTCCCTTCGACTGCAAGGAGATCCAACCAGTCCATTCTAAAGGAAATCAGTCCTGAATATTCATTGGAAGGACTGATGCTGAAGCTGAAATTCCAATACTTTGGCCACCTGTTGCGAAGAACTAACTCATTGGAAAAGACCCTGATGCTGGGAAAGATTGAAGGCAGGAGAAGAAGGGGACAAAAGAGGATGAGATGGATGGCATCCACCGACTTGATAGACATGAGTTTGAGCAAACTCTGGCAGTTGGTGATGGACAGGGAAGCCTGGCATGCTGCAGTCCATGGGGTCGCAAAGAGTCAGACACGACTGAGCGACTGAACTGAAGTAAAGTAGTAGAATTGCAAATATGGTTAGAAAACATAGAAGAATTATTTTAAACATTGTTTGAAGCTACTGATAATAGTGCTTTCTCCCACCTCCAAAGATCCACACTTTATGTTTTATTATTTCCTCACAGCACCCTCCCAACACTCAAGCAAAGGGAGGAAGGGAGAGACAGAGACAGTGATAGACAGAGATGGACATAGAGACAACAGCCAAAGCAGCACAGCTGACAGTGCAGGCATCCTCCTCCTTTCTTCTGAATGTCCAGGGCAGCTGTTTTCCTGGTCTCCTTGAAACTTGAGGCAAAAGCAGTAGACTGATCATGAGTGAGCATACTGCTCAGCAGATCATCACTGGACTCTTGTTTCTGTCTCATTTGTTCTAAGTACTTAAGAGTCCCCTCTGGAATCACTGTTTTATGTATACAGAGCTTTGGTATGTGCGGAAAACTCTCCGAATCTCTTGGATATATTGAAAAACATTGCAAGTTATTCATTATTGTAAAGGAGACTTGCTGAGTAGCCAAGATTTTTAAATGTATTATTCAGAGCTAATTGTACCCGTTCCCTGGGTGTACCCACTCATCCTAACAGCAGAGTTTGATAGATGTTAAGAGATAAAGAGCTGAGCAGATTGTATGGATCTAGAATTTTTCTAGTTGAAAGACATTCTCATTTGGCAGATGTTTTCCAATATTTTTGGATAACAAAATTGCATATTTAGCTGATATTTTTGGCAACCTAGTGAACTAAATTGGAAGCTCTATATCTCAGGGTTCCAAAACATTGTTTTTGCAGGTACTACTCTTGCTATTTTACTCTTTCAAACATGTTGCTACATCTGAAAGAGAGCATTATCTCTGAAAAAAACTTGAACAAAATAAAATGTAGAGATATTATAAAATTTTCTCTTGTCTCCAGACTTTTAATTATTATTTTCCTGAGGGGAAGTTTAAAACGTTGAAGAAAAACATTTGGCTGAAAGATCCATTTGCCCTGCATCAATAGAGTTCAGTATCGTGCATCGAACCTGGACTGGCATCTCGTTTCATACGTGATATTTTACATGTTGCAATGCCATTCTCCCAAATCTTCCCACCCTCTCCCTCTCCCACAGAGTCCATAAGACTGTTCTATACATCACTGTCTCTTTTGCTGTCTCGTTCACAGGGTTATTGTTACCATCTTTCTAAATTCCATATATATGCGTTAGTATACTGTATTGGTGTTTTTCCTTCTGGCTTACTTCACTCTGTATAATAGGCTCCAGTTTCATCCACCTCATTAGAACTGATTCAAATGTATTCTTTTTAATTGCTGAGTAATACTCCATTGTGTATATGTACCACTGGGACGACCCAGAGGGATGGTATGGGGAGGGAGGAGGGAGGAGGGTTCAGGATGGGGAACACATGTATACCTGTGGTGGATTCATTTTGATATTTGGCAAAACTAATACAATTATGTAAAGTTTAAAAATTAAATAAAATTAAAAAAAAATAAATAAAAAGCAAAAAAAAAAAAAAACTACAATGAAAAAAAAAAATTGAGTTCAACGTGTATTCCAAGGAGAAAAGGAATTCTTACAGCTTAGTTCTTAATGTACTCTGAAGTGGTTATGAATAATACTGCTGACCATCATTTTGTATTAAGACCAAAGAATTTCCGTTACTAAATAGAATAAGTTCAGTACTATTTTTACCTTTCACAACAACTTATTGTTTCATCTAGGGTTTTCAACCCTGACCCAATTTCAAGCAAGCGTACCAGACTCTGTTGTGAACTTGCTAAGTATGTAACATGGTCCTTGTGTTTTGCAGACTGGAATTAGTTTATGAACAGGAAAGGTCACTCACTGCATTACATAGACTCTTTTCTGATTTTAATGTTTATATTGTGTATTAATTTTTGAATTTTAAATGTATTTAAATAATGATCAAATAATATTTGATGGTAACTTTATGTTTTACTTTATCATATGTAATAAGGTTAATTGTTTTGTGAAACCTGTTTCAGCTGTGTGTGTGCATGTTTTGTGACTCAAATGTATTTCTTATCATGGGTTTTGATGAAAAGCCATGGTGATAACTTCTTTGCACACCAAGAAGCAAGGTATTTCGCCTGCTGGATTAATTGCTAGTTTTCCTATCGTTGACTCCAGTTTGCTTTGTTCACTCTTGTGCCCAGGTTTAGCACACAGATGAACAATCATGTAGGCCAGACCCTCTATGAATCATGTTTCCAACTTCAATTGAATATACTACCATTAATCTATTAATTACTGAGCTTGTTGTTGAGCAGCTCTTAAAATTTTTATCCTCAAGTAAATGGGCTTTTTCTCTAAATCTTAATATGGTGTTTGTAGTTTTTATAGGTTAAAGTTATATAATACGACCTTAACTAATTTGGCTTGGGTTTTGTACTGTGCTGTGCTGTGCTTAGTCCCTCAGTCATGTCCAAGTCTTTGCGACTCCATGGACTGTAGCCTGCCAGGCTCCTCTGTCCATGGGGATTCTCCAGGCAAGAATACTAGAGTGGGTTATCAGGCCCTTCTCCAGGGGATCTTCCCAACCCAGGATCGAACCCAGGTCTCCTGCATTGCAGGTGGATTCTTTACCAGCTGAGCTACCAGGGAAGCCTGGTTTGGGTCTTAAGCATATACAAACCTTATCTTTTTTCCAGTTCCATAAGAAGTGTCATCTTTCTCAAACTCCTGACACCTCTTTTTTCCATGTGACTTAACTTTTCCCTCCCTCTTCCTTGTGCTTATTATATCCTTCATTAATTGTTTGCCGCAGTTTTGAAATACATAGTTTTTCTCCTGAACTTTAAAGCATTGTATTTATTTATTTTTATTGGAATATAATTGCTTTACAATGTTGTATTAATATCTGCTGTACAGTGAAATGAATCAGCTATAAGTACACATATATCCCTTCCCTCGTGGCCCTCCCTCCCATCCCTACCCCTATGCCGCTCAGCTAAGTCGTCACAGAGCTCCGAGTTGAGCTCCCTGTGCCATACTGTCTGTCTGACACATGATGTGTATGTGTGTCAGTCCTAACCTCCCAGTTCACCCCAGCCTCCCCTTCCCCCTCTTGTGTCCACATGTCCATTTCTCTACGTCTGCATCTCTGTTTCTGCCCTGGAAATAGGTTTGTCTGTACTGTTTTTCCAGATTCCACGTATAAAAGCGTTGTATTTAAAATTGCTTCTCTTTTTTGACCTTACTCTTCTTCATATTGACTTTACAATAAATGTTGTGTTCATACTTGACCCCTTTTCTTCCTAATTTTCTCCCTAAGCTTTAGCTGTTATCTCTGTCCTCACTGCCCTTTTGGCATTTATTTAATGTCCTGTTACCAGATACAAGGACGCTTTCTTAGTCTTCATTCTCCTTACCTTTCTTTTCTTTGTAGGACCTTTTCCTTTAATGATTATCCATGATTCATATTTTCCTGGTTCTGTTACCACTCACTACTCTTTTTTCCACTCTTTATCTGATTCTCCCTTTTCTTTTCATCTGTGGTCCCTAATAATGATTAATGTTCTCAAGGGTTTAGTTGCTAATTCTTTGCCTTTTAAAACTCTCTGCTTATGTAATGTATATGTAACTAACTATATGTCTTCTTGCTTTTTTTCTCCAAGATGTCTATTTTAAACTTTCTTTACTTTCCTTAACCCTTTGACTTTTCTCTCACTTTACTCTCAGTGAATAATTGTACATTATTATTTCAAAGAGAAAACAGAATCCATTAGGGGGCACGTTAATAAGCATGCAGACCCCAAACTTGTAAATGTACCTGTGTCCTTACCTTTCCTTCCTAATTACCTTCTGTCCCAGTGGAAGAGCTGTCCCTCTTCCTGTCAGATGCTGATTCCTCCAGTTCCATTTGGAGGTCTGTGCCTTCTCTCCCATTTGGGGTTTGCTTTCTACCTTTATTTCTTCTCTTTTCTACCAACTCCTTCCCACCAATGTTTAAACAAGCATTTTAAGAAAGGTATTTTCTTTCTTAAAAAAAAAAAAACAAACAAACTTCCCTGGACCCCATGTTCCTGTCTAGCCACTACTCTGATGTCCACTTGCCTACCTGGATGAACTCCTTGAAAGCGTTTTCTACAGGTGCTGTTTCCATTTGTTCTTTCCCATCAGCTTCTCAATTCACTGTGCTCTTCCTTCAGTCTTTTCCATGCCACTGAACCTGCTCTTGCCAATGTCCTAAGGACCAGTAGACACTCAAGTCTTTACCTTATTTAACTTTTGATGGCACATCAGCCACTGTTGACCTTTCTTTTCTGTTTGAAAGGTTTTCTTCCTTTGGATCCCATGATTCCACATACCCCATGTATTTTTCTCTCTTCTCTTATCTATTTTTATGACTTAAATGGCTATCTGTGATAGAAGAGGTCTGACCCTGAATGTTCTACAACTGACCTGTTTTGGATTAGTAATGTTTTTGCAGTTTATAAAGCCTAACTCTTAACAGAGTATGGTGATCTATGAAAGTCATTTTAAAGTAAAATATATATAGTTATTTAGTAATAAAGGATTTGTGACATGATATGGTAAAAAACACATTTATTTTTTAAAACTTAACTATTGTTCTTTTTTATTTCCCACAATGCCTTTTATGAAGTGATTGCTCAGAACGAACAAGTGCTATATGAGTAATTTATATTTATTTTTTAAAATTAGATAGCCAAAAGAAAACTCAGCCATAGTGCTAATACCCAGAGATAATCACTGTTACATTTTGGTATATATACATATTTATTTTAAATTTTATTTATTTATACATATAGTTTTGTGTTTTGTTTTTTTTTTTTTTTGGCCACAACACATGGCTTGTGGGATCTTATTCCCCCACCTGGAATTGAACCCAAGCCCTCTGCACTGAAAGTGGGGAGTTCAAACTACTGGACTACCAGGGAATTTTTGAGTAACTTATGCTACACAGTGTTTTATAACGTTCTTCTTTTACTATGAACATGTTATGACTTCATAATATTTCATTATACTAGAGACCTCTTCAAGAAAATCAGAAATATCAAAGGAACATTTCATGCAAAGATGGGCTCAATAAAGGACAGAAATGGTATGGACCTAACAGAAGAAGAAGATATTAAGATAGAGGTGGTAAAAATACACAGAATTTTTGGTTCACACAATATGTGAACCGTGAACTTCCTGATGTTCAACCTGGTTTTAGAAAAGGCAGAGGAACCAGAGATCAAATTGCCAACATCCGCTGGATCATTGAAAAAGCAAGAGAGTTCCAGAAAAACATCTAATTCTGCTTTATTGACTATGCCAAAGCCTTTGACTGTGTGGATCACAATGAACTGTGGAAAATTCTTCAAGACATGGGAATACCAGACCACCTGACCTGCCTCGAGAAATCTGTATGCATATTAGGAAGCAACAGTTAGAACTGGACATGGAACAACAGACTGGTTCCAAATAGGAAAAGGAATACATCAAGGCTGTATATTGTCACCCTGCTTATTTAACTTATATGCAGAGTACATCATGAGAAATGCTGGCTGGAAGAAGCAGCAGCTGGAATCAAGATTGCCAGGAGAAATATCAATAACCTCATATGCAGATGACACCACGCTTATGGCAGAAAGTGAAGAACTAAAGAGCCTTTTGATGAAAGTATAAGAGGAGAGTGAAAAAGTTGGCTTAAGGGGCAACATTCAGAAAACTAAGATCATGTCATCCAGTTCCATCAGTTCGGTTCAGTTCAGTGGCTCAGTCGTGTCCGACTCTTTGCGACCCCATGAATCGCAGCATGCCAAGCCTCCCTGTCCATCACCAACTCCCAGAGTTCACTCAGACTTACGTCCATCAAGTCAGTGTTGCCATCCAGCCATCTCATCCTCTGTCGACCCCTTCTCTTCCTGCCCCCAATCCCTCCCAGCATCAGGGTCTTTTCCAATGAGTCAACTCTTCACATGAGGTGGCCAAAGTACTGGAGTTTCAGCTTTAGCATCATTCCTTCCAAAGAACACCCAGGACTGATCTCCTTTAGAATGGACTGGTTGGATCTCCTTGCAGTCCAAGGGACTCTCAAGACTCTTCTCCAACACCACAGTTCAAAAGCATCAATCTTCAGTGCTCAGCCTTCTTCACAGTCCAACTCTCACATCCATACATGACCACAGGAAAAACCATAGCCTTGACTAGATGGACCTTTGTTGACAAAGTAATTTCTCTGCTTTTGAATATGCTATCTAGGTTGGTCATAACTTTCCTTCCAAGGAGTAAGCGTCTTTTAATTTCATGGCTGCAGTCACCATCTGCAGTGATTTTGGAGCCCCAAAAAATAAAGTCTGACATTGTTTCCACTGTTTCCCCATCTATTTCCCATGAAGTGATGGGACCAGATGCCATGATCTTCGTTTTCTGAATGCTGAGCTTTAAGCCAACTTTTTCACTCTCCTCTTTCACCTTCATCAAGAGACTTTTTAGTTCTTCTTCACTTTCTGCCATAAGGGTGGTGTCATCTGCATATCTGAGGTTATTGATATTTCTCCTGGCAATCCTGATTCCAGCTTGTGCTTCTTTCAGCCAGCATTTCTCATGATGTACTCTGCATATAAGTTAAATAAGCAGGGTGACACTCTACAGCCTTGATGTACTCCTTTTCCTATTTGGAACCAGTCTGTTGTTCCATGTCCAGTTCTAACTGTTGCTTCCTGACCTGCATACAGATTTCTCAAGAGGCAGGTCAGGTGGTCTGGTATTCCCATCTCTTGAAGAATTTTCCACAGTTTATTGTGATCTACACAGTCAAAGGCTTTGGCATAGTCAATAAAGCAGAAATAGATGTTTTTCTGGAACTCTCTTGCTTTTTCGATGATCCAGCGGATGTTGGCAATTTGGTCTCTGGTTCCTCTGTGTTTTCTAAAACCAGCTTGAACATCTGGAAGTTCACGGTTCACATATTGCTGAAGCCTGGCTTGGAGAATTTTGAGCATTACTTTACTAGCGTGTGAGATGAGTGCAATTGTGCGGTAGTTTGAGCATTCTTTGGCATTGCCTTTCTTTGGGATTGGAATGAAAACTGACCTTTTCCAGTCCTGTGGCCACTGCTGAGTTTTCCAAATTTGCTAGCATATTGAGTGCAGCACTTTCACAGCATCATCTTTCAGGATTTGAAATAGCTCAACTGGAATTCCATCACCTCCACTAACTTTGTTTGTAGTGATGCTTTCTAAGGCCCACTTGACTTCACATTCTAGGATGTCTGGCTCTAGGTCAGTGATCACACCATCGTGATTATCTGGGTCATGAAAATCTTTTTTGTACAGTTCTTCTGTGTATTCTTGCCACCTCTTCTTAATATCTTCTGCTTCTGTTAGGTCCATACAATTTGTCCTATATTGTGCCCATCTTTACATGAAATGTTCCCTTGGTATCTCTGATTTTCTTGAAGAGATCTCTAGTCTTTCCCATTCTGTTGTTTTCCTCTATTTCTTTACATTGATGGCTGAAGAAGGCTTTCTTATCTCTTCTTGCTATTCTTTGGAACTCTGCATTCAGATGCTTATATCTTTCCTTTTCTCCTTTGCTTTTCGCTTCTCTTCTTTTCACAGCTATTTGTAAGGCCTCCTCAGACAGCCATTTTGCTTTTTTGCATTTATTTTCCATGGGGATGGTCTTGATCCCTGTCTCCTGTACAGTGTCACGAACCTCAGTCCATAGTTCATCAGGCACTCTATCTATCAGATCTAGTCCCTTAAATCTATTTCTCACTTCCACTGTATAATCATAAGGGATTTGATTTAGGTCATACCTGAATGGTCTAGTGGTTTTCCCTACTTTCTTTAATTTAAGTCTGAATTTGGTAATAAGGAATTCATGATCTGAGCCCACAGTCAGCTCCTGGTCTTGTTTTTGTTGACTGTGTAGAGCTTCTCCATCTTTGGCTGCAAAGAATATAATCAATCTGATTTCAATATTGACCATCTGGTGATGTCCATGTGTAGAGTCTTCTCTTGTGTTGTTGGAAGAGGGTGTTTGCTATGACCAGTGCATTTTCTTGGCAAAACTCTATCAGTCTTTGCCCTGCTTCATTCCATATTCCAAGGCCAAATTTGCCTTTTACTCCAGGTGTTTCTTGACTGCCTACTTTTGCATTCCAATCCCCTATAATGAAAAGGACATCTTTTTTGGGTGTTAGTTCTAAAAGGTCCTATACGTCTTCATAGAACCGTTCAGCTTCTTCAGCATTACTGGTTGGGGCATAGACTTGGGTTACTGTGGTATTGAATGGTTTGCTTTGGAAATGAACAGAGATCATTCTGTCTTATTTGAGATTGCATACAAGTACTGCATTTCGGACTCTTTTGTTGACCATGATGGCTACTCCATTTCTTCTGAGGGATTCCTGCCCACAGTAGTAGATATAATGGTCATCTGAGGTAAATTCACCCATTCCAGTCCATCTGAGGTAAATTCACCCATTCCAGTCCATTTTAGTTCGCTGATTCCTAGAATGTCGACATTCACTCTTGCCATCTCTTGTTTGACCACTTCCAATTTGCCTTGATTCATGGACCTGACATTCCAGGTTCCTATGCAGTATTGCTCTTTACAGCATCAGACCTTTTTTCCATCACCGGTCACATCCACAACTGGGTATTGTTTTTGCTTTGACTCCATCCCTTCATTCTTTCTGGAGTTATTTCTCCACTGATCTCCAGTAGCATATTGGGCACCTACTGACCTGAGGAGTTCCTCTTTCAGTATCCTATCATTTTGTCTTTTCATACTGTTCATGGGGTTCTCAAGGCAAGAATACTGAAGTGGTTTGCCATTCCCTTCTCCAATGGACCACATTCTGTCAGACCTCTCCACCATGACCCACCGGTCTTGGGTTGCCCCACGGGCATGGCTTAGTTTCACTGAGTTAGACAAGGCTGTGGTCCTAGTGTGATTAGATTGACTAGTTTTCTGTGAGTATGATTTCAGTGTGTCTGCCCTCTGATGCCCTCTTGCAGCACCTACCCTCTTACTTGGTTTTCTCTTACCTTGGAAGTGGGGTATCTCTTCACCGCTGCTCCAGCAAAGTGTAGCCGCTGCTCCTTACCTTGGACGCGGGATATCTCCTCACCGCCGCCCCTTCTGACCTCGAACGTGGAATAGCTCCTCTAGGCCCTACTGTGCCCGCACAGCCACCGCTCCTTGGAGGTGGGGCTGCTTCTCCCTACTGCTGCCCCTGGCCTCGGACGTGGGTATCTCCTCTCCACTGCTGCCCCTAACCTCGGACGCTGGGTAGCTCCTCTCGGCTGCCTCCTCTAGGGCATGGGGTCCTCCTGGCTTCTGCCCCTGACCTCCGACGTGGGGTAGCCGCCCATGCTAAATGCGCCGGTCGCAGCCGCCGGCGCTAAATGCTATCCATGTTATTACAAGGATAATCAAAAACAATATTTTTAAAAATATGATCTGATTGTATAAAAAGCACCAATGTGAAGATAATAGAACTTTTGTTGACACAATCAGCCATATACAGAAGTGAGAAAATCCAGATGATCATAGAATGATCACTTCCTAACCACCTTCTTCTTCCACTTTGAGGAAGATAAGAGATCTATCCCACCCACTCCCATTTCAGAAAAGGGGACTCTACAGAGTAGAGGTCAGCTGTGTAACATCCAAACTCACATTATTGCAAGGTATTTGTGTGAGTGGGTATGTATAGATATATGTGTATCCTTTTTTAAATTCTATAGAAAAGGAACCATAATTGAGAAATGTTTTTCCCCATTGTTTTGGGGACATCTTTCCATATCTGCACACAAATCTCTACCTTATTCTTTTAATACTTATGTAGTATTTAGTCAGGATGGCCTATGTAATTGAGCAGTTTGTGTATTACACGTAGACACCCAGGTGAGGTGTTGAAGGTCCACTTGTCAGTACTCTTGACTAGCTGCCCCTTCCCAGAGGGTCCTCTCTTCACCCTGCTCTGGCTCTGACGGCCCCCACCATCCCACCCATCAGGCTGGGACCCCCTTGTTCTGCTCCAGCACTGACATTTCACAGAGGCGGCCCCTTTGTGGAGTCATCCCCTTTACCCTTTGAGAGTCCTGACAGTCCACATTCACCGCCCTGTGGCACAGATGCTTTTCCTGCTCCTCCTGCTCTAGTGCTTTGGTGACCTGTCCCGCCACTGTGGCTCCATAGCATCAGGCAGGGAGGCCTAACTCACTCTGTTCCACTTAATGACTTTCAGCTAAATTGTTCAAGAAGAGAGGAAAGAGCTGGTGATAATTTTTTATCTTAGTAATAACTTCATTTCTAAATGATACTGTTGGGCCTGAGGGTTAATATATTGCAGAGTTAATACTTTTATGTGTTTTAAATGGTAATTTGAAGAATAGCATTTACATTTAATAACCATGTGAATGCAGTTTTACCCAATGAATGTGTAATTTGGTAATGTGATTTGAAAATCTGAGAAATCTGTCTTCTTGTTTTTTAAAAAGCTTTAGTATAAAATGGGAATTTGCATTGTACAGTGGATATGAATGTATGCTTTTAGGAAAGCTTGTTATGTTTCAGTTTTAAACCTTGAAAAGTACATCTTTTTATACAACCCTGAAAAGAAAAGCAGGATGCAATTATATATATACTATAATTGCATCTATATAAAAATATCTTATAAAATAAAACAGGAAGGAAATATACCAAAATATACGAGCGATTATGCTGGATGTGGTAGGCTTATAGATATTTCCCCCCTGTTTTCTATATCTTCAAAATTTCTGAAAAGTAACAGTATTATTTTATGACTTTTAAAATCCCTTTTTGAAAAATTGCTTCTTTTTAGTTTTTAGAAATTTGTTTCAACCTTTGAACACTCTAGGAAGTGAGAATTTTGCTTTTATTTTCTAATGTCTTACTGAGAACTTAACCAAGTTTGAGTTTATGATTTAAAAACTAGGTTAAGTATTTACAAAGGTGAAAAGTTCTGGGACAGTTATTTCTTACATTAAGATTTTTTAAAGAATAGTTAAGTCAAACAGATTAAGATAAAACTTAATTTAGAAGATATACAGGTGGTCAACAACACATGAAAAGTTGCTTAATATCACTAGTCATAAGGGAAATGCAGGTCAAAACCACAATGAGATACCACCTCTTATCTGTTAGAATGGCTGTTATCAAAAAGATAACCAGTAATAAGTGTTGGCAAGGATGTAGAAAAAAGAGAACCCTTGTGCACTTTTGGTAATAATGTAAATTGGTGCAAACTCTATGAAAAATAGTGTGGAGGATTCTCAAAAATTAAAAATAAAACCACCATCTGATCTAGCAATTCCACTTCTGGGTATTTTTGTGAAGAAAATGAAAACACTGATTCGAAGAGATATCTTCACTCCCATGTTCATTGCTGCATTGTTTGCAATAATGAAGATATGGAAACAACCAAAATATTCATTGATAGATGAATGGATAAATAAGATGTGGTATATACATACACAGTGGAATATTACTTAGTCATTCATTTAAAAAAGAATGAAATTCTGCCATTTGCAACGTAGATAGATCTTGAGGCATTGTGCTAAGTGAAGTAAGTCGGACAGAGAAAGAAAAATACTGTGTGATCTCGTTGATATGTGGAATCTAACAGGCAAATAAGCAAAACCCAAGCTCATAGATACAGAGAACAGATTAGTGGTTAGGAGAGAGGCGAATGGTGGGCAAAATGGTTGAAGGGATCAAAGGTACTTACAAACCTACAGGTATAAAAAAAAAAGTGGTGGGAAGATAATGTACAGCATGAAGACTATAGTTAATAATATTGATTGCATATCTGAAAGTAGCTAAAAGTTCTCATTACAAGAAAAGATTTCTTAAAATATTGTAACTATGTATGTGGGTGGATGTTAACTAGACTTATTGTACTGATCTTTTCACAGTGATAGACATAACGAATCACTGTGTTACGCACCTGAAACTGTTACATGTCAATTATACTGCAATAAAAAAGAAAAGATAAACTTCATTTAGTTATGCAGATAGTTACTAACATTGCATTCATGTAATGAAATTCTATAGTTTCATGCTCTTAAAGTTAATTTTATGTGTGTTTTTCCACATGTGGCATTTTGTAAAACTTCCTATTAAAATTTAGCTCTGAGCCAGTTCTTTTCTTACCCACCCCACCCCCGCCCCCAGCCAGGTTTGGTACTTGTCCCGTCCCTGCGACTTCAGGATACATGTTAAAGCACTCTGAGTGGTTATCTGGTTTCAGTTCCTTGGCTTGAGGTGGGCAGGAAGTATCTCCCCCTTTTCCCTCAGGAGGCAGAGAAATATACACCACCTGGTTTCTTTAAAGTCCTCTCTATTGTCCCTTGAAATCCTTATAATTAAAGAATTGAAGTTCATCTCTTATCATCTTGGCAAGGGTAATGTACTGATGTTAGCAGAGCCAGGTTTTGGCCGCCCTACTTGTAAGCCTTGCACTGCTCTTTAGAATAGGGAAGTACTTGACTTCTATTGTTTTGATTTTGGCCTTTGAGGCCCCTTCTGAACAGAGAGGACAGGAAGAGTTGCATTTGACATCCTGTTATATTAGCTGATATTGTTATGTCTACAAAAGCAAGTAATATATAGTCATTAAATGCACAAGCTTTGGAGTAAAGCGGAACTAAGTTTGTATTACCTTCAGTAACCTTTTAATACTTAACCTGTTCAGTCTCAGCTTCTTCATTGACAAAATGGAGGTGATAATGACTGTCAAGAGTTTTGAAAATTAAATATAATAATGAAAATAGGTACTAAGCACAGTTCTTGACAGATATAGTCACTTAATAAATAATTGATTATCTATATTTAGGGCTTCCCTGGTGGCTCAGATGGTAAAGAATCTGCCTACAGTGTGGTAGACCTGGGTTCCATCCCTGAGTTGGAAAGATTCCCTGGAGGAGGGCATGGCAACCTACTCCAGTGTTCTTGCCTGGAGAATCCCCATGGACAGAGGAGCCTGGTAGGCTACAGTCCATGGGGTCTCAAAGAGTTGGACATGACTAAGTGACTAAGCACAGCATCAATATTTAAAATATTACACTACTATACAAATGTATCTTTTGTGTACCACCTGGATTTTTCCTCTCTATTTTCCTATTGAAAATATTTAAACAGTGATAATTAGGTTCTACTGCAGATCAAAAATATGTAGGAACTACATTAGACTGAGAGAACTGCTTTGACCTCAGCCATGCAATTAGGGAACATTAAATACCTGCCTGTTAAATTATAGCCTTATTTATGGGAGAGGAACATTGATATATATGATAAACCTTGTCAGTAGATTATTTAAGAAATATATTTTAAACTTAGATTATATGTTTTCCAGTTTTTCAGATTAACTTTACAAATTTATTTTTCTTGGATAAATTTAGTTGAATATCTTCAAAACACTGGTATTTAGTAAAACCTTATAGGTTAACTGCATTACACTAGTCTTTTATTCAATATAATTGTTATTTTTCAGTTCAAGGATGTGATTTAATCTATTTACTAATTAGCATATATAACACTGGTTCTGCAACAAGAAAATTAGTTTTTCTGTAAATCCTGATACAGTCTTGGCTAACCTGGTGTCTCAGTGGTAAAGAACCCGTGTTCCAGTGCAGGAGATGTGGGTTCGATCCCTGGAGAAGGAAATGGCAACCCACTGCAGTATTCTTGCCTGGGAAATCCCATGGACAGAGAAGCCTGGTGGGCTACACTCCATGGGGTCACCAAAGAGTCAGACACGACTTAGTGCCTGAACAGCAGCAACAACAACAACAAAAAATCATAGTATAAGAAGCTGGTTTGGGAAGTTAGTTCTTTTCCAACTTTATTTAAGGTCTATTTCTCCAGTGGCCCATATAGCCTTTTGGGACCAGTACATTTCTGGGTAGGGCCTAATTTGCAGTCATCATACCTTGATTGTCTCTAAACTAGATTACTAACTGGAACACTAGATTAAGGTCCAGCTGCAATGGAAGTATAGCTACTGTTGTGATTTCTAACCTCCTTGATATTTAGTTCTCCCAAATCACATTCATCTTTTCTTCTGCCTGTAGTGTTTTAATATATCTCCCCTATTATAGACTTCCTTTATGTTTCACTGTCATTCAGGAAAGCCTGAGACCTATCCAGATGTAAATGACCTCTGTGGGCATGTACACCTTTCAAAAAATAGTTCTTGGTGACTGTAGTTAACAATGCTGTTTTAAGAGAGTAGATCTTACATGGTCTCACTTAAAAAGAGGTTATGTGAGAGAATGAATATTTTAACCAAACTTATTGTGCTGATCGTGTGTATATATACTATGTATGTATCAAGTCATCATGTTGTACATCTTAAACTTATACAGTGTTTTATGTCAGTTATATCTCAATAAACCTGGGGGGGTTGGGAAACAGTTATTGCTTCTCCTGACTGTTCTTACTTGATTTTCAAAGGGAAGAGTGTTTATATTGTCTATTCATAGAATTTGGAGCCACCTGGTTACTTTAGCAGACCCCTAAATATCCTCAGGTTCCTTTGTAAAATGGTAAGCATTAAAGCTAATGCATATATAAGTTGGAATATCTTACTCTATACTCATGGTCTTCTGTGGGTGTGTAAGATGATATATTAGGATGTAAAAAGAGCATTCGAGTTGTTACTTACATTTGTTTTCACCTTAAAAAGTAGTCAGTTAAAAAAGAAAAATGTAATAAGTTAGGCTTTGTCAAATATTTAATATACAGATTGACACTGCTGCGTCCAGTCTTATCAGATTTCATCTAAGGCATTAATCCCAAGGGGAAAATGGTCATTCTCCAACAAAAAGGACTTGACAGTAACATCCTTACTTGTCTTTTAGCTATTGTTCACTTTTAGTTATTGCAAATAATAATGGTCATATGTGTCCAGTTTATATATGTTTAAGTGGATTTAGAAATTATATTTTAAATGATAGAGTCAATATAGTCCTTGAACATAAGAACATTGGCATGAAGTTGCCAGACTTAAAATATCACACAGTTTTCCTTTACCATAAGAAGGATTCAGAAATTGTTGGTTTTCTGTGATAAGTCATAATCAGCAAAAAAATTGAATATAAACACATTTAATGTCTTCCTTAAAGACAAAAGTTAATAATCACTGAGAAATCATTTGTTTTCTAAAGAAACTCATGAAATTTAGAGAGGGAATTTTGATCATTGAGAATATTCCCATTGCTATTTATTGTTGCCCAAGACAAAGTATCGGAGAAGGCAATGGCACCCCGCTCCAGTACTCTTGCCTGGAAAATCCCATGGGTATAGGAGCCTGGTGGGCTACAGTCCATGGGTCGCTAAGAGTCGGACACGACTGAGCGACTTCACTTTGACTTTTCACTCTCCTGCATTGGAGAAGGAAATGGCAACCCACTCCAGTGTTCTTGCCTGGAGAATCCCAGGGACAGCGGAGCCTGGTGGGCTGCCATCTATGGGGTCGCACAGAGTCGGACACGACTGAAGCAACTTAGCAGCAGCAGCAGCAGCAGCAAGACAAAGTATGTGTGTCATCTGTAAAACTTCCATATCTGCACACTTAGCATGCTTGGAAACAATTTTCTAATCTGTTTTGAAATCTTTCAAAGTAGTCTTGGGATTTTTAATCAGTTTCTTAAAAATTTAAATAATATAATACTGTCCAATTAGTTTGCAAGTATAGTTGACAAACATTGGATAAGATGGAGGTTACTAATCAGATTTCAGTAAAAACACTCTCTTAATTGGTGAATGAAATTGACCAATGAGTATTTTGATTCTGTCCATGAAGCTCTTCTTTCATTGACTCTATGTACTGTGGGGAGTTAATCCTATTCAGTTACTGTTTATGTAATTTATGTTAGTCAGATCAGGCTGCCGTAACAGAGTACCACAGGCTGAATGGCTTAAACAGCAAAAATTTATTGTCTCACACTTTTGGAGACTAGAAGTCTGAGATTAAGGTGTTGGTGTTGGCATAGACGGTTTCTTCTTAGGCCTCTCTCCTTGGCTTTAAATCAGTAAATGACTGCCTTCTCCGTGTGTCTTCACAGAATCTTCTTTCTGTCTGTGACCACATTTTCTTTACTTATAAAGACACCAGTCATATTGGATAAAGGCCCACCCTAGTGACTTCATTTTAACTTTACTACCTTTTTAAAGGCTCTCTTTCCAAATATAGTCATATTCTGAGGTTTTAGGAGTTGGGACGTCAGCATGTGAATTTGGACATAATTCAGCTTGTAATACCCTTAGAACCAGGAATTGAAATAAACTGAATTTAGAACTAGATCTTTGTATTGCTGTTTCAAGGCAAAATCATCATGTTTAATCACATTGCTTTTACTAATATTTGTAATTAATCATATTTTAGTAATACGGTTATTTTACCCTCCTTTTACGTATTTAATTTAACATGATTTTTAAAATACCTCATGCTTTTAAAGTTTTTATTTTTATGTTTATAATATACATGATGTGGTTATAGTTGTGTATGTCTATAATTTATAACATAAATCATTCTTGTTTATAGGGGTTTAGAATAGAAATTTAGAGACCCCTGACTTAGATATTCCCCCCCTTTAAAATGTCTACCACGAAAGTAATGTGTTACATGTTATTAAAGATAGCAAGGGTTTTGGGGTTCAAATTCTACTTTTCCTACTTAACAGTAATATACACTGTGCTGTGCTTAGTCCCTCATTTATGTCTGACTCTTTGTTGGTCCATGGACGATAGCCCACCAGGCTTCTCGGTCTGTGGGGGTTCTCCAGGGAAGAAAACTGTATTGGGTTGCCATGCCCTTTTCCAGGGGATCTTCCCAACCCAGGGATCGAACCCAGGTCTCCCACATTGTGGGCAGATTCTTTACCATCTGAGCCACTAGGGAAACCCAAGAATACTGGAGTGGGTAGCCTATCCCTTCTCCAGAGGATCTTCCTGACCCAGGAATCAAACTGGGGTCTCCTGCATTACAGGCGGATTCTTTACCAGCTGAGCTACCAGAGAAGCCCCTATAATAACATATATGAGCTTAAAAAGTTATCTAACCTTCTAAGCCTAAGTTTCTTCATCTAGAAAATGAAGATATCTTCCTCTAAGTATTATTGTAAGGATTAAATGAGATTATACATGTAGTCCTGGCAAATAGGAAATGTACAGAAAAGTCTTTATTGTAATGCTTATAATTATTTAAGTAACTTGTTTTGGTATTATTCATTTATCTTTAAGAGCTTCCCTGGTGGCTTAGCAGTAAAGAATCTGCCTGCAAAGCAGGAGCTGCAGGAGACATGGATTCGATCCCTGGGTGGGGAAGACTGCCTGGAAAGGGCATGGCAACACACTCCAGTGTCTTGCTGAAGAATCCCATGGACAGGGAAGCTAGCAGGCTACAGTCCACAGGGTTGCAAAGAGTTGGACACAACTGAAGCAACTTAGCACGTGTGCACATTTATCTTTAAAGTATTCTAAGATGTTTTCGTATTCTATGAATGGGGCAATTTCAAATCATTAGAGGCCCTTAAAGTAATAGGCACTGCTAATTTTCATAAACCTTTCCTTATTATATATTCTTATAGTCAGGATTTAGTCATTCATTTAAGTATTTACTGAGGGGTTACTGTCTGGAGCATAGTCTTCTAGGTGCTGGAATACAGTAGTGAAAAAGTTTATGTTCCAGTAGGGGAGACAAACAAGTAAACAAATAAATAACAATTTCAGTTAAGCGATAAGCTGTATGGAGAAAATATAGCAGGGTGAAGGCATAGAGAAATATGTGGGGAAGGAAGCCTTTGAGATAAGATGGACATGGAATATGAAAACTGAGTAAAAATTGAAAAATGAGAAAGGGAGAAATGACAGTGACGTGGATTAATGTGATAGCAGTGAAGATGGTAAATGGTTAGAGTTACAGATATGTTTGAAGGAGGAGCCAATAAGAGTAACCATTTGTCCTAGTAAGTTTGGGCTGCTGTATAGCAAAAATTCCATACACTGGGTGGCTTGAACAACAAAATTTTAGTTCTCAAAATTCGGGAGGCTTGGAATCCCAAGATCAAGATGCCATCCTATCCAGTTTCTGGTGAGGGTCCTCTTCCTGGTTTGCAGATGGCTGTCTTCTCATTGAAACCTCCCAGAGTGGAGAGAGAGATTGTCTTTATTGTGTCTCTTTTTGTAAAGACACTAATCGCATTCATGAGGGCTTCAACCTCATAATTACCTCCCATCTCCAAATACTGTCATAATGGCAGTTAGGGTTTCAACATATGAATTTGAAAAGTGAAAGCGCTCAGTCGTGTCCGACTCTTTGCGACCCCATGGTCTATACAGTCCATGGAATACTCCAGGCCAGGTTACTGGAGTGGGTAGCCTTTCCCTTCTCCAGGGGATCTTCCCCAACCCAGGGATCGAACCCAGGTCTCCTGCATTGCAGGCAGATTCTTTACTAGCTGAGTCACGAGGGAAGCCCAAGAATACTCGAGTGGGTAGCACATCCCTTCTCCAGGGATCTTCCCCACCCAGGAATGGAACCCAGGTCTCCTGCATTGCAGGTGGATTCTTTACCAACTGAGCTATCAGAGAAGTCCTATGAATTTGGGGGAAACATAAACATTCATCATTGGGTTAGTTATAAGGATAACCCCTAAGGTCACACAGCTGTGGCAAGTAAAACCTCCAGTTGTACCCAGTAAAATCAGTGAACAGCAAAGAAGAATTATAATCATTTGGAAATTTTTTGAGTAACGTGGATAACCAACTATATAACACTATCCCAAAGTTAATATTATTCTAAGTCTTTGGCTTGTGCCTCAAAATTCTGAATATAATCTGCATCAAATCAACTATCATTTTTTATTCTTTCATTTTAGAAAAACTCAAAAATTCCCATGACAGATGTCTCAACAGAGTTTATAGAATTGTTAAAATTCAGTTTTTTTGAAGAATCATATTTCTTGCTTTGTAGTTATGCAGAATAACTACTGGACATGTTTATGTTGTCTATTATTAGTAATGTTTGGGTTTTTTTACATTTCTTTGCTATTTTGGGAGTCACTTTTAGTTACCTATAAGGCTGTTTCCTCTGATAGGAGTGAGATAAAAGGCTGATATCTCCCCCCCTCCCCCACCAAAAAAAGGCTGATATCCTGTGTGTGCTTGCTTTGAAGATTTGTTTTTCAAGAAACATCAAAATGGTAAAAGTTTTGAAAGGCAGAAGCCAGTCTGACACTTGGTTTTTTTTTTCCTTTGTTACTTTATTCCTTTATCATTTGCTTTAAAATATTTTTTGCTAAATTTAATGACAAATTTTAAGCAAGTTTTTTTCCTGTGGGTCTTACTAAAAATTTATCCTGAGGCTTTACAGATTAAATGCTGTATTAATATTTAATTAAATATGTTTAGTAGAAATTTAAAAAAGCAAATACCATGAGCAGTTCAAATTCCTACCCATCCTCCTGAGCAGATTTTATTATGTTCAGTTTTCTCTGATGCATGTCTTAGCATCCTCTGCTGTAACAAGTACAAGAGTGACTTTCTGAGATTAAAGACATTAGGTCTTTCAAGACAGCATTGCAGGAGCTTCTCTGATGGTCCAATGGTTAATAATCTGCCTGCCAGTGCAGGGGACGTTGGTTTGATCCCTGGTCCAGGAAGATCCCACAAGCCGTGAGGCAACACAACTACTGTTGTGTTGTAAGTAAGCCTGTGCACCACAACTACTGAGCCCACATGCCATAAATAAATAAATCTTTAAAAAAAAAAAAAGACAGCATTGCAGAAGCATTTGCTCCTCTTGGCTGTTAATGCTATCTCTCTTTTCATTTTCATCCCTGAGTTTCTTTTTTTTCTAAATATACCCAGGAAGAATGACTCCAAAATATTAAGATTCTTGAGGTCATGGACCAGTATAAAGAAGTATTTGTTGTAAGGAGTATTCAGTATTGGGAAACAATTACAGAATACCGTTAAGTGTAATGGGAGCACACAGAAAGAGGGATTAACTCTGGGTAAAGGGCTAAGGAAGATCTCACAGGAAAAGTTTTGAACTGGTCTTAAAAGTACATTGTATGTTCATGAAGTAATTAATAGTGTGAGATGAGTGTAATTGTGCGGTAGTTTGAGCATTCTTTGGCATTGCCTTTCTTTGGGATTGGAATGAAAACTGACCTTTTCCAGTCCTGTGGCCGCTGCTGAGTTTTCCAAATTTGCTGGCATATTGAGTGCAGCACTTTCACAGCATTATCTTTCAGGATTTGAAAGAGCTCAACTGGAATTCCATCACCTCCACTAGCTTTGTTTGTAGTGATGCTTTCTAAGGCCCACTTGACTGCTAGTAAAGTAATGCTCAAAATTCTCCAAGCCAGGCTTCAGCAATATGTGAACTGTGAAATTCCAGATGTTCAAGCTGGTTTTAGATAAGGCAGAGGAACCAGAGATCAAATTGCCAACATCCGCTGAATCATCAAAAAAGCAAGAGAGTTCCAGAAAAACATCTATTTCTGCTTTATTGACTATGCCAAAGCCTTTGACTGTGTAGATCACAATAAACTGTGGAAAATTCTTCAAGAGATGGGAATACCAGACCACCTGACCTGCCTCTTGAGAAACCTATATGCAGGTCAGGAAGCAACAGTTAGAACTGGACGTGGAACAACAGACTGGTTCCAAATAGGAAAAGGAGTACATCAAGGCTGTAGAGTGTCACCCTGCTTATTTAACTTATATGCAGAGTACATCATGAGAAACGCTGGACTGGAAGAAACACAAGCTGGAATCAAGATTGCCGGGAGAAATATCAATAACCTCAGATATGCAGATGACACCACCCTTATGGCAGAAAGTGAAGAGGAATTCAAAACCTCCTGATGAAAGTGAAAGAGGAGAGTGAAAAAGTTGGCTTAAAGCTCAACATTCAGAAAACGAAGATCACGGCATCTGGTCTCATCACTTCATGGGAAATAGATGGGGAAACAGTGGAAACAGTGTCAGACTTTATTTTTCTGGGCTCCAAAATCACTGCAGATGGTGACTGCAGCCATGAAATTAAAAGACACTTACTCCTTGGAAGGAAAATTATGACCAACCTAGATAGCATATTGAAAAGCAGAGACATTGCCAACAAAGATCTGTCTAGTCAAGGCTATGGTTTTTTCAGTGGTCATGTATGGATGTGAGAGTTGGACTGTGAAGAAGGCTGAGCGCTGAAGAATTGATGCTTTTGAACTGTGGTGTTGGAGAAGACTCTTGAGAGTCCCTTGGACTGCAAGGAGATCCAACCAGTCCATTCTAAAGGAGATCAGTCCTGGGTGTTCTTTGGAAGGAATGATGCTAAAGCTGAAACTCCAGTACTTTGGCCACCTCATGCAAAGAGTTGACTCATTGGAAAAGACTCTGATGCTGGGAAGGATTGGGGGCAGGAGGAGAAGGGGACGACAGAGGATGAGATGGCTGGATGGCATTACAGACTCAATGGATGTGAGTTTGAGTGAACTCCAGGAGTTGGTGATGGACAGGGAGGCCTGACGTGCTGCGATTCATGGGGTCGCAAAGAGTCGGACATGACTGAGTGACTGAACTGAACTGAATGGTGATAAAAATGAAGAGAGGTAGAGGGGAAAAAAAAATGAAGAGAGGTGGAGGGAAAAAAAAGAAATGAAGAGACTCGTTCAGGAGGTTAGGTTGACGAGGCTATGTACTGATTCCCATACACATACAATATTTAAGTAAGTTGTGACAGTAATGTCATAGGCTTTATTGCATACTTTGTGCAAGATATTTTATATTAATATATTCTTTCATTTTATCTTTCCAGTAACTGATGGTAAGTCTTACTCCTTTGTTATAGACTAAGGCTGAATTAGTTAAGAGTACAAGACCATACCACAGAGTAAATTGTAGAGAATTTAAATCCAGATGTCTTCCTCCAAAGCCTGCCTTCTTTGTACCATAAGCCATGATGCTGCCCATATAAATTAAATATTGTAGTCTCCATATACATTTATGACACTTCTGTGGTTTATTTCATTGATTTCTGAGTTAAAAGCTATTTATTCTCTTCACCAGTAATAGCTTTCCTACATTGAGAGAATATGCTTGGCTTTTTCTCCCACCCTTAAAAAAGAGATTTTGAAAAGATTTTTATTAAGGAAGCAAAATATAAAAAGAGCATATTTTCTCTCCAGAATCTTTCTTTGCACTCTTAACCTAATAATAGGAATCAGTAATAACAAATTGAATTACAATACATAGGTCCAGACTGGATTTAATTAAAAAAATCAAGGACTGTTTATTATTAAAATATCTGAATGTGTTCAGATATATTAAAATATCTGAACAGTCTTCTCTAAGAGCAGTTGCCTATTATGATAATTTTGAGTTTTATGTATTTTTACAGGGACTTATTTTGTCTGTGTTGATACTTAAAAGCCTTTGAGTTTCTGAAAAGTTTGAATACATGAAGTTGATCTAGCACTAGACTGTTCTTTTTGCACATTGGTGTCCTAATATCCTTTTTCTAAACTTGTGCTTTATTCTGAGGCAGACTTCAATGTCTCTAGAGAAGAAACTTTCCAAAAACATGATAAATACATTTGTAAACTATTAGGAACACATACACATCTGAAATAAACATATCTGAAGTGATATTTTTCCTTATTCACATGCAGTGTATTCTGATTTTTTCTATTTTGTACTATTCTATTTCATTAAAAACATTTTATGACTTTCTCTTCTAATTAGGTTTAGAAGGACTCAGAAAACATTTGCTCCCATAGTAGCAAGAAAATCTTGGACAAAATAAAAATCACGTATTTCTCTGGGGCTTCCCTGGTGGCTCATATGGTAAAGAATCTTCCTGTAATGCAAGAGACCTGGGTTTGACTGCTGGGTCAGGAAGATCCCCTGGAGAAGGGAATGGCTATCCACTCCAGTATTCTTGCCTGGAGAATTCCGTGGACAGAAGAGCCTTGTGGGCTACAGTCCATGGGGTTGTGAAGAGTTGGACATGACTGAGTGGCTAACATAGAGAAGTGCATAAAGAAACTTCAGTGAACTGAATTCCAAAATGAATTGTTTATAAGTGAGTGGAAAGCCACAGCAACTTTCATACCTGGGGACAAGCATGTGGTTTGGATATTGGAACCCTGACACAGATGGTAAGGCTTTACAGAGTCAAGGGGAAATCTGCCAAGCCTTAGTAAACTGTATGGACTCTTGGAATTGGAATGTGGATTGGAATTTGGAAGAATCCCAAATGCAACAACAAACCAGGTGGCCCAACACTTATCTGCTGTGTCTGCCATCTTCAAATTTTTACTAAGAAAGCAGCATTGCAGGTGAGTGTGGGAGGCATAGAGAAATTGTGCATTGATGCTCTGCCAGATTTGAGTCCAAAGGTGAACCAAAAATACCTGAAACTATAACCAGCAAGAAAAGCAGATAGAAAACACCAACTCAAAATCTGAGAATCTCTACAGACCTCAAGCAAGATAAATATAACTGAAACAACACTTGGGCCAGATTGCTGAAAAGCAAAGATAAAGAGTAAATCTTAAAAGAAGTTAGGAAAAAATAGCTATATTATGTACAGGAAAACTAACATAAGAATGGCTGCAAAATTCTCATTCTGTAGAAAAAATGCTGACTGCAAGTCAGAAGAATGATAACTAAACTAACTAAAGAAAAATACTATCAACCTAGAATTTTGTATCCAGCAAAATTATCCTTCTAAAAAATGAAGGTGAAATAAAGTTATTTTAGATTAATAAAAGAGGAGGAAATTTGTTCACCACCGAAATGAACTACAAGAAATATTAAAGGAACTACGTGAAGATCTGTGGTAAATCAGAATTTATAGATGAGAAAACTGAAGCCCCAAAAGGTAAAGTCACACAGCTCTGGTCACACAGCCAATTAAGTTACAGGGTTAGGACTGTACTCCATTTCTTCTGATTTCAACAAACTCTTTGTTTGGGGAACAGTGTAATATACTGAGTGGGAAAAGCAAATGACTTTGGGGTAGGCACATACAGGTCTGAATCCTAGCTCCTCCAGCTGTTGAAACCTTGGGCTGTTGAGAAAATCGCTCATCTCTACTTTTCAGATGGAGAGTATGCAGAGAGCAATTAATATCTACTTCATATGGTTGAGAGGAGCACTATAATTGTTAAAGGACCTTGTACACTGTAGGCATAAAATGAATCTTAATCTCTTCACCTCTTTGTAATATGATACCTTTTTGAAAAATCAGTAGAGGTTGTTTTTGGGTGGGGGAGGGAATCATCTTTCTCAGAGATTTTATCTTTAGTTTTATCTCTACTGAAATAAGCCATCCTTATGACATCAGTTCAGTTGTGATTCTGTTTTCATTTGGCTGTGTTCCTTCTAGTGTCTGAGTAGTTAGAATCTTTTTGGCATCCATTTTCTTCAGATAGCAGTAGTCATTCTGGCATTACACCTGAACCTGGTATTTAAAAAATAGGCATCTATACCTAAGCCCCCTCTTTTCTTCGGTCAAAGGAATAGCTAAAAGCTTAATGGAAGTTTTGCAGTGAATAGTGTAGTATTATTGGGAGCCAAATGCATTTATGAGAAAGAAATATCAGATCATTTCAATGTTTAAGAATACAGTTGTATGACAACTCATTTTAGATTTCCTGACCAGTCTGTTGTTCAGAGAAAAGTAATACTGATCCTACAGAATTTAGGCTTGAATACAAAGAGTGATTTTTATTTATAGTTATTAACATATCTTATTCATCATATGTTCACTGTTTCCAAGGTCTAAGATTCATTACACATGGGTTTGCAATTCATTACAAATATGGGCCCTTATTAAGTAGAGAACTTCCTTTGCATCCAAGTAGTAAGCCTTATGTGAAAATTGAATAGAAGATTATTTTACTGAAAGTTAAATTGTCCCTAAATTGAAATTCATTGTATTCGGGTTTTGTTTACTTTAGTAACAGATTTAACACTGTTTAATTCAAAGATTCTCACTTCATTATTAAGGATAAAGAAGATCAGTAACACCTGTTTTGAGGGGCATTAACTTCAAAGAGGAGAGCTTTTGTTTTTAAATTTGATATTGGCAGTGTTTTCCCCTAAAATATTCAGATTCAAGAGGTTAAATCTTGTTGGCTTTTTTTTTTTTTTCCTGGAATGGCATACAATTAGAGAGCTCAGTGTCTCTGGCTTTGACAAGGGAAAAACAGGTTGAAATGAACTGAACTGTCTAGTTTTTAATAATAGCTGCGATATAGAAGAAAACCTTGGACTTTGTGACCTGGGCAATTCATTTATCTTCTCTGAGCACTAGTATCCTCACCTACAAAAAAGTGCCCAATAATATAATAATCAAGTTTGTTATGAGGAGGAAAGGAGATAGGCTAACTGAAACTGCTTTGTAACTGAACTACTATGCAAATTACTTTTGAAGTAAATGACATGTCTTATCTTTTCTGTTGTTTTTTTTTTTAACTTTTTATTTTGTATTGAGGTATAGCCAATTAACAATGCTGTGATAGTTTCAGTGAACAGTGAAGGGACTGTTCACATACATATGTACGTATCCATTCTCCCCCAAACTCCCCTCCCATCCAGGCTGCCGCGTAACATTAAGCAAAGTTCCATGTGCTATACAGTCGGTTCTTGTTGGTTATCCATTTTAAAAATAGCAGTGTGTACATGTCCATCCCAAACTCCCTAATTCTCCCTTCACCCCATCCATCCCACCAGCAACCGTAACTTCATTCCCTAAGTCTGTGAGTCTCTTTCTGTTTTGTAAGTCAGTTCATCTGTATCATTTCTTTTTAGATTCCACATAGAAGGGATGTCATACGTATTTCTGAAGTAAATGACATGTTTTAAATGTTTTAAAAGTCAGGATGATTTTTCTCATTCAAATTAAGAGCAAAACTACGTCGGATTTTCAGTGTACTAAATTTTTTTCACATTTAAAAACTAACTTCACTGAGATAAAATTTCAAACAGTAAAATATACCCATTTTATAACACGTATAAGATCAGTAGCTTTGACACATGTATACAGCTGTATAACTACTATCCCAGTCAACATGTGTAATATTTCCATCACTCCACAAAATTCCCTTATATGTCTCTGTGGTTAGTTCTTACCCTCCTGGCCCTAAGCAACCACTGATCTGCTTTCTTTCATAATAGATTAGTTTCGCCTGTTCTTGAATTTCATATGAATGGAATCATACTGTATGGACTCTTTCGTTTATGAATAATGCTTTTGAGAGACATCCAAGTTATTGCTCATATCATTAGTTCTTTTTAATTGATGAGTAATACCCTATTGTATGATTATATCACAATTTGTGTATTCACTTAATGATCTTTTGGTTGTTTCCAGTTTGGGACTAGCATGAATAAAGCTGCTATGAATATTCATGTAAAAGTATTAATATTTGTGTGAACATAATATTTTCCTTTCATATGAAATGCCTAAGTGAGATTGTTATAGAGCCTGGTTTTTGGACTCTTTAATCAATAGAGAAGTTGATGAGAGGCCAGATAAGAAATTCGGACAAGGCTTTAATGGTCCTCACAAGGAAACAAAATCAAGTAACTGGTTTCCTTGCTTGCTCCCTGAGGTTGGGGGATGGGGTGAGGGAGTGAGCTGGTCCCTTAAGTAGGGTGAGGGTAGGGGTGGCTTCGGTGGTCTGCCCACCCCTTTGGTGATGCATTGTGTAGCGATCATGCCCTGTACCTTGCTTTTGCTCCCAGCACCTTGGATGTGGCAGTTACATATTTACTCACTTTGTATCTTGTTCATTATTTAACCCAACTGCTTATGCACACAGTTATTTTTAGTTCCTTATAATTTCTTTGTATTCTGTGGCTCTAGGAGACATTTTTCCAGTCCTAAGGACTGCAGCAGTGTCCCAGGTCCCAACCCCCAGCCTGTCTGATAATTTTCTCATATGGCGCTCATTGGGCTTCCCAGGAGGCACAGTGGTAAAAGAATCCACCTGCCAGTGCAGGAGATGCAAGAGACATGGATTCGATCCCTGGGTGGGGAAGATCCCTGGAGTATGAAGTGGCAACCCACTCCAGTATTCTTGCCTGGAAAATTCTGTGGATAGAGGAGCCTGGTGAGCTACAGTCCATGGGGTCACAAAGAGTCAGACATGACTGAGCGGCTGAGTGTGCACACACATACACAAGGCAATCATGTTTATTAGTAACGTTATAAGCAACTGCCATGGACGGAGGAGCCTGGTGGGCTGCAGTCCATGGGGTCGCTAAGAGTCAGATGCGACTGAGCGATTTCACTTTCACTTTTCACTTTCATGCATTGGAGAAGGAAATGGCAACCCACTCCAGTGTTCTTGCCTGGAGAATCCCAGGGACCGGGGAGCCTGGTGGGCTGCTGTCTATGGGGTCGCACAGAGTTGGACACGACTGAAGCGACTTAGCAGCAGCAGCAAGCAACTGCCAGACTGTTTTCCAAATAGCTGTACCATATTACACCAGCAGTGTTAAGAGTTATATGCGCTCCGATATTTGGCACTGCAGTTCTTTGTAATTTCAGTGATTCTAATGGGTATGCAGTGCTACCTTGTGTTTTAATTTGCACGTTTTTGATGACTAACGACAGTGTACATTTTTCAGGTGCTTTATTGTACTTACTGGCTACTCCTAAAATCTTTTGTAAAGTGTCTGTTCATATCTGATGCACATTTTAATTGAGTGAGTTATTCGTTTGTTATAGTTCTTTACATAATGAATTTAAATCTTTGTCAGATGTATGTATTGTGTATAACACTTCTCACAGTGGTTTGCCATTTCATTTTTAAAACATCTTTTGAAGAGCAGAAGATCTTCATTTTAATTAAATCCATTTTAGCAAGTTTTTGCCTTTATGGCTAGGACTTTCTGTATTCTAAGAAATCGCTTCCCTTCCTAAAGTTAACAGAGATTTTTTTTTTTTCCTGTTTTTTCTTCTAGAAGGTTTATAGGTTTATCTCTTAGGCTTAGGTTTATGATACAGTAATCCTTCCCTATCTGTGGTTTCAATTTCTGTGATTTCCAGTTACACACAGTCAATTGTGATCCAAAATACCAAATAGAAAATTCCAGAAATAAACAGTTTATAATTTGAAAACTGCATGCTGTTCTGAGTAGCATGACGAAATCTCCCACCATTTTGCTCTGTCCTTCAGGGAACATGAATAATCCTTTTGTCCAGAGAATCCATGCTATTTCTGCTACCCACCCATTATAGGACAAAACAATATATATGGGATTTGGTATTATCAGCCATTTCAGCATCCACTGGAATGTGCCCTTCATGGATAGGGAGGGGACTCCTGTACATTTTAAGTTAATTTTGGTACATGGTGTGGGTAAGGGTTGAGGTTCATTTTTTCCATATGAATATCCATTTGTCCCAATGCCACAGATTACTCCTTTCCAGTTCTGTGGAAATCAATGGTCTGTACACATGTGGGTCTATTTCTGGGCTCTGTACTGTTCTATTGATCCATTTATCTCTGCTTTCACTGGTACACAGTCTTGATTACCACAGCTTTATAATGCCTTGAAAGCACTTTGTTATTTTTGAAAATTATTTAAGCTATTCTAGGTCATTTGAATTTCCATATATATTTGAAAATCAACTTGTCAGTTTCTACTACAAAGTCTGCTATGAATTTGATTAGGATTGTGTTGAATCTGCCTCTCAATTTTGAGAGAATCAGACATCATAACAAAATCAAAGCTTTTAGTTCATTAATGTGGTATATCTCTTTTAAAAATTATTCTTTAATTTTTCTCAGCAGTATCTTGTATTTTTCAGTGCGTAAGTCTTTTACTTCTAAGTATTTATCTCCTATTTTTCGTGCTGCTATAAATGTTATTTTAAATTTTATTTTTCAGCACTCTCAGTATCTATGCTGCTGCTGCTAGTAAGTCGCTTCAGTCATGTCCGACTCTGTGCGACCCCATAGACAGTAGCCCACCAGGCTCTATAAGTACAGTTAAATCTCAGTATCTATAAGTACAATTAAATCTTAAATACTGACCATGTATCCTGAAAAGCGAAAGTGAAGTCATTCAGTCATGTCTGACTCTTTGTAACCCCATGGACTGTAGCCTACCAGGCTCCTCCGTCCATGGGATTTTCCAGGCAAGAGTACTGGAGTGGGGTACCATTTCCTTCTCCAGGGAATCTTCCCAACCCAGGGATCGAACCTGTGTCCTCCCACATTGTAGGCAGACGCTTTTACTGTCTGAGCCACCAGGGAAGTCACCTGAGACCTTGCTAAATTCTCTCATGAATTCTACTAGCTTATAATAGTGGATTTCTTGGAATTGACTAAATATATCATCATGTTTGCCCAAAAAAATGTTTTACTTCTTTTCCAAACTTTAAAAAAATT
This sequence comes from Bos indicus x Bos taurus, assembly GCF_003369695.1. NCBI lineage: Eukaryota > Metazoa > Chordata > Mammalia > Artiodactyla > Bovidae > Bos > Bos indicus x Bos taurus. The sequence goes on from NC_040078.1 coordinate 28,844,382, forward strand.
TTTTCTTGCCTTATGGCATTGATTAAGACTTTTCATACAGGGTTGAATAAAAGTGGGGAAAAAAGACATTGTTGCCTTTTTCCCAGTCTTAAGGGAAAGGTGTTCAGTCTTTTACCACTTAGTATGATATTACAGTTGTTTTTTTCATAGATGCCCTTTATCACATTGTAGAAATTTAATTACTCATTTTCTAAAGAGTTCTTTTTTTTTACAATTATGGATGGGTAAGAATTTTTTCAAATGCTTTTTCTGCATCTGTTTGTTTTAATTGAGATATAGTTGGTATATAATATTATATTAATTTCAAGTGTGAAACTGAGAATTTTTATACATTATACTCCATTTATACTTATTATGGAATATTGCCTATATTCTCTGTACTGTGCAATATAAACTTGTAGCTTATTTATTTTATACATAGCACTTTATGCCTCCTAATTACCTCCCTTTATTTTGCCCCTCCTTCTTCCATCTCCCTCCTGATGTTTTCTATATCTGTGAGTTTGTTTCTGTTTGGTTAGATTCATTCATCTGTTTCAGATTTTAGATTCTGCCTGTAAATGATAGCATACAGTATTTGTCTTTCTCTGTTAGACTTATTTCACTAAGCATAATACCCTCCAAGCCCATCCATGTTGTTACAGATGGCAAATTTTGTTCTTTTTATGACTGAGTAGTACTCCATTGACTTCGCTGGTGGTTCAGATGGTAAAGCATCTGCCTACAATGCGGGAGACCTGGATTCGATCCCTGGGTCGGGAAAATCCCCTGGAGAAGGAAATGGCAGCCCACTCCAGTACTCTTGTCTGGAGAATCCCATGGATGGAGGAGCCTGGTGGGCTGTAGTCCATGGGGTCGAAAAAGAGTCAGACACGACTGAGCGACTTCACTACTACTACTACTACTTCACTAGTACTCCCCTGGGAGAAGGCAGTGGCACCCCACTCCAGTACTCTTGTCTGGAAAATCCCATGGATGGAGGAGCCTGGCAGGCTGCAGTCCATGGGGTCACTAAGAGTCGGACACAACTGAGCGACTTCACTTTCACTTTTCACTTTCATGCATTGGAGAAGGAAATGGCAACCCACTCCAGTGTTCTTGCCTGGAGAATCCCAGACACGGGGGAGCCCAGTGGGCTGCCGTCTATGGGGTCACGCAGAGTCGGACACGACTGAAGCGACTTAGCAGCAGCAGCAGCAGCAAATATAGAGGTATTCAGAATTCCTAGATCTTACTTCAGTTTTGTCACTTTGTTTCTTTCAAGAAATTTGTCTAAGTTGTCAAATCTACTAGCATAAACTTATTTATAGTAGTCCTTTATGTCTTTTAATGTGGGATCTGCAGTGATGCCCCCTTTTTCATTCCTGATATTGCTAATTTTTCCTTTTTTATTTATTTTATTCTCTTATTTATTTTATTTTATTTTTATTTATTTTATTCTCTTATTTATTTTATTTATTTTATTTTATTTTATTATCTTTATTATTTATCTACCTAGTGGTTTATCAATTTATTGATCTTTTTAAGTAACTTTTTTGTCTTATTAATACTTTTCCATTATTCATGTGTTGCTGTTTCATCAATACTCACTATTATTTATTTCTTTCTATTTGCTTTGGGTTTTTTTTTTTTTTTTTCCTTTTTGAGGGAGAACATTAAATCATTTATTGTTCATGTCTTAGGTGAAATGATAACACCCAAATTTCACCACATGGTTTAGAAAAATGTAGATTTGAAAAGAACAGTAGATTTTGTGCTGGATTGGCTGTAAAATAATTTAGACAAATGTTAAGCTAGAGTGTTTAATCTGGAGAGAAAATTAAAATAAAACTTGAAACTTAATGGGGTAAAATGTGTTCCAACTTAAAACACCAAGAAATAATATCCTCATTCATTGTTTTTAAACTTCTTTTTCCTTTTGTAATATAAGTGTTTATTTCTAAGTATTTGGGGATTTTCCTTTTGGTTTATAACTGATTTCTAATTCAGTTCCATTTGGGGTTAGAAAACATTCTCAGAATGATTTCAATCCTTTTAAATTTATCAAATCTTTTTTTATGGCTCAACATATGGTCTGTTGGTAAATGTTCTATGTGTATTTGAATTATATTGTTGGGAGTAGTATTCTAAAATATCACTTGTGAGTCAAGTTGATTGATAGTAGTATTCAAGTCTTATATATTTACTGATTTTTTGTTTTTCTGTCAATTACTACTGATGAACAGTGATGAAATACTAAAATTGTGGATTTGTCCATTTGTCATTTTTAGCTCTGACATTTTGGGTTCTTGCATTTTGAAATTTTATCATTAAGTACATAAACATTTAGGATTATAGTTCTTCTTGATGAATTGACTCTATTATTTGTTTGAAATGTCTCTTTTTATTTGTGCTAATTTTCTTGCCCTAGAAGTCTGCTGTTAATATAGATAATGCAGTGTTCCTAGATAGTGTTTGGTATTTGTATCTCTACTTTAACTTGATCTGTGTCTTTTTATTCAAAGTACAATTTATAGAAGTGTAGAATTAGGTCTTGCTTTTTTATCAAGTTTGATCATCTTTGCCTTTTATTTAGAGCTTAGCTTATTTATTATACACCATAATTATTAGTATGGTCATATTTAAGTATATCATCTTGTTTTCATTTTTTGTTTGTCCCATGTGGTTATTTTGTGGTTGCTGTTTTTCTTGTGTCTCTTCTCACTTCCACATCTTTTTTTGCATTGAGTATTTTTTAGAATTTCATTTAATATTTTCTTATTAACTTCTTGGCTATTCTTTGTTTTTCTTTTAGTGGTTGCTTTAGAATTTACACCATACTACTACTTCAACCTATTCAAGTAATATCCCACTTGATATGTAAAGTAAGAAACTTAGTGCTGTACTTCCATTTTTCTTTCCCTCCTTTGTGTTCTTGTCTTACATTTATTTTGACATTATTTTAAATTCCACAGTACCTTATTATGTTTACTGTAAATAGTCAATCAGTTTTAGAGATAATAATGGCAAAAATGTGTTTTTCTATATTTATTTATTTATTTTTGGCTGCATTGGGTCTTCTTTGCTGCACAAGGGCCCTAGAGCACAGAGTCATCAGTTGTGAAACATGGGCTTAGTTGCCCTGCGACATGTGGGATCTTCCCAGAAGTGAAGTGAAGTGAAGTTGCTCAGTCATGTCTGACTCTTTGCGACCCCATGGACTGTAGCCTACTACGCTCCTCCGTCCATGGGATTTTCCAGGCAAGAGTACTGGAGTGGGTTGCCATTTCCTTCTCCAGAGGATCTTCCTGACCCAGGGATCAAACCCAAGTCTCCTGCACTGTAGGGAGACGCTTTACTGTCTGAGCCACCAGGGAAGTCCGGGATCTTCCCAGACCAGGGATCAAACCTGTGTCTGCTGCATTGGCAGGCAGATTCTTTACCACTGGACCACCAGGGAAGTCCCATGTGTTTTTTATTTATCTATGTGTAGCATTTTTTGGTTCTCATTGTTTCTTTGTTTATATCCAGATTTCCATCTGGTATCATTTTTCTTCAACTTGGATAACTTTCTTTAGCATTTCTTATGGTGTAAGCAGGTCGAGCTTCATAGGCATATGATCAGTATAGTTACATAGGTTCCCACACTTAGAAGAGCCCTGTGGAATTTTATGCTGTGCAGTAGCCATCTAGAAATTCTGATAAATGTTATCTTTGAATTTGAGTTTTGTAAGTGAAGTCTGATTGGACAATGTAGTGTGTACTAGGGGCTTGGAGTCACAATTCATAAACAATCTGACTTCCTGCCATCTCCTTAGTATGGATTCTCAGCTGTCTTCTCTCTCTGACTCCCTGGCATATCTGGCCCTGCCCTATTGCCCCTTTCTCACCTGTACCCTCTGACTACTGCCACTCTCTACTCTCAGCAGACGCTTGGGTGTTTGAGGGTTGAAATTGGTTGTATAAATGGCTGTCCCATCCCATACTGACAGCACCATGGTATATCTGGCAAGCCACCAAGCAAAGGTGTTGGTCTTGCAAGGACAAGTCTATTGCCCACCTCCATCCAGAAATCAAATGTGTTCTGGCAGAGGTTTAAAGACTCTCAGGGTTACCTGTCTGTCATGAGTTAAAGAGACAGGCCTGTGAAATGGGGAGATACCTGACTGTACTTGCCCAGACCTTGCCTCAGCTAGAGCGTGGCCTCTTAGTTTAGTGGGTAGCAGGCAGGGGATTCCAGCAGCCATTAGGCCCAGGTTAGCATGTGCATGCCCCACATCACAGGACTGGGCTCCCAGGTTCTTGTGAGGATCTGCACTCGTCTCCCAAGTATCCCTAGGCTTGAGAGCATTCTCTTGGCTAGATTCCATGTCTGAGGGGACCCTCTCATCCTTCTTCCAACCTTCCTGAATCTGGCTACATTTGTCTCTTGTGGCCAGCTGGAGTAACCCATCAGGACAGGCCACAAAATAGGAATTGTTTACGTTCATTGATTCTGCATTCAAGTTACATGCTCAGATGTTTGCATTTAAAATGGTGCTCCTAAATATATAGATGAATGGTAAAAGCTTGCAAATGATTTAGATTAAAAAAATTTTTTTACAGAAAACATTAAGTAATCAATTTAAAACTGAGACAAATTGAAAGGGAGACTTCTAGGAAAAAGGAAGAAGCTTCGTATATACCTTTAAAGCACTTTGAATAAGGCGCCTCACATTTTCAACTTGTCCTGGGGCCCACAAATCACGTCACTGGCCCTGAGTGCAGATCAACAGTGACAAATTCACAAGTCTTGAAGGATTTGTCTAGAATTCTAGATTCGCAGTTTTTTTCCCCTTAGCATTTAAAATTTTGTGTGTGTGTGTGTGTGTGTGTGTGTGTGTGTGTGTGTGTTTGGTGAGGGGTGGAGTGGGGGAGAGGTGAGCCATATGCTTTATAGGATATTAGTTTCCTGACCAGAGATTTTACAAGAGACTCTGGGTCAGAAAGATCCTCTGGAGTAGGAATTGGCAACACATTCCAGTATTCTTGCCTAGAAAATTCCATGGACAGAGGAGCTGGCGTGTTGCAGTCCTTGGGGTCGCAAAGAGTCAGACACGACTGAGCAGCTGAGCGCACAGGTCAAGACAGGACCAGGAACTGAACCCAGGCTGCGGCAGGGAAATCGTCCAGTCCTGGCCACTGGGCTTCTATGGAAGTCCCTAAATATTTTCCATTGTTTTCTTAAAAAATTTTTTTTTTAATTTATCTGTTTGGCTGCACCAGGTCTTAGTTGTGGCATGCAGGATCTTCCATCTTCCTTGTGGCAGGCAGGGTCTTTAGATGAGGCATGTGAATTCTTAGGCATAGCATGTGGGATCTAGTTCCTTGACCATGGATCCAACCAAGCCCCACTGCATTGGGAGATCGAAGTCTTAGCCACTGGGCTTACCAGGGAAATCCCTCCATTGTTTTCTGATTTACCCTGTTGTTCCTGTATGTAAGATATATCCTTTCCTTTGGCTCTTAAGAATTTTCTATCATCAGTTTTCAGCAGCTTGATTATGGTTTGCTTTAGTAGGGCGTTCCTTATATTTATCCTGTTGGCACTTGTTGAGCCTCTTGGCTCTATGGGATAAGAGTGTTCATCAAAGTTAGAAAAATTTCAGCTGTTATTTCTTGAAATATTTGTCCCCTGACCCCACCCCCTCATTTCTAGTAAGACTTTTTTTTAACCTTTTCTGCTCTCTGTGCTTCAGTTTTTGTTTTAGTTTTTGAGTTTCTGTTACTACTTACTCAACTTCACTGGTCATTTCCTCTACAGTGTATAAAATCTGCTGTTCAAATAACCCAGCAAACTTTTCATTTCAGGTCAAGTGTTTTTAAGCTCCAGAAGTTCTCTTTGTGTTCTTTTTTATATCTTCCATTTCCCTACTCATTATGTTCATATTTTTCTTTAAGTTTATGAATATATTTAAAATATTTGACTTAAAGCCTTTCTCTGCCAACTCTCAAGAGTCTTCTCCAACACCACAGTTCAAAAGCATCAATTCTTCGGCACTCAGCTTTCTTCACAGTCCAACTCTCACATCCATATATGACCACAGGAAAAACCATAGCCTTGACTAGACGGACCTTTGTTGGCAAAGTAATGTCTCTGCTTTTCAATATGCTATCTAGGTTGGTCATAACTTTCCTTCCAAGGAGTAAGTGTCTTTTAATTTCATGGCTGCAATCACCATCTGCAGTGATTTCCCTTGGACTGCAAGGAGATCCAACCAGTCCATTCTAAAGGAGATCAGTCCTGGGTGTTCTTTGGAAGGACTGATGCTAAAGCTGAAACTCCAGTACTTTGGCCACCTCATGCGAAGAGTTGACTCATTGGAAAAGACTCTGATGCTGGGAGGGATTGGGGGAAGGAGGAGAAGGGGACGACAGAGGATGAGATGGCTGGATGGCATCACCGACTCGATGGACATGAGTTTGAGTGAACTCTGGGAGTTGGTGATGGACAGGGAGGCCTGGCGTGCTGCGATTCATGGGGTCGCAAAGAGTGGGACACGACTGAGCGACTGAACTGAACTGCCAACTCTATCATGTCTGTCACTTTTGGTTCTGTTTCTAGTAACTGATTTTTCTCCTGATTATGAGTCTCATTTTGGGGCTTCTTTACATGTTTAGTAATTTTGATTGGATGCTGGATATTGTAAATGTTATATTGTAGCACATCTAGATTTTGATGTCATGTAAAAATTATTGACTTATGTGGATATTTAATTACTTCTGAATCAACTTGATCCTTTTAAGGCTTTTTTAAAGATTTTCTGTGGTGGCTGCAAAGCATCCTTCACTCTAGGGCTAGTATAGTCCAACTGCACTATGGGAAGCTAGGACCTCCTACTGTCTGTACTGAATTACTGGCTGTTTGACAAGGCCTCCCTCGTGTAGATCATTGGAAGTTGAACATTGCCCAGACCTTCGTTAACTCTGGGTACTAGTCTTACTGGGTGCCATTAGCTATTCTTTCCCAGTAATTTGTTGCCCAGCCTTGTGCAGTGTTACCCTGCACATTACCCTGTACATATTCAGCCCACGACTCAGGTAGATCCTCTAGATTTCTGGAGCTTTTCCTCTGTGCTGCTCCCTCCTCTCTGATACTGTACCCTGAAGGTTCCATTTGCCTCGGCCCCTCCACCCGCTGGTCTCTTTTTCCTTAATTCAGCATGATTACCATGTTCTATGCTGTTTTTTGAAAAGAACCTCGAAGGTGAAAACTGGACCATCTTGGTGTCCACTTCATTTTTCTTTTTCAAGCACCAGAGTTCTTTGCTGTTATCCAATATCTGAAAGCATTTATTTATTAACCAGTTTTATTGTTATCTATGTTGAGAAGGCAAGTCTAGTCCACTTATTATGTCATACCAAAAGTGGGGGTCTTCTTGGTCCCTTTCATCAACCTTTCTGATTGAGGCAAAATTCACATAACAAAAAATTAACCATTTAAAAGTATACTCTTGGGGACTTCCCTGCCAGTCCAGTAGTCAAGATTCCACACTCCCAGGGCAGGGAGCACTGCTTTGATCCCTGATTGGGGAACTGATATCCTGCATACCACCTAGTGTAGCCAAAAATAAAAGTATACCCTTTTATCAGTTTTAAAATCAATTTTGAGAATGTAAAGAAACTGCTTGCAATGCAGGAGACCCGAGTTCCGTCCCTTGGTCAGGAAGATCCCCTGGAGAAGGGAATAAGCTACCCAACTCCAGTACTCTTGCCTGGAGAATTCCGTGGACAGAGGAGCCTGGTGGGCTACAGTTCATGGGGATGCAAAGAGTCGGACACAACTGAGCAACTAACACTTAGAATGTTCCAAATGCTTCCTATTTTGCCAGATTTTATTTAATCAATAAAATAGTTTAAAGGGTGTGGAGTGAGAAACTTTCTTATGTAGATGTGAATTTAGTAAAATAGAACATTAATATTCTCTTTCTTACAGAGAATTTCACTTACCTGAATGGATTTTGGTTGGTTTCTCTTAAAGGGCTAAGAACACCAAATCCTATATATGATAGTTTATATTATGAATTACATCGTAAGCTGACAAACTATAGTTGAGTATTTCTTGGATCAAAGTAATACTCACAGAAGCAATAGATAATAAAAACAAAGGGACATGATTAAGAATCACCTCTTTGGGAAAAAGAATAGGGGAAAAAAATTGATTAGTACCTTTTTTTCTCCTAGTATTTACTCCCAAGTATTCTGTTTTATTATATTTTAAAATCATGCTTAGTTTGTCACATTTACACTTTTGCTCCCCTGAGGGAGTAAGTTGCTGTTTTCTTCTGCTGAGGTTGTCCATCGTGCTTCTCGTGAGCTCTGGTTTCTCTTTGTGCGATTCCTCCCTGACTTAATGGTCTTTAATAGTTGGAGAAGCCTTTGACTCATTTTGTAGTATTAAGAAGCAAAATTTTAAAAATTGTTGGAGCTGTTACATTTTCTTAAGCTGTGATTCTGTTAGAACTGTTGAGGCAAGCTTGAGAGAGCAATCTCTGTGGACGAATATGTGAATAAGTTGGCTTAGGAAGTTTTCTAAAGATGAAGTTTGGAGAGAGCTAGGGCTGGAAAGCTGGACCAGCACTTAGGGGTTAGAATGTCTAATGATAGTGGAGGTCAAGGCAAGAAACTAGAGGAGTGGGGGAAGGGATATAAGTCTTGCAGGCTAGGAGAGCCATGGGGGAGGAAGAGGTGGGTAGCAAAGCAACTCAATTTAATTAGGGTAAAAAGGACCCTCAAATGTGAGAAGGCTATAAGGAAAAAACAGGTAACTCTTGGTTTGGTGATTCTTATTTTTTGAATAGGACAAAATCACAGCTTATATATAAGGTTAGGCAAGTCACATTCCAAAAAGTTTAATTTGGCAAAAATTAGAGCTTTGCATTGATGTATAAAGATAGATTCTCTGTAATATCAATGAAGGCATCAATCTAGTTAGAATGCATTAAAAATTTTTGGCTTTGAAATAGTTTGTCAATTTTAAAAAGCTCCTTTTTTTAGGAGAAAGTAGTACTTCTCTGCATACTGCCTACCAATTAATATATTAGGAGTTTCATGGTGCTATGCCGCTCTGTTGCCCCTGAAACACCATGAACACTCATCATTTATATTTGTATATGAATTCTATAGACAACAAATTCCATTTGTTGCCAGTACTTTTCGAGTTAAACTGTTTTTTTTTTTTTAGCCCAACCAGTTTTCATCTTTTTCTTCACAATTTGACCCATTCATACTTAAAACACATTAACAAGGGAAGAGTAATGAAAAAGTTAACAAGAAGTATCAAAAACCTCAACTAGTCTCACAGTAAAGAGAAAAAAAATTCCTATTTTGTCTGTAGTGAAGAAAACCTGAGTCTCAAGGACACCTTTAAAAAGCCTTAGGAATCCTCTGTAAACATCAGAAAGTAGAAAAGGAGTTTCAGAGTTTTAATAATGAGCAGTAGAAGCTGATTTGAGGTTCAGAGTCTATGCTTTCATCTTTTGTCAAGAATTCTGCACAACAGCTTTTATATTTAGGTGCTATGTTTTGTTTTTTTTTTTCACTCATGTGAGTTTAATTTCTTAAGATTTTTAAAAATCTTTTTCTTTGTATCAGACCCTCATCAAAGTTTACTTGCTAGCAGAGCTGGTTTTTCTACAAACTTGAAGAAATATTTTAAATTGATAGAAGTCCTGATTAGCAGTTGCTCTGCCTACAATAAATTGTGTATGTGTGTGTCGTGTATGTATCGGTTTGGTCAGGGACATTGACAGAGCTGGGCCAAGACTTCTTCCTGCCTGTTAATCAAGGCCACACAGACAGAGCTCAAGGAAGGATGACCCCTGCCTCAGGAAGTATTGAATCAGTTGCTATTTTTAACCAGTATACAGTAGAACTTGAGACCAGATCCTTTACTCAGTTACTAGGAAAAGTTCTCTGCCAAACTTTGCATTTGAGGAAACAGTTAATGGGCCTAAATGAGTGAAGCCTCTGCATGAAAGGAAGAGATGTGACAGTGGCTGTAAGTATTTTTGCTGATACGGGTCAAGGATGTGGTGGCAGAGATGTGGAAAGTTCAGTTAGTGATGAAATAAGTAATTACATTTCAAAGTAACTGTAGTTGATGGCACCTTGGATTGTCTTTAGCTCTGCATATATGGAATTCTTTCCTGGTGGTAAAGAAACTGCCTGCCAATGCAGGAGATGTGGGTTTGAATCCTGGGTCAGAAAGATCCCCTGGAGAAGGAAATGGCAATCCACTCCAGTCTTCTTGCCTGGGAAATCCTATGGACAGAGGAGCCTGGCAGACTACAGTCTATGGGGTGGCAGAATTGGACACGACTTAGTAACTAAAAAACAAAACAATATGAAATTCTGGGCTGCTAATAGCAAGGTTGAAATAAGGGTATATGATGAGCTAATATTATCTCTCAACATAGGACTAGAAAAGGAAATCAGCTGTTGGTGTGTTTCCAAACTAATTGACTCTTCCTCTGAAATTATACATAAACTTTTGGTATTTGAGATGTATTTCTGATAGTAGTCTGTTGCTCCTGTTTCGTTAAGTGAAAGTTTCATAAATAGTTGATTTATGGGGACTTTCCTGGTGGTCTTGTGGTTAAAAATTCAATCCCTTGCAATACAGGGGATGTGAGTTCAATCCCTGGTCAGGGAACTAAGGTCCCACATACCACAGGGCAGCTAAGCCCTCACGATCCAATATGCAGCCAAATATCAATAAATAAATATTAAAGTTTCTTTTAAAAAAAGAATTGATTTATTACAAAATAATGTTGTATAGTACTATTATAATCTCTTATAAAACCTCATTCTACTTAATATTAGGAACTATGCAGAACATGAAAGCAGATAGTTTGAGAAATGCCATAAATAATATTTTCTCTATAATATTATGCCACTATCTTAGGAATGCCTTAATGAAGTTGAATTACTTAATGGATGACAGGTACATCTTTACATATGAAATATAAGTGAGTTATTTAGGGATAGGTGGGCAGTGTTTTAGTGGAATTTAAATTAGGAAATTATAAAACTGTGTTAACATATTCATCTCATTTTAATAGGATTATTCAAGATAGAGTTGTAGCCATTTTCAACAAGGATCGATGATAAGAATTTTTCTTTTTAAAAAAAGATTTTCAAGTTAAAGATGAAAGGAAAATACTGGAATTTTTCGGATTCTAACTCGTGAGATAATGAATATAGTTTTTCACAGTGACTTCTGATGGAACCTTAGTAAAATTCATTGTTTGTCATGCACCCAACTGGGAACATGGATGTTGGCTTTTCTCGTTCTGCTGTTCATACACTGTCAAGAAGCCACTGCAAAAACATCAAGCAAAAAATTTCCCAGTGGGAAGGAAGAACTAATGGTATATCTAACCCAGATAAGTGGCATGCAAAGGACTTTGGAGTGAGATATAATAACTGTAATCAAGAGAGTCTTCTTAAGAAAACGCCTATTGCTGAGGGAAAGAGCAAAAAGCTGGATGTAACCAACACTCAAAATGTTGATCAAGGTATTAATGAAGACGCCAAAAGCCACAATCAAAGTGAGGATGAAAGTGAAAAACGTGAATATGATGATACACACTTATTTAAAAATGAATCAGAACCCAACTGGGTATGTTCTCGGGTCAAACAAATTGAAAACTGGAAAGAAGTTTTAGATCCAGAGACTTCATTACCTCCGGGAAATTTCTATACCTCACAGATATTGTGGAAGAAAATAGAAGCACTTTCCCCAGATAAAGTCTTAAATTTGGCTTTGGAGCATTGTGGCTCTTCAGAAAAAGAACTGAATTTCAGAGTTCTGGATAGTTCATATGGAGTAACGAAGAGCTTAGAAAACATTTACTCTGAGCCTGAGGGACAAGAATGTGGACCTTCTATAAATCCTTTGCCAAAACCTCGTAGGACATTCAGATATTTATCTGAATCTGGCCCTATGCCATATAAAGAAAGAAACTGTGACAGAAAATACTGTGAAAATAATCCTTGTGCAGAATCTTCTTTGGCCTCTTCTCAGGAACCTGAACCAAAGAAATATGGTGGAAAAATCAGAGGGAGATCTAAAAGGTATGTTTTTATTTGAAAGGTAATGATTTTCAGTATTCTCCTTATAGAACCATTGAGCTTTTTCCTTTTCAAACCAATTTCCATTTCCATGCATGGGTTACACCTCTGATTTGATATATAGATGTTGATTGACCCAAGGGGAAAATACCTACAAGAGTATCAGGAGTACAGGTAATATCTACTGACACAATCATAGAAAAACTTTTATTTTTTAATTAAAAATTTTTATTGAAATATAATTGACATGTAACATTATATGAGTTTCAGGTGTACAACATAGCAATTTGATATGTTTATGTATTGTGAAATAATCACCACAATAAAGCTAGTTAATAACACAATAGTGTATATTTGAAAGTTGTAAGAGATGTTAAGAGTTCTCATCACAAGGAAAAAAATGTGATTACATGTGCTGAGATAGTTTAATGATCATATCAAGTAATATTCATAAAATATATGTACCTGGAAGAGAGTGGATCTACATGTTAGCCACATTATTTTTTAAAAACTTTTTATTTTGTATTGGAGTGTAGCCGATTAACAATGTTATGTTAGTTTCAGGTGGACAGCAAAGGGACTAAATAATACATATACATGTATCCCTTCTCCCCCAAACTCCCCTCCCAGCCAGGCTGCTCATTACATTGAGCAGAGTTCTCTGTAAGGTCCTTGTTGGTTATCCATTTTAATTATAGCAGTGTATACATGTTGACCCCAAACTCCCTGACTATCCATTCCCCTCATCCTCTCCCTGGCAACCATAAGTTCATTCTAAGTCTGTGAGTCTATTTCTGAAAAACTTCCATTTTCTATGTTTAAAAATATATAGGGAAGCTAGTGCGTTCTTCTATTTCATTTAGGGCATGCTGGCTCTAGGCTCACTTTTTATTCGAGAGTAAATTTAATAAAGTACCCAAAGAAGAACATGAATGTAATTGGCTGTGTGCGTGGTAAGTTGTTGCTTCAGTCATGTCTGACTCTTTGCAACCCCATGGACTGTAGCCAGCCAGGCTCCTCTGTCCATGGGATTCTTGAAGCAAGAATACTGGAGTGGGTTGCCATGCCTTCCTCCAAGGGATATTCCAGACCCAGGGATTGAACCCAGGTCTCTTGTCTCCTGCATCAGCAGATGGGTTCTTTACCAGTGGCACCACCTGGGAAGCCCTACAGTTTTCTCATGGTTCATATAAGGCTCCAGCCTAATTTATTACTTTTAGGTATATGATAAAAACATCTTTGTAATTATTCACACAAGTCCTTTACTTATTAATTTCTGTCATGCCATAGTTTTAAAAGATACAACCTTAAATTATATCTCCTTTCTTAAGGAAATCCTTTGAGTTTGAGGACATTCAGCACTTTCGAAATCGGAACTCGCAAAAGATTCATGAAGAACTTGGAAGAAATTCTGGCTCAGCACTTTATTACACACAGTCTGAGGACAATATCTATGAGGATATCATATGTAGGTGTTCACAAACTCTGCAATTCAATTTAATGAGTATGTAGTTGGGGCAGCCCTTAAATCGAATGTGATATTTTGTTTTACAATCAAGCATGTCTTGCTCTAGATTTTCCTTTTTAATACTGAAACCTTTGTTATATAAATTCCTTTATTCTCTAACATCTAGTTTAGTGGACTCTTCAGTTCAGAAGTAGACTTTTGTTGGTTAGATGCCTGAGTGGTTTGTAAGTGTAAAGTACCACTGATTTTAAGACCTATATCCCTAAAGCAGTGTAGAGTAGAGAGCTGAACCAGTCAGTTTTTTCTTTTCCTTTTACATGTAGTCACTTTGTCCTCATGTAATTCTGTTCCTCTAAACTTCTTCGTTTTCCTTTTTTTTTTTTTTTCAAGATCCTACCAAAGAAAATCCATATGAAGACATTCCAGTGCAGCCTTTGCCCCTGTGGAGATCCCCTTCAGCATGGAAGCTCCCACCCCCGAAAAGTGCTTTCAGAACACCCAAGGTATAACCAGAGGATTAATATTAAAAAAATTAGAATCTTATTTATGATCCCTACAAAAAACGGTTAAAGTGGTTTAATTAGGGCCAAAACTGAGAGGCACTGAAATATGGGTTTGTTGTTCTTTGTTTTGAGGGGGCAGCACAAAACTAAATTTGGTTTTGGGGAGGGGTTTTGTTTGCTTTTTAGCACTTCAGAAAACTTGAATGTAAACACCTCTGGACAAGCCATAAACCTTTCAGTTCACTCTAGTTACCACAGCTCCGTAGTAGGTTTGCATCACCTATGGCCTAAATTACCTGTCTGGTCCCTGAAAGCACTCACCACCCCCAAAAGCAAAGACTGCCTTGAGCTAATGAGGACTCTGAGCTGTTGTTCTCTGTAAATTCAATTACATTGTTGTAGAAGAACTTTGGATTAGAATCCTGAGAAATCTCTTTACAGTGAAAAAGAAAGTATGGTATCCTCACTTGGAGGTGGTGGTAGTTGTGGTTTAGTCACTAAGTCCTGTTCGACTCTTGTGACCCCATGGACTGTAGCCTGCCAGGCTCCTCTGTCCATGGGATTCTCCAGGCAGGAATACTGGAGTGTGTTGCCATTTCCTTCCCCAGGGATCTTCCCCACCCAGGAACTGAACCCGGGTCTCCTACATTGTAGGCAGAATCCTCATTTGAGATGATTTTAAAGGAAAGATAAATATTTGGGAGAGAATAGCTTTGACTTTGAGAACATAGGCATTACCTAGATGATCTTACCCTTACCAATACCTCTTCTTTTTTAGCTTCCTCCCAAACCTCATTTCCTTCACCGGAAGACTATGGAACTGAAGAACTCACAAGCTTATATAAGGTCAAAGCTCACAAAGGATACTACATTGCCAGTCACGTTAACAGAATGGAAGCTTTTCCGAGCTGGAGAAGTTGCAAACAGGAAAAGGAAAAATCTTCCAAGGGTAAGAACTCCAGTATTTTCATTCTTTGACTCTTATTTCAGCATTTCCACAAATGAGAATAAATAAACTTTAGACTGAAATGAATAGCAGGATAAAACCTGACCTACTGGAATTCTAATTCTTCTAAGATTTGGAAAGCAGCCTTAAGTTTTAAGTTTTACTCATGCAAGAAAAATGCATGAATGGCTTTTGCCAAGGTTTTTGTGTGTATGTGTGTGAATTTGTGAAATTGATTTTAGGTGAGTGAGTGAGTGAACGTTATTCAGTCATGTCCTACTCTTTGTAACCCCATGGACTGTAGCCGCCAGGCTCCACTGTCAGTGGAATTCTCCAGGCAAGAAGACTGGAGTGGGTTGCCATTCCCTTCTCCAAGGGATCTGATCAACCCAGGGATCGAACTCTCCTTTCCTGCATTTCAGGCAGACTCTTTACCATATGAGCCCCCAGGGAAGCCCTTAGAGGGCTTCATTTTGGTTATCTTTGTTGTTGTTTAGTCGCTCAGTCATCTCTGACTCTGTGACCCCATGGACTATAGCATGCTGGGCTCCTCTGTCCTCCACTGTCTCCTGGAGTTTGCTCAGATTCATGTCCATTGAGTCAGTGATGCCATCTAACCATCTCATCCCCTGTGCCCCCTGCTCCTTTTGCTTTCAATCCTTCCCAGCTTTGGGGTCTTTTCCAGTGAGGCAGCTCTTCACATCAGGTGGCCAATGTGTTGGAGCTTCAGCTTCAGCATCAGTCCTTCCAAAGAATATTCAGGACTGATTTCCTTTAGGATGGACTGGTTGGATCTCCTTGCTGTCCAAGGGACTCTGAAGAGTCTTCTCCAGCACCACAGTTTGAAAGCATCAATTCTTTGTCGCTCAGCTTCTTTATGGTCCAACACTCACATCCATACATGACTACTGAAACAGCCACAGCTTTGACTATATGGATCTCTGTGAGCAAAGTGGTGTTTCTGCTTTTTAATACACTGTCTAGGTTTGTCATAGCTTATCCTCTGAGGAGCAAGCGCCTTTGAATTTCGTGGCTGCAGTCACCTTCTGCAATGATTTTGAGGCCCAAGAAAATAAAATCTGTCACTGCTTCCACTTTTCCCTCTTCTATTTGCTATTAAGTGATGGAACGGATGCCATGTTCTTAGTTTTTTAAATGTTGAGTTTTAAACCAGCTTTTTCACTCTGTTCTTTCACCCTCATCATGAGGCTTTTTAGTTCCTCTTCACTTTTTGCCATTAGAGTGGTATCATCTGCATATCTGGGGTTGTTGATATTTCTCCCAGCAAACTTGATTCCAGCTTGTTATTCATTCAGCCCAGTATTTCACATGATGTACTCTGCGTGTAGGCTTCCCTAGCAACTCAGCTGGTAAAGAATCCACTTGGAATGCAGTGACCCCAGTTCGATTCCTGGGTTGGGCAAATCCCCTGGAGAAGGGATAGGCTACCCACTCCAGTATTCTTGGGCTTCCTTGGTGGCTCAAATGGTAAAAGAATCCATCTGCAATGCAGGAGACCTGGGTTCAATCCCTGGGTTGGGAAGATCCCCTGAAGGAGGGCATAGAAACCCACTCCAGTATTCTTGCCTGGAGAATCCCCATAGACAGAGGAGCCTGGTGGGCTACAGTCCATAGGGTTGCAAAGAGTCGGACACAACTGAGCAACCAAGCACAGCACACAGCACTCTGCATATAAGTTAAATAAGCAGGGTGACAGTTTACAGCCTTGTTGTACTTTCCCAATTTTGAACCAGTTGTTCCATATGAGGTTCTAACTGTTGCTTCTTGACCTGCATACAGGTTTCTCAGGAGACAGATAAGGTGGTCTGGTATTTCCATCTCTTGAAGAATTTTCCACAGTTTGTTGTGATCCACACAGTCAAAGGCTTTCGTGTAGTCAATGAAGCAGAAGTATACATTTTTCTAGAACTCCCTTGCTTTCTCCATGATCCAATGAATGTTGACTATTTGATTTCTGGTTCATTCCTCTGCTTCTTTGAAACCCAGCTTGTATATCTAGAAGTTCTCAGGTCATGTACTGCTGAAGCCTACCTTCAAGGATTTTGAGCATAACCTTGCTAGCTTGTGAAATGAATACAATTGTATGGTAGTTTGAACATTCTTTGGCACTGCCTTTCTTTGGGATTGGAATGAAAACTGACCTTTTCCAGTTACCTTGCTACTGCTGCTGCTAAGTCACTTCGGTCGTGTCCGACTCTGTGCGACCCCATAGACGGCAGCCCACCAGGCTCCCCCATCCCTGGGATTCTTCAGAGAAGAGTACTGGAGTGCCATTGCCTTCTCCGTTCCAGTTACCTTAGTTCTCATTAAAATCAGCTGCCCATGTGAAGGAAGCACTAGAATCTCATGTAAAAGAGCCTTCTATTAGGCTGGCTTCAGTGATTCTCAGTCATTTGTGTAATAGCCAAAGTTAACTCAGCTTTGTGCCTGAGTTTATAAATTTTCAGTAATGACAAAGTATATGCCAAAAATTTCCATTCAGAGGAAGGAAAAAAGAAATTTTACTCTTAGAAATATAAATTTTTGCCAATTATACTGAAAAAATGACTTCTCTCTCAAAGGAGAAAAGGAAGTAAGTGTGTAAATCATCTTGATGAGAGCCATTGAACCAAAATGAAGAAAGTTGGGTTATTTTTAATACATAATATTTTTAAGAGACATGATAATATTTAAAAACTCTTTATGTTACTCTGTTCTTCTGTAATTCAGAATGTTTTCAGAATTACTATCTTGGATTGCAAGGAGATCCAACCAGTCCATTCTAAAGGAGATCAGTCCTGGGTGTTCTTTGGAAGGAATGATGCTAAAGCTGAAATTCGAGTACTTTGGCCACCTCATGAGAAGAGTTGACTCATTGGAAAAGACTCTGATGCTGGGAGGGATTGGGGGCAGGAGGAGAAGGGGACGACAGAGGATGAGATGGCTAGATGGCATCACTGACTCGATGGACGTGAGTTTGAGTGAACTCCGGGAGTTGGTAATGGACAGGGAGGCCTCGCGTGCTGCAATTCATGGGGTCGCAAAGAGTCGGACATGACTGAGCAAATGAACTGATGCTGAAATGAAGAAATGAAATCTTTTAAATAGTATTTATTCTCTTAACCCCATCTCAGTTGTATGTATTCATTTAGCCCATGATTTTTGTATCTGATTTTAACTTTAAACAAAAGTGATAGCTGTTTCTTGGTTTAGTAACTGCTGATTGGTTCCTTGGGAAATACTCTTTCCACAGTTACTTTAATTCTTCTGATCCATTTCCTGCCCTTCCCTCTTTAACATGTGAAGTGTTAAAGACACAGAGTTTTTTAAAAAATATTAAACTGATCTCTCTGGGAAAAAAAAATTTCAGGTGTTTATTCTCCTGTGTATGGTGAGGACTACTTAAAAATCAGAGGTTTAAAGAATTGCCAGAAAAAATAAATAAATAAATAAATAAATAATGAATTGACAGGATATACATAATATATAGGGCTTCCCAGGTGGCTCAGTGATAAAGAATCTACCTGCCAATGCAGGAGATGTGGGTTTGATCCCTGGGTCGGGATGATCCCCTGGAGGAGCAAATGGCAACCCACTCCAGTATTCTTGCCTGGAGAATCCTGTGGACAGAGGAGCATGATGGGCTACAGTCCATGGGATCACAAAAAGTCAACAGGGCTTAATGACTAAGCAACAACAACAATGTATATATAATGTATAACTGAATCACTTTATTATTCACTAGGAACTAACACAATATGAAGTCGACTGAGCGACTTCACTTTCACTTTTCACTTTCATGCACTGGAGAAGGAAATGGCAACCCACTCCAGTGTTCTTGCCTGGAGAATCCCAGGGACGGGGGAGCCTGATGGGCTGCCGTCTATGGGGTTGTACAGAGTCGGACACGACTGAAGTAACTTAGCAACAGCAACACAATATTGTAAATCAGCTATGAAAGTGAAAGTCGCTCAGTCCTGTCTGACTCTTTGCGACCCCATGGGCTATACAGTCCACGGAATTCTCCAAGCCAGAATACTGGAGTGGGTATCCGTTCCCTTCTTCAGGGGATCTTCCCAACCCAGGGATTTAACCCAGGTCTCCTGCATTGCAGGAGGATTCTTTACCAGCTGAGCTACCAGGGAAGCCCACAACATTGTAAATCAGCTGTACTTCCAAAAAAAAAAAAAGAATTGCCAGGCATTCTGCATAGTTCTCTTTGATAAATCATGCTGGCACAACA
This sequence comes from Bos indicus x Bos taurus, assembly GCF_003369695.1. Lineage (NCBI taxonomy): Eukaryota > Metazoa > Chordata > Mammalia > Artiodactyla > Bovidae > Bos > Bos indicus x Bos taurus. The sequence goes on from NC_040078.1 coordinate 28,863,635, forward strand.
AAACAGATCCTGTGTTCACAGGAGCTAGAACACAGACACATAAGGGATTATATTAAGATATGGTTCTTGGAATAACATTAGCAAGTATTTAGAAATTGTGGATTGTGGAGTTCGATGAGCCCCGAGGAAATTTGCAGTGCTTTTGATTTCATCCCTCAGTGTTTATGTACTGTGGATCCCTTGAGCACTCAAAGCTTGCTCTCTTTCTGATTATAGGTAAGATGATTCAACTTTTCCTGTTCTAATATTTTCCCAAAGGTTTTTTTGAGAAGTAAGGAAGACAGAATGGTTTTGGGAATTCTTGATTGTCAGGCAGGAACAAACTGTTAGCATTTCTGTTTGTAAGCCTCGTTGGATTAAACCCCTGTAGGATATTCCATTTGCAATACAAATTTTGGTTTTGGACTATCTTTGGGAGCAACATTCCATGAGGAAAGCAGTTTTTGCTTATTTCCTCTTTGATGACTAGAGCTCTCCCTGGAAGGGAAACTGGTTTCATAGTTTGAAAATAACTGATCTAGTCCATATGCTTCTTCCCCACCCTTCCTTTCTTTCTCTGCTGTGGAAATCTGTGTAGGATTGTTTGCTAGAGTAGATTTCCTAATGTTTTATGTTGTTTGTCTCTAGTGTGTACATAGCAATATGGTTTCCATCATTCTTAGGAAAAATATTCTATAGTATTTTCTATAGCTAGAAGGTAATTATAGGCTCCTCTTTCTAGCTCACAATCAAAATTTTAATTTTATTACTTTAGCTCATATTTCTGGAATAGATAGTTCCCTTTCCTTTATAACATTTCAGTGTACTTTTGAGTATACTTCTCAAATGTACATGAATATTTTTACTATTTTTGGTCCTTGTGTACCCAAAATACATGTTTACTCTCAAACATCTTTCCTATAACCCCTAACAATAACTTTATATGTCTGGATCCTCATATTTGTTTATAATGGGTTAAGAATATGGGTGACTTTTCATTTGAATTACAGCTACAAATATCATTAAAGAAAAATCTTTAAAAGAATAAACTCATCCAAAAATGTGGGAATAATCTGTGTATTTAAAACACATGTTTCTCACATGTTATTTTTCTTGCAGTGGACTGACTCACTGCTTATGGATTGCCAGGATTGCTAGAGAGACAAGGACAAAGGAAAAAAGAGCATTTTTCTCAAGCAACTTTGTTGGTTATCATCTTACATTAATATAATGCTCCTAACAGTTGTTAATTCTGGGCACTAAATATGTTAAATCAAGATTAATAGTTAAGAAATAACTTGCAATTTTAAGAAAAAAGAAAAATATCCGTAGAAAACCTAATCAGTTTCTCCTTTTAAAAGTAGCTGTTGATCTTTCCTCCTTTTTAAGCCCAGTCCAGTCTGTATCTCTCTCTTGCTCTCTTTTAAATATACTTCCCAGAAGCAAAGCAAGAATTGTAATGAATAATGCATGTTAAATGGAACATGGTTTTTGTATTTAGGCCTATTTGAGAATCTCCTACTTTTATGACATGTTTCTAAATAAATTGTGATATTAGTGTTCCTGGTAGTAAAAAGAGTATTTCTTTTGACTAAAACTTTCTAAGTGTGATTATCCTCTTTTTGCAAAAGTTCATGGGAGCAAAAATAACTGCTCCTCACCCTGCCTTCCAAATGAATAAATGTCTCACTTCTTACTCTGGGCATGCAAAAACTTGAGCCCATTGGTGAGGCTTGGTCAATACAGAGAGTGCGGTAGCCAGATTTCCTGCATGTTGTGACATGGAATGACAAGCAATCTCTCTAGGAGCCTGTGCTGAATTCCTCTAGAAAGGAAATATCCTTTCCCACTTATCTTACCCATATTAAATGGATTTTGTATTAGAATAGCATGTCATCTTACTAAAGATAATTTTAGATTCAAAATTGAAAAATGTAAAGGCTTTATTTTTAAAATGGATCTTTCTCTGAATGAGAATCACTAATAAGTTAATATTATCAAGCCACAAAACTTGTTGGTGTTTGTTTTAACTTGTACTTTTCTGGTCTTTTTTTCAGTTTGTATTAAAAATAGATGATATATTTGAGTCTAAGAGAGGGAAGAAAAAGGTAAAGTTACACCCTTACACTGGAAAAGATGCACCTCCCTCTAAAGGTAAGAATTGTTACAGCTGTTCATAGCTATTGCATATGTTAGGCAGATCATTATATAATTTAATGGTTGATGTGAATTATAATTTTTGGTTTACTTTCCTGTCTCTCCCACTTAAACATAAAACTTCTTTAGCCTAAATTTAGGATTATTTCTTGTTCTTCCTCAAATCCCTTTTATTTAGTTCTGGTTGTTGATGTTCACTCACTAAGTCATGTCTGACTCGGCCAAGTAATAGCTACTGGATGAATAAGTAAATAAATTTAAAAATAGTTATAAACCAATGAGAATGATTTTTCATAGACAGATTTCATCCTTATTTTGTAGTCCTTTGATTTATAGTCTTTTGTCAGTGTAGACTCATTCAGTGGAGAAATGAAAATATTAAGTATATATATACTGAAGGTATGTGGTATTCAACCTACAGTCATCCAATAAGTTCAATAGTTTTGTCCTTCAGATGCCTAGATAAAACTTAGATTGTCTTGACTGAGAACCTTTCAGCACTCATGATGAACTATTAGACTTTTCTTTACAACAAACTTGCTTGTCTGGCACAAAATGTGTAGAAGTTAGCAATTTTTATATATGAGATTCATAAGTGAGAAACAACAGCCAAATCATACCAGAGAAGAATGTTTCATATTTTTGCAAAGACTTCCAAAGACAGAAATTTCTTAATTTCCATTAAAAATCTATTCCTCATTCTACGATTGAACTACGTGAAAATAAACTTCTGCATTCAACAATTCAAAGCTCTTTCTTCTTTGTGATGATTAAAATCATCCTGTCACCATTTAAAATGTGAATTTTCATATTTTCAGAAGCAATTATTAAAACATTTTAGTCTTTATAGAAGAAATACTTCTGATTATTGTTAATAATAATAGCTACTAAATTGAATGAAGTAATAGTTTCTTTATGTACTTTATCTAGTGTATAACATATGACCACACTGGGAGGTGAGGGACTATCCTAATTTTACAGAGTAAGAAGCTGAGTGAGAAGAGGAAGCATCGATTTGAATCAAGGAACATGACACCACAAAGTCTTATTCTTCTTTATCACCAACAATTACTCAGTTTTTCTCATAAGTCTTGATTTTGGGCAGTTTGACTATCTCCTCTCTAGATGTTTTCATACATCCAGTAAAGATGTAGTCAAATGCTTTTTATTTGTATAATTCAAAAAGAGATACAGAAGATGAAAAGTAATGCCAGATATTCTGCTGGATCCTTTCAGATACATTATGATTGTCTTTTCTAAATAACTGTATGTAGCAAATATTATTATTTTATAGATTAGGAAATAAATTAAAATTGCAAATTATATGAAATATCAAGACACTGGAACCAGGACAAATTCTTAGAAAAGATTATCAATTTTCCCAGATTAACAGCAGCCCCAGATTAACTGCTATTAATCTGGGAAAATTGATAATCTTTTCTAAGATAAGTTGATAAGTATAATATCAACTTATTATATAATATCAAATATATTTATATCAAATATATTTATATCAAATATAATATATGTCAAATATAATAAATATAATATCAACTTATTGTATAATATCAAATATAATATAATAAGATAATCTTTTCTAAGATAAGTCGATAAGTATATTCACCAGATATGCTACTCTAGGTACATTATCACTGATCTGTTATTTTATTTGTATGCTTTATAGATTAGAAAGATTTTAGTAAATTTGACTTTAAGAAAAGTTTTTGAAGAGTCAAATCCTTTTTTTCACTGTATTTATTGAAAAGAACAAAAAATCAACAGCATAAACTGCCAACTTGTAACATATACACACGAAAGGAGGAGTCCCTACAAGTTTATTTTCTTTTGCATGGCTCAAAGGAAATGTGCATTTACCCAGTCTCTGGCCAGCTTCTTCAGTGGACAGGAGAAATTTCTCTCATGCTTGAGGACTCCTGGCTCAGTAGTCACAGTTCTCAGGTTTTTGTTTTCCTCCGTAAGCTTTTGTCTGTGTATCAACAATGCCTCATAGAACCAGATAATTTTATTTACCTACTCTGCCAATACATGCTAGGTTTTAGTGAATCTATTCCAACCTAAACATTTCCTAACTCTCAGTTCTCAAGTATCACAAAATGATTTACTGCCCTTCTTCAAAAGTACAGTTTTGTGTGTTGAAGTCACTTATCAAAAAGGGACAACATAGTACTTTTTGATCCTTACGGATTTTCAATATTAGCTTATAAACCCCTTAACCTTCATTCCATGTCTTGGAATGCAGGTCATCAAAACCCAGAGGTGGATATGTTAAAGCCATATAAATGATCTTTTGTAAGGTCTTTGCCAGATAAATTACCTTTCCTCCCTTCCCATTTTCTCCTTCCTTTCTTTTCTTTTTTTCCCAGACACCTCACAGGCTCCCAAGAGGTGCCTGGTGCCAAGGATATAGATAGGGTTCAATAGCTCACAGTGTTTATTCTTACTTATTGATCAGTAGGATAGAGCCCCAGTATACTTTGTGCCATTGTAGTTAGTTTGAAGTTATAAAACCTAGATAGTACACAATATTTAGATAGCTACCTTTTCTGTAACATTTCTTGTGTACTTTTCACGCGTGTCTTATGGAGAGACAGCATTTTTTTATCTTCTCTTCTTCCTTATTACAAAACTAAAATGAACACAGCAAGACATTACAGTAATATAGAATAAGATAAAATGGAAAGCCAATGTTTCCAGAACTTCCTGCTACTACTCCCAGAAAATTTTATGTACATGCAAATGTTTTTTTTCCCCAAATAGCTTTATACTGTGTCTTGCTTTTTTTTAAAAAAAAGTATAATTAATATACTTTGGAGCTCTTTCAGTATCAAGACACAGAGATCCACATATCTGTACTGCATTTTTTTGTATAAATGTAAAAGAATGTATTTAGCTGTTTCTAACGTTTTATTTAATCTGTGGATAATTAAGGTTTATAAAGAGATATAGGTTTTTTTCTCTTCAAACAATGCTGTGATGTACACTTTTTACTTATATATAATTTTGTGTATTGGTTAGAATATATCTATAGAATGAGTTCTTAGCAGTGGACTTAATCAAAGCACACATACTTTAAAGAACACATAAATTAATATTTTTATAACTGCTAACCGAATTGTCTCATAAATAGATTGTAACAGCTTACATTTCTATGAACAACTTTTGAAAATGATATTTTCCTCATTATCTTAGTTAATACTGTGTTTTATTAGAGATTTTTATTTTTTACCAGTGTCATGGTTGAAAAGTACATCTTACTTATTGTCTTAGTTTACATTTCTTTAATTATGAATTTGGACAGTTATGTTTATCAAGATTTATCAGTCTTTTTCTATAAATTGCCTATTCCTACCCTTTATTCATCTTTTGTTGTGCTGTTTTTCCATATTCATTTATGACAGCTATTTGAATATTAAGAAGACAACCTGGTGTCTACAATGTATACTACAAATATTTTCTCAGGTTATTCGCCTTTTGAATTTACTAATGATTTTTTGTTAGATTAGAAATTTTACATTTTTATACAGACTTACATACATTTTTCATTTACGACTCCTAGTCCTCGTTTTTCCTGATACTTAAAACTTTTTCCCTTTCTTTACATTTTAAAATTTTGCTTTAACTTTTTAGATTTAATTTAGAAATTTTTCATTCACTTGTTTACAATGTTTTATCTTTTGGTTGCTTTGTTGTTGTTGTTTTATAAATTGACAATACACCTAGTATTGTACAGAATATTCCCTTCTGAAAGCAAAGCCCCTTAGCCCCAAAATACTTAAAATCCAATTGTGGAAAATAAGAGCAGTTCAAAGCCATCTGAGTACTGTAAGAATTCAGAGTAAAGTTCAGTTCAGTTTGGCCTTCGAGGTGGCTTAGAAGCATCTTAAAAGAGGTAGAATGTTACTTCATAAATTCATTTGGTAATCTTTCTTAACTTCACATTTTCTTGTTAATCTAAACTCATAGTTTGTTCCACGTTGAGACTTCTGATTAGCCAGGTTGATGCTTCTACCTGTGATACCTTATTTAGGAATCAAAAGACAAATATGTCTACATTCTATGAATGTAGAAATACAATCTACGCTAACCAAGACTTCCTGCAGCTAGTTTGGACTGCTGTTAAAGTCTAGATTTAGGGGTGAGGGGAATTAAGGAGGGAAGTGGGTGTGGGAAGAAGGTGGAATGGAGTAGTTTCTTCTCTGAGCCTTGATACAGCTAAGTGGTTTGGAGAAAGTTTCAGCCTCCTTATTATTCCTTGCTCTTAAATCCCCAGGTCTATGGAACTTTTCCATTATTCTCTTCCTCGTGTTCCTCCTGCTGTTGTTGGACAATACAAATGGAAATTCTTTCTTTTCAGGTGAACCCGGTGGGTACGAAAGTGATGCCGAGTATCTACCAAAGAGTGAGTGAGTCAGTGGGGCTGCTCCCTTTCGCGTGATGATCCTGGTTATAGGTGGAGTCGCACCTACCTTTGTGATGAAGCATATTTTCTACACCAAGTTTCACTTTGTCGGTGATTTCTTCATTATAAGATCCTGTTGAGATTTAGGGAACTAAACAATACACTGTCAGATGTTGTGACAGCATTAAAAATCTCCCATAATTGAGAATGGATACATGTATATGGCTGAGTCCCTTTGCTGTTAACTATCATAACATTAATCAGCTATCCCCCAATACAAAATAAAAAGTTTAAAAAAATCTCCCATGGTGGTGTGAGGCAAACCTATATGGTTCTTAAGATGGAATGTTCTGAGGGGAGCGGCAGAGCTGCGTGTTCAGACACATATGCAGCCATTTCCCAGCAACCAAAACAGAGCATGTGAGTCATCCTCTGAGACAAAAATATCTGATTTTTTCATAGTCACTCAAGTGTAATTCATTAAGTGTCTTAGCTGCCTCTGACATTGAGATAGGCAACACTGATCTGTTTCTTATTCATAGGCATTTATATTCTAAATTACTGTGCCATTTACTTTCTGTTAGAGTATAAACTACACCATGCATTTTTGGTGGTACTTGTTCGAGTACTCAAAGGCTCTGTATCCTGCATCTAATGGATTTTCACAGCAAATTATTTCGTTTCTGTTTAACTGAGGCATGGAAAAAGTAGGAGACGTGAATTGTCAAAGCCAAGAACAGGGCAGTTCTAAGTCTGATACTCTGACTTTATGATTAATAATCATGTGCTCCTACCAGTAGCCTCAGTTGCTTCAGGTGTTTGATTCAGTAGCCTAATTTAAGGTGAAACCTAAGTCATCATCAAGTTCAACTTGGATGTGTAAAGATGACTAACTTAGTGCTGTCGCTACTGAGAATCAGGCCCTAAAATTTTCTTGATATGAGCTAAGCCCTTTGGAGTAAGAAGGCTTGCCTAGAGCACTTTTTTAAGTGTTCTTAATATTTTGATCCACATCATAACTTCTTTGGGGCAGAATGCATCACATCTCGAAAGAAAAGCAAAACAATTAGAGGGTGAGTCTTTCAGTCATTGGCTTAGAATGACAAATAAGCAAATCTCTGGGATGCTTAGATTATTTCTTCTGCAAGTACTGCATCCCCCCTAGTGGAGACTATCCCAAATTATCCAGAATTTAGAGTGATGAAAATAAAGGATAAATGTTATCCACTTTTGAGTGGGATTGCTCACACTGTATAAATAGTATGCTTCTATAAATGGTTTCTTTTGAGAAACAATCTGCTGATGAGTATCTTTTCCTCTTGTGTTTAGCACCATTTATTGATATAAGTATATGTCCTTCATTCATAATACATGCCAAAGAGAGAAGGGAAAACAACAGTTTGTTTCATGTGAGGATAGTTTTGTTTTAATTTTATAAAAATTGTCTCTTTATATACTTACCTTCTATAGGACTCAATTATTTTATCAGATCTTTTCCCCTACCTGTGATTTCATGGTCTCAGCAGTGGCATCTGTGGTCTGGCCAGTGCTTTTACTGGTGTCATGCCATGAAAGATGGGATAACACAGAGTGTGTGTTGGGACATGCCTAGGTATCAGTTGGGACACAGAACATCAGTCCCACTGCAGAGCCCCCAGGTGCCTGTGAGAATCTGCACTTGTCCTCCACGTGTGTCATAGCCCTAACAAGCACGTCTGGGTGCAGACGTTCGTTAGTCAACATTCATTAACAATGACTGAATGCAGGTTAGCCCCGCATGGGTCGTGACCTCTGGGTGCTAGAGGGAAGATAGGGCTACAAAGGAAGACAGTGCTCCATGATCTCATCGCAGGTCGCCACAAGCGCGTAGCACAACTGCAGCAGTCTTCCAAGAGGAATCCGCACTACCAGACTTTAGAGCGGGATCTGATTGAATTACAGGAGCAGCAGCTCTTTGAACTTTTTGTGGTGGTGTCTCTACAGAAGAAGCCATCAGAAGCAAGCTACATTCCCCAGGTCATACAACAATTCCCTAGCAAGGTAGGTGCACAGAGACCATGAGGCATCTAGGAATGGATGGCATTCCTGTGTCTCTGTGTATTTATCCCTCTCCTCTTGTTTACTGTTGTCTCCATCAGCTTTTACTAACTCTATACTTCTTGTAGGACATGGATCTGATGATATCTTGTGTCAGGCGTGAGCTGCAACCAAGGGGGAATAAAACTCATTATTCAAGTTGGGTTTTTATTTTTTGCTCTACTACTTACTAAGTGACCTTTAGCAAGTTACAAAGCCTCAATTTTCTCCTCCTTAATGAGAGTGAGTGAGTGAGTGAAAGTTGCTCAGTCATGTGTGACTCTGACCCCACGGATTGTAGCCCACCAGGCTCCTTTGTCCATGGAATTCTCCAGGCAAGAATACTGAAGTGGGTTGCCTTGCCCTCCTCCAGGGGATCTTCCCGACCCAGGGATTGAACTCAGGTCTCCTGCATTGCAGGCAGATTCTTTACCCTCTAAGCTACCAGGGAAGCCCCATTTTTAATGAGGGAAATGATAAATGTGGCAGAGTAAGGTAGCAGTTCAGAGCACGGACTGTGAGCCAACTGTCTGCAATTGCCACTTATTAACTCCGTGACTTAGAGCAGTTAAACTGGTCTGCGTCTTGTTTTCTTCATTGGTGAAGAAGGGGTAATCATAACAGTGTCCATCCCATGTGGTGAGGATTAAATGAGCTCATTATATAATAATTAATATAAGGCACTTAGAACAGCGTCTAGCATATAGTAGCACAATATAATGTTATCCCGTATTAGTGAGGACTTAATGAGATAATGTATATAACATGCTTAATGCAGTTTCTGGCACATAGTAAGCACGTGATAAATGGTTACTATTATTAATAGTATTATTTCCTTTACCTTTTCCACAAAAACATTCATTCATTAATTGCATCAGTATTTCATAAATACCTACTATTTGCCAAGATTACATGTGGAGAACACAACTAAAATAGATATTCTTGGTCCCTGCCTTCACAGAGCTTACAAAGTAGACCCTAAATGTGGCTCTGAACTTTGTGACTGTAAAAATAAAGAACATGATCATTACATCAGGGCTTACAAAGTGATGGCCTCTGAGCTTATTAAGCCCACAGACATATTTTGGGGGGGTTGCTGTAATACAGTAATAAAATAATAATAAAGTTTTTGTCATCAGTTTTTTGTTTAAAAGTCAAATTTCACATAGAAATCTGTATTTCGGCTTTGTCCTGAGAAACTGGAAAGACCGCCAGCACTCAGCCCACATTCCTAAGTGGCAGGAGCAGGACTGACTTCATGGGTATGTGACCACTGCAGTCACAAAAGGCCTCTGTCTCCTAGAAGGGCCCTGCTCCACAGGCAACTCTCAATTTATATTTGAATTTGTGTTTTGTAAGCGAGGAGTAAGGTCTGATGAGACAGTGGGGCGTGTGCCAGAGTCTTAAAGCCTGGCTTCATGCATGGTCTCACCTGCTTCCTCCCCAAAATGGGTTCTCTAGGTGTCCTCACTCCTACTTCTTGGTTCCCCAGGTCCTGTCAGGCTTCTGCCTTTCCAGCCTCACTCACTGGCTGCTGCCACCCTCTGCAGCATGCATGGGGAGGGTCAGGATCAGGCAAGCATTAACCCCGCAGTGTCTTAAGCAACGCATGGTCTTGCTTAATGCCTTAATGCAGTGTCTTAATGCCCTGCCCTGGGCATTGCTACTCCTATTCAGTGGGTGGTCTAGAGGTGCAAGCCTTTTCATCACCCCCAGTCCAAGTACTGAGCATGTGCCTGTGTGGAGGTTACAGCCCCTTGAGGCTTGCCCAGCTGCTGTGGGTTGGAGTGGCGGGCTCATGGTAAGGGAGTTACCCCGGCTCAACTTCCCTAGTCAGGACACAGGGTTTGAGTCCTGCGCCTGGCCCGAGGTGAAACCCCGCAGCTGGTGGGTCAGTTGTGCACCAGATTGTGAGCCAGGGTCCCTGAGCACCTGTGAATGTCTACATTTATCCCCAAGATCCTCATGCCTGAGGAAGCATGCCTTTGAATACAAAAATCAAAAACCCTGTTTTGTTTTAGAAATTAAAAGGTAGGTCATTGACATTAGTTACATGAAGGCAATATGGTAATTAGACTTATCTGCTTATTTTTGTACTAATTTTTAAATGTCTTGATTTAACTAAATTTAGACTGTTCTCTAAAGTACAATACCAAACTTGCACAAAAGGGTCTTCCATGCTAGAATTTTACAGGAAGTCACAAACCCATAATTAGGTAACAAAGATTATATGCTAAGGGAAATGATTATATATGGGGTGGATTCTAAAAATATGGTTTTTTCTAAGTAACAGTCATCTGACTTTTCAAAACATCTTGGATTATTGATCAGACTATCTTGAGCTGGCTAGGTTTTTGCTATCACTATATTATAACATAGATTTTCATTTATTTCATAGTTCATGATTCATAAAAATATTCTGACTAGTATGTGAATACTTGAATTAAGATTCTTTCTCTAGATAAGAAACTGTTTTCAATAATTTCTCTCATATCAGATTATAGGATCTCCTCAAGTACCCTCTCTCTATAAAAACAGAATTCTTTTTACTTAGAAACTGTTCCTTAGAAAATTTCAGTGATTAACAGTCTTGGCCCTCCTGTTTTATTAAACTGCACAAAAGTACTCTGAGATTGCTGCTGCTGCTGCTACTAGGTCGCTTCAGTCGTGTCCAACTCTGTGCGACCCCATAGACGGCAGCCCACCAGACTCTGTCATCCCTGGGGTTCTCCAGGCAAGAACACTGGAGTGGGTTGCCATTTCCTTCTCCAGTGCATGAAAGTGATAAGTAAAAGTGAAGTCTCTCAGTTGCATCTGACTCTTCGCGACCCATGGACTGCAGCCCACCAGGCTCCTCTGTCCATGGGATTTTCCAGGCAAGAGTACTGGAGTGGGTTGCTACCTCGACTTATTGGATACCTCTTTTCCTGAGAGCAGGCTGAGTTTTTTTGTTTCTGCACTCCACTTATATAGAATATTAGTCACTTCCAGTGTTATTTTTTTCAGGGTGATCATGGCTTTAAGCAATCCAGAGACACTGAAGAAAGGCTCAAAGTTATCCCTAAATTTTGTTTTCCTGATTCAAAGGACTGGGTGCCAACCTCAGAACTCAAGAGGTAAATAGACTACTTTATCTGATTTCTTTTGTTGAAACTGCAAAAGTAGAATCAGAATGTTCGAAAAACAGATAGAACCAGTAGTGAAGCTATGTGTACTCTGTGGCAGGGAAGGAAGGAACAGAATTAGGACATTTCCTATGTGGGGCTCCCAAAAGAAAAGCACAGTGTTAATGGGAAAACAAGTTTGAGAGTCTCTTCAATTTGCCAATTCTGCAGAAAAAGAAGTTCCACTTTACATACAATCAGAAATGCCACCAAGTGGACATAAAAGGAAAAAAATACTGAACTTAAGAACTCAAAAACAAAAATAAAACATGGCAGTGTCTGCATCTTGTATCTCCCTCAAATTGTTAGAAACAGCTATAGCCCAGATTGTATGTTCCCCTGTCAAACTTGTACAAAAAGGAGGCTGGAGTTTGGAAGGTGTAAGTATATTGGAAAGGAATTATAAGAAATTTCTTCCCAGTATCTAGAGGAAATTACTATTTTCAATTAATAAGACATCATCATCTCATATCCTGCTTGTAAATAGATGACTGCTTCTTTCAAAACTGGAATTACTGGTCATGTATTTAGGCTGAAAAGCATGATTATGTGAACCATATCACATGCTGATGACCTGCTGGAAGACAGCCTCAGCTGTTGCCTAACTGGCTGTGCCCTTCCACGCTGCGTTGCCTCCAGACTAAGCTGCTGCCTCTCACAACCAGTTTAGCCTGATCGCCACTGTCATCTCTGAGCCATCAATCCTGATGCTTTGTGCTGTCAGTTGCACTGCTGACCACATAGGCAGCTTCTTTCATATTGACCTGGCTGCTCCATGGTTGGCTTTTCCCTCTCCCCAAGAGTTATGTGTGTTCATTCTAAAATATATGGAAAATACAGAGAAGTAAATAAAAAGCAAAAATTAGAAATCACTGGCATTCTGGTTTACTCAGAGATAATCATTGTGTTTTGAGATGTTCCCTTCCAATCTTTATTCTTGTCCGTATATAGATGTATGTATATAATGTTGTTCAGATTTGAATTCCTTTTGATTGTTAATGAATTTATTTCTTGGGCCTCTCTAGGTCTTCATTTTGTAAGTTACCTATGCATTTTATCTTTTGCTTATGTTTCTAATGAGATATCAATTTTCCTATTATTTTTTATATATTAAGGATATAATCTTTTGCCTATCACTGTTCCATATGACCTCTCAAAACTAAGTAGAAGAATTTGGAAAGGAAGAATAGCTTATTAAAATCCTTTTTAGCTTACCTATGTGTTTGGCTAAACTGAGCATTCAACAAAAGGAAAATAGACTTGATTAATAGCTGACCAGATAAATAAGAAAGTGAAAGGAGGTGATGGCTTCAGCAGCTCATCCCATACCTGTTCTCTCACTCCAGTACAAAGTAAGATATTCTCAAGGGCTGGACCTTTGAGAATTTGAGAATTTTCCCTCAGGAAGAACATGACTTGCAATAAATGTAATATTGATGCTTCCTCTTACATCACAAAATTGCTGCTGTTAGACACTAATTTTTAATTTCTTGTTCCAAGGAATGTCATAAGTAGTTGTTTGAATCTCAAACTATTGACTATTTTTTTCAGTGAAACCTTCTCCTTTGTCTTAACTGGTGAAGATGGGAGCCGGTGGTTTGGTTACTGTAAGAAGCTCTTGGTAAGTCCCAGACCTGTGTTCCAGGCAGCTTTGGTCAAGAAACAATAGAGTCAGACTGGGAACTTCAGAAGCATAATTTCTAGATGAGTCTGGGGGCTACTCAATGATCTGTGTATTACAAAGAAGCTATGTTAGCTTTAAACAGTAAGAGCAGGGTGGAGGTTAGCCACAGAGTGTTTTGGAATAGAAAGGGTATGGATTTATTTTATTTGTCTGTAATAGATAATGAAAGCACTGACATTGTAACTGAAGTCAGTCTGCTTATGTTTGAGGAATGGAGTACAATGAGCTAGTCGAGGGAGCTCTGAGTTACTTTCTTCTTGCTTAGATGCCTTCATTAAGCTGGAATGAATCATACCATCTTTTTTTTTTTTTTTAGCATTTTTCCATCTTTCAGTGTTCCCTGAGAATGAGACCTTTGGTTCCTACTCTATACTAAGGAGTATTAAGAGGTATAAATAGTCCAAATTAGTAAAGACTTGTGCTACTTAATTTTGCTTTGTTGTTATTGTTGTTGTTTAGCCAGAAGGCAAAGGAAAGCGACTCCCTGAGGTATACTGCATGGTCAGTCGCCTAGGCTGCTTCAACCTTTTTTCAAAGGTGAGTGGAGAATGGGTGCTATGAAAGATGGTGTCCTTTCTGAGCCCTGAGTACATCTTTGTTTCTGATGGCTTCACTAGGCAATGTTAAGTGGCATAGACTTTTAACATTCTACTTTAGAAAGGGTTTTCCTTTAGTAGATTCGAACTACAGGTTTGAAGGCTTAAACTTAGATCTCTAAACCACATGATGTTGCCCTGTAATCCTCACTTGGGTTTGCTAAACCTTGCTGCTTAAAGCGGAACTTTGCCTGAAGTTTATCTTGTCTCATGTCTCTCCCAAGCACCAAACTGCAGGATATTATTGTGTTACTTTCTTTGCCCCTTCCTTGGTGATATAAAAAGGGGCTCCTTTCTAAAATTAAATTGATCTATTTTTGTAACTTTTCTTAGAGATTTAAAGATACCTCCAAGAGAAAGGAGGCCTTTAATGAACTTTTATTAAAGGTGGCAGAAGCTTATCTGTCTTAAAATCTGGTGATCGTATTATTTTCAAGTTTGTGCAGTTCCTTTAATAGGATTTCAGTTTTTCAGTTCCTTTAATAGGATTCTTTTATGTTTTTGAACTGAGTCCTTAATTAAAAAAAAAAAAAGATATGTTTTGTGTATGTAGATTCTAGACGAAGTAGAGAAAAGAAGAGAAATGTCTCCAGCTTTGGTTTACCCCTTCATGCGAAGTGTCATGGAAGCTCCTTTCCCAGCTCCTGGACGCACCATCACAGTGAAGAGCTACCTCCCTGGGGCTGGAGATGGGGTAAGTTAGTTAATTTTGAGGAGACTCGCTAGCTGCCAACACGCAGTCCTTATGCTAGTAGACCTTACGTGATAGAAACCTTTCTCCTTTTCATAAATTACACAGAGTGTGTTTCAGTCACAGAAGCACTAGAGAAACATCCAGTTCATCTGTGAGATTGTTGATCCTAGACCCCAAGAACCAGAGGTTTCTCTACCATTCATAGATTGAACCACTCATAAGTTGACCTGCAAGAGGTCAATTTCAATATGACAAATGTTGTCCGGTGGGATAAAAGATTTCACCAGAAATTTATGGCGTGAAACTATAAAGTATTAAGTCTTGAGATCAGTGTAGGCTGCTTCACAAACTGCAGCAGCCCCTCTCTCTTGAATTTAATCTGTAAAAGAGTGATAGGGTCCATTAGTATTGTCATTAGGGATCTTTTCCCACCTCAGCTCCCCTAATTGAAGTGTTTGCATTTCAGTCCATTGAACTGTGCCGACCACTGGACTCACGGCTGGAACATGTTGATTTTGAGTGTCTCTTTAAGTGCCTGAGCGTGTGCCATCTCATTCGAGTCTGTGCCTCTCTCCTTTTGGAGCGGAGGGTAATCTTTGTCGCCAACAGCCTAAGGTGAGAAATAAGTAAGATATGTCACATCAGACTGGGGTTTTACTTGTTCTTGGTGTTTTAGAATTTGGCCATATTAAAAAAAAAAAAAAAAAACGTTTAGGTAGGATCTCAATTACTTAATGCTGTAGAGACATGGATAATACAAAAGCTAATTGTGTTCAGCTATACCAGTCTCTTTTGAGGATTGCAATTAATTTACCTTTAAAATGTGTTTTGTTGAAACTTGTTAAAAATTGGTATTGATTCTCTGAGTATACACTAGTTTTAGCAATATAAATTGTGGGAAACAACTGGATTGAGATTAAAGATTTTCAGAAAATTAAGTTAAAAATTAAATAGAATGTTAATGAGTAATCACAGAATTGTTCATCTGCGATCACTGGTTTGTAATGCTGTAATGTCATATCTGACATGCTCACCATATGTTGCTGTTTATGTGATATCAGTTTGCTTTCTCCTCTGGCTAGCACCCTGTCAAAATGTGGTCATGCAGCGGTTGCCACACTGTATCCATTCACCTGGCAGCATACCTACATCCCAGTCCTGCCAGCATCTATGATTGACATTGTGTGCTCACCTACTCCATTCCTTATTGGAATCCTGTCTTGCTCCTTACCACAGCTCCAGGACCTACCCATTGAAGAGGTAATATGGGAGAATTAGTACCTGTGAAAAAGATTGCAGCACTGGCAAATGAAAACAAGTGATTTTTAACAGTGACGGATATGTCATTAATTAATGATAATATGTACTTATTATTGTTATGCTATCATATTTTTGTATCTGCTTATTAAAATGAGAAAAATACTATAGTACACATGAATCTGAAGTTATATCTTATTTATAGCATTGAACCATGGGCTAATTCTTGTGTTATTCTGAAGAATAGGTCTTTTTTTTTTTTTTAAATCATGCACAAAAACTACTCTGGGTTAATTTTTAAATTCTTTCAAATATAACATACATATAGAACAAAATGTATAGCTCAGTTAATTATCACAAAGTGAATGCTAATGGTAACCAACATTAGAATAGAATAGAGACATTACAGCCCTGGAAACAAAGTCCTCATCATGCCTTCTTTTTCTTGTTTTAAAAATTTTTTTTAATTATTCTTATTTATTGTTTGGCCATATTGTGTGGCATATGGGATCTTAGTTCCTGACCAGGGATCAAACCTCTGCCCCTACACTTGGAGCTTGGCATCTTGACCACTGGACTGCCAGGGAAGTCCCCCTCATGCTTTCCTCTAAT
This sequence comes from Bos indicus x Bos taurus, assembly GCF_003369695.1. Taxonomy (NCBI): domain Eukaryota; kingdom Metazoa; phylum Chordata; class Mammalia; order Artiodactyla; family Bovidae; genus Bos; species Bos indicus x Bos taurus. The sequence continues at coordinate 28,880,274 of NC_040078.1, forward strand.
CACTGTTCTCTAACCCCACTCCTTGCAAAAGGTAACTATTATCTTGAATTTTGATGCTCATTTTCTTGTTTTTCTTTATAACTTAACATCCTGGGCATGTATCCCTAGACAATATAGTTCAGTTTTGCCTGGTTTTAAGCTTGATATAAATGGATTCATACAGCAATATTTTTCTTTTCTTTTTTTTTCTTAGTCTGGCTTCTTTCAAGCAACATTATATCTTTAAGATTCACCCATGTTGTGAGTTTAACAGTAGTTTGATCATTCTGATTGTGTATAGTAATCCATTGTGTGAATGTACTGCAGTTTTCTCATCCATTCTACAGTTGATGGACATTTGAGTTGTTTCCAGTTTGGAGTTATTATTAATAATGCTGCTATAAATATTCTTGTTCATGACCCTTGGTACATATGTGCATACAGTTTTATGGGCAAATATTTGGAAATGGAATTGCTGGGTCATAGAGAAAACATATCTTCAACTTTAGTAAGTAAAGTCAAGCTTTTCCAAAGTACTTGTGCCAAGTTAAACTTCTTCCAGCAGTGTATGAGAGTTCCTGTTGCTCCATATCCTTGTCAGCCCTTGTTGTGATCAGTTCATATAATTTAGCTTATCAGATAGTTGTATTTTATTTTGGTTTTATTGGTATTCCTTGATTATGGTTGAGGGTGAGCATCTTTCTATATGTTTATTAGCCATTTGAATGTCAATTTTTGTAAAATCCATAGGCTGTCCTTCTGCTGAATTGATTACTTTCATTGATTTGTAAGAGGCCTTTTCATACTCTGAGTATGAACTCCTTTGTGGTTTGGCTTTTCATTCTCCAAAAAGATTTTTTTTTAATATGGAAATGCTCTTAATTTTAATGTGGCCAGAACTGTCAATCTTTTTTTTTTTTTTTAATGGTTAGTGTTTTTGTGTGTGTGTGTGTGAACTGCTTAAGTTTTTCTTAATATTAGCTTCATGTAAATAGCCTCCTCTGTTAGTTCCTGAAAGCTTTATTATAATGCCTTTAATTTTTGGCTCTTAAGCCTGGGGATTGATTTTTTATTTTATTTTTTTGTATATAATAGGAGGTAGGGAGAATTCCCTGGCAGTCTAGTGATTAGGACTCAGCACTTTCACTGCTGAGGATGTCAGTTCAGTCCCTGGTTGGGGAACTAAGATCTCACAAGCTGCGCGATATGACCAAAAAAGAAAGAAAGGAGGTAGGGATCATTTCATTTTTTTAAATATGGATAGCCTACTATCCGAGTACCACTTACTGAAAAAACTCTTCTTTATTACACTGATGGGTTAACCTCCCCCCTCCAATTTTTTTGAGAAATGATTTACATATAACATTGTGTTAGTTTAAATGTACAACATAATGATATGATTTTAGAAAAGGCAGAGGAACCAGATATCAAATTGCCAACATCCGCTGGATCATGGAAAAAGCAAGAAAGTTCCAGAAAAACATCTATTTCTGCTTTATTGACTATGCCAAAGCCTTTGACTGTGTGGATCACAATAAACTGTGGAAAATTCTGAAAGAGATGGGAATACCAGACCACTTGATCTGCCTCTTGAGAAATCTATATGCAGGTCAGGAAGCAACAGTTAGAACTGGACATGGAACAACAGACTGGTTCCAAACAGGAAAAGGAGTACGTCAAGGCTGTATATTGTCACCCTGCTTATTTAACTTCTATGCAGAGTGCATCATGAGAAACGCTGGAGTGGAAGAAACACAAGCTGGAATCAAGATTGCCGGGAGAAATATCAATAACCTCAGATATGCAGATGACACCACCCTTATGGCAGAAAGTGAAGAGGAACTCAAAAGCCTCTTGATGAAAGTGAAAGAGGAGAGTGAAAAAGTTGGCTTAAAGCTCAACGTTCAGAAAACGAAGATCATGGCATCTGGTCCCATCACTTCATGGGAAATAGATGGGGAAACAGTAGAAAACAGTGTCAGAGTTTATTTTTGGGGGCTCCAAAATCACTGCAGATGGTGACTGCAGCCATGAAATTAAAAGACGCTTACTCCTTGGAAGGAAAGTTATGTCCAACCTAGATAGCATATTCAAAAGCAGAGACATTACTTTGCCAACAAAGGTCCATCTAGTCAAGGCTATGGTTTTTCCTGTGGTCATGTATGGATATGAGAGTTGGACTGTGAAGAAGGCTGAGAACTGAAGAATTGATGCTTTTGAACTGTGGTGTTGGAGAAGACTCTTGAGAGTCCCTTGGACTGCAAGGAGATCCAACCAGTCCATGAAGGAGATCAGCCCTGTGATTTCTTTGGAAGGAATGATGCTAAAGCTGAAACTCCAATACTTTGGCCACCTCATGCAAAGAGTTGACTCATTGGAAAAGACTCTGATGCTGGGAGGGATTGGGGGCAGGAGGAGAAGGGGACGACAGAGGATGAGACGGCTGGATGGCATCACTGACTCGATGGATGTGAGTCTGAGTGAACTCCGGGAGTTGGTGACGGACAGAGAGGCCTGGCGTACTGCGATTCATGGGGTTGCAAAGAGTCAGACACGACTGAGCGACTGAACTGAACTGAATGATATGATATGATATATACCTATATTTGAGGGCTTCCTTGGTGACACTGGTGGTAAAGAATCCACCTACCAATGCATTAGGCATAAGAGACATGGGTTTGATCCCTGGGTCATGATGATGCCTTGGAGGAGGAAATGGCAACCCGCTCCAGTATTCTTGCCTGGAGAATCCCATGTACAGAGGAGCCTGGCAGGCTACAGTCCATAGGGTCACAAATAGTCAGACATGACTGAAAGGACTTCATACACACACACACATGCATATATTTCAAAATGATTACCACAGTAAGTTTAGTTAATATCCATCACCTAACATAGTTAGAAAAAGTTTTTTCTTGTGATGACAACTTTTAAGATGGACTCTTAGCAAGTTTCAAATATACAATATAGTATTGTTAACTGTAGTCACATGCTGTACATTACATATCCAGCACTTACTTACCTTATAACTGGAAATTTGTGCCTTTTGATTCCCTATACCCATTTTATCTATCTCCCAACCCATCTCTGGCAACCACCAATCTGTTCTCTGTATCTATGAATTCGGTTGTTTTAGATTCCACATGTAAGTGAGATCATATGGTATTTGTTTTTCTCTGCTTAACTTATTTCACTTAGCATCCACATTGTTACCATGGCCGGATTTCCTTCTTTTTATAGCTGAATAATATTCCATTGTATATATTGTATGTATATATTGTATGTATATATATACACCTCTTTATCTAGTCATCTGTATGGACAGTTAGGTTGTTTCATTGTTATGGCTGTTGTAAATAATGCTGCAGTGAACATGGGGGTGCAGCTATTCTTCAAAATAGTGATTTTGTTTCCTTTGGATACATGCCCAGAAGTGGCATTGCTAAATTATGTGCTGGTTCTATTTTTAATTTTTTGAGGAACCTCCTTACTGTTTCCAGAGTGGCAAAACCAATTTACATTTCCATAAAGAGTACACAATAGTTTCCTTTTCTCTACATTCTTGCCAGTATCTGTTATCTCTTGTCTTTTGTTAATAATCGTTCTAACAGGTGATAATATCACATTGTTGTTTTTTGGTCTGCATTTCTTTGATGTAGAGTATCTTTTCATATGTTTATTAGTCATCTGCATGCCTTCTTTGGAATAATGTCTATTCAATTCCTCTGCCTGTTTTTTGTTTTTTTTTCCTCTACCTGTTTTTAAATTGGATTCTTTGGGGTTTCTTTTTTTCCTGTTGAGTTGTATGAGTTCTTTATATGTTTTGGATATTAACCCCTTAACCAGTATATGAATTTCAGGTATTTTTCTCCCATTCTGTAGGTTTTCTTTTTATTTTACTGATGGTTTCCTTTGCTATTCAGAAGCTTTTTAGTTTGATGTAGTCCCACCTGCTTATTTTTGCCTTTGTTACCTGTGCTTTTGGTGTCAAATCCAAAAAATCATTGCTAAGACCAATGTAAAGATGCTACCCCGCTATGTTTTCTAGGAGTTTCATGATTTCAGGTCTTTGTTTAAGTCATTAATTCATTTTGAGTTGATTTTGTGTATGGTGTAAGATAGGGATCCAATTTTATTTTTTGGCATGCAGCTAATTTTCCTATAACCATTTGTTGAAGAGATTGTCCTTTCCCTGTTGTATATTCTTGGCTCCATTGTCATAAGCTAATGGACTATTTGTGAGGTTTATTTTTGAACCCTGTATTCTGTTCCATTAAGCTATGTGTCTGTTTTATACTAGTACTACACTGTTTTGATTGCTATAGCTTTGTAATAGTTTGAAATGAGAACGTATGATGGCCTCTACCTTTATTCTTCTTTCGTAAGATTGCTTTGGCTATTTGGGGTCTTTTGTGGTTCCACAGAAATTTTAGAATTGTTCTATTTCTGTGAAAATTGCCATTGGAATTTTGATGGGGATTGCACTGACTGTAGATTGCTTTGGGTAGTACAAACTTTTTAACAATATTGGTTCTTCCACTCCATGAGCACAGAATATCTTTCCATTTATTTGTGTATTGTTCAGTTCCTCTTACCAGTATCTTATAGTTTTCAGCATAGATATCTTTTACCTCCTTATTTAAATTTATTCCTAGGTATTTTATTCTTTTTGATATAGTTGAAGATGAAGTTGTTTTCTTAATTTATTTTTCAGATACTTTATTGTTAGCATATAGAAACATTCCTAATTTTGGTATTAACCTATTTTTTACTTTGTTACTATGCAAATTTTAAACATATGTAAAAATGAAAAAAGAATAAAATTAATTACCCTCCTTAAATACTTATAAAGTTTAGACTAATTGTACTACCTCTCTCCCATAATATTTTGAAGTATATCCTTATGTTATTTCATAATTCTAAATATTACAATATGAATATCTAAGCCTAAGATCATTTTAACATAATCACAATACCATTATCACACCTAAAAAATTTAATAACAGTTTTTAATATCAGAAAAATTCAATATTCAGATGTCTTAATTATTTCGTAAATTTTTCATAGCTTGAATTAGGTTCCAGATAAAGTCTATACACTGTATTTGGTTGGTGTGGTTTTTTTTAGTCTCTTTTAATCTCTAGGTGTGCCACCATCATTTTTTTTAACTTGAAATATTCTTTACTAATGTTGATGAGTTAGCTTTTAAATGGGCTAAAACTTTAATGCATAACAATATCCAATCACTTTATATACTGGAAACTATTATAATATTTAAGTCAGTTATATTTCAATTAAAAACAAAACCAAAAAACCCTTTAAGTTTAAAACTATTCCCATTGCATGAAAGAATCAAAGCATTCTTCCTGATCTAACAACGCCTAATGTATTTCTCTCTGAATGTCTCTGGTTTAACTTGTCTGGCTCCTTTATTCCATAGGTGCTGATAGTTGATCTCTGCGCAGACAAGTTTTTACAGGAGGTGGGTGACAAAGGAGATGATTACATAATGTTTGGGGATAATTGGCCAGAAAATATGTGAAAGTACTTAGAGAAGGTGACTCAGGCAAGACCTATAGTTCCTACATACACACTTGACTTGACACTGTGGCCAATCATACGAGATTGACCTGAAAAATTTGTCTTGGGTTCATAGCTGTCTGTCTCAATTTAAGGAAGGAGGAAACAGATTAAATGTCATTCTCAAAAGAGGTGACCCTCCCTTCAAGTCTTATGGGTTGATGTATAGGCCTCTAATTTAATTAAATTTAACAAGCATTCAACACCAGTTATTTCTAGATGTTCTGCTAGTCGGTCAGAAACTAAAGATGAGTAAGACACTCAGCTTGATCCCTCAGGCCTTACAGTTTAAAGGGGGAGAGGGAGCAGATATAGCCATAAAGTTTTAGAAATGATATATATTTGAAATTTGCCCAAGATACAGTAGGGGCGAAAAGAAATAGTCACTTATTCTGGATAGTGAAGAGGAGAATTAGAAAAGCCTTAGAGCAACCCTCTGTATGTAACCTGTATATAGGTTTGTGAGCACTGAACATAGGGTGAAAAGAATGTTTCTTGTTTCATAATCAATCAGCTCATCACATTTGAAACACCATTTATTTGGGAATGATCTTTGTAATATATCATATGACTTGGAGATGAGAACTATTTGGTTTGGAAACTTCCAAAGAGTCTTATAAGACATATTATTTATGTTTCTTAAATTTAATTAAGATGTTCCCTGGTGGCTCAGATGGTAAAGAATCTGCCTGCAGTGCAGGAGACCAGGGTTCAATCCCTGGGTGGGAAAGATCCTCTGGAGAAGGGAATGGCTACCTACTACAGTACTCTTGCCTGGAGAATCCCATGGACAAAAGAGCCTAGCAGGCTACAGCCCGCAGGGTCATAAAGAGTCGGACACGACTGAGCGACTAACACTTCCACACCAGAAACATCATGGATTCTGTTCAATGTAGGGAAGGAAGCTTCAGACAGACTCCTTTTAGCCGAAATACATACAAAGCCACCTGTGGCACCTGGGGGACTTTAATAGGGCCCTAAGTTTGAGACTTTCTCTCTCAAAGCTCATGAAAATCTCAATTTTCTTCTCTTAAGGTATCTGATGAGGATGAAATTCTACCACCTAAACTACAAGCTGCCCTGATACAGATTTTGGAAGAACGAAATGAAATATTGGCTCAGGAGCAGAATTTTTCACAAGGTATGAGACAAGTGGCTGAGGATTTAAGGTCAAGACAGTAAAAACCAAATGCCCAGCATCCTGCCAAAGCATATATAAAAGTAGTATGAGATTGCCTGTGCCTTCATAAACTGGTAGTCAGCTTCCTTGCTCACCCTCGATGTGCCAAGTCCTCTTCTTTTTCAGGACTTTGGCATTTGCTCAGTTCCATGTATGGAATGCTATTCCCCTAGGCACATGGCTCCTGCTCTTTGTTCTTGTAGGTCCATGCTCAAATGTCAGTTTCTTGGTGATGCTTTTCCTGACTGTCCTGTTTACACTTGTCCCCATTCCCTTAGCACTTCCTGTCCTCCTTCCTGACCTAATTTTTCTCCATGGCCTTCATCACCATCTGATGTGCTAGAGTGTAAGTTCTATGAGAACAGTGACTGTCTGTTTGTTTTCTATTTCCAATACTTTGAACAGCATTCACTAAATAGGTACTCAGTAAGTATTTGTTAAATGAAAAGATGAATAATATTTATTGGGTGGCTTACTGTATGCCAAGCATTATTTTAAGCACTTAGCATACATCTTATTTGATCCTTGTAATATCTGTATGAAGCAGGTATTATTATTTAATCCCCATTTTACAGATGAGAACTCAAAGGCTGTTTACTGATGGGGATCATTAGAGAAGGAGCAAGTTTAGAGGAGTAACTAAAAGTTCAGTTTTGAACATTAAGTTTGAGATACCTGAACGTGAAAGTCACTCAGTTGTGTCCGACTCTTTGCAACCCCATGGACTATGCAGTCCATGGAATTTCCCAGGCCTGAATACTGGAGTGGGTAGCCTTTCCCTTCTCCAGGGGATCTTCCCAACCCAGGGACCAAACCCAGGTCTCCCGTGTTTCAGTCGGATTCTTTACCAGCTGAGCCACAAGGGAAACCCAAGAATACTGGAGTGGATGGCCTATCTGTTCTTCAGTGGATCATCCTGACCCAGGAATTGAACAAAGCAAACTGGGGTATCCTGCATTGCAGGCGGATTCTTTACCAACTGAGCTATCAGAGAAGCCCATTCATTCTCTTAACAGTTTCATCTTCCCAACTCAGGGATCAAACCCAGGTCTCCCGCATTGTGGGCAGATTCTTTACCAGCTGAGTCATAAGGGAAGCCCAAGAATACTGGAGTGGGTAGCCTATCCCTTCTCCAGTAGATCTTCCCAACCCAGGAATCAAACCGGGGTCTCCTGCATTGCAGGTGGATTCTTTACCAACTAAGCTATCAGGGAAGCCCCTTGAGCTACCTATTGGATACCTATCTAATATCTGGCAGACATTCACCTGGAGATATCAAGTAGGCATTTATATACAAGAATTTGAAATTCAGAGGAAAGATTTAGGCTAGAGACATACATTGCTATTTTAAATCTGAGGAACCAGATGAGATAACCCAATAGAGTGAGTATAAGTAGAAAATTTAAACAATTTAAGGATTGAGCCCTGGTTGGGAATGATGTGCTTGAATTTATAACTTTTGACAGTTGGAAGAGAAGAATCCAGCAAAGGAGACTAAAAAGAGCAGCTAGTGAAGTAGGTGGAAAACACAGGAGTATGGATTGCAGAAGCTGAGTGAAGAAAGTATTCCATGAAGGAAAGACTAAACAGTTATATTTAATGCCGCAAAGAGGCCAATAATATGAAAACTGAGAATTGACCAGTGGATTTGACAATGGGAAGGGCTCTGGAAACCTTGGTAACAGCAGATTCAATGAAAAGGTGGGAAGAAAGTGAGACGGGGGTAAGTTCAAGAGAAAACTAGAATGACCTTCATCTTTTTGTAAAATTTTAGCAGAAGAGCAAAAGGCCAAGAATAGCTAAGACACTCCTGAAAAAAAACAAGATTGACGAGCTTGCCCTACAGAACATCAAGATTAACTATAAGGTCATAGTAATTAAGATTATTTGGGTTCAGAAGAAGCAAACAGAGCAATAAAAATGGGAAGAATAGAGAATGCACATGCATAAGGAAACTTGATTTGTGTCAGTCAGTGCCAGCACTGAATAGCAGTGGGAAAAGAATGAACCATTTGGTAAACAGTTCTAGGGCAACTGGTTTTCCACATGAAAAGAAACAGAGATGGATCTGTACTCCACATTATACACAGAATTAATTAGGATAAATTAAAGACTTAATGTTACAAGTAAAACATTTAAAATGTTTAGAAAATGATAGAAACTATTTTATGTTTGGGGACAGTAATGGATTTCTGAAATGTGGCACAAAGAACACAGACTATAAAGGATAAGATTGATTAGTTTGACTGTGCTAATTTAAAAATTTTACTATTTATTTATTTGGCTGCGTTGGGTCTTTAGTTGCAGAAAAATGTGGGATTTTTTTTCTTTTTAGTTGTAGCACGTGGAATCTTTTTGTGGCATATGAGATCTTTTTTAGTTGTAGCCTGTTGGGTTCCACTTATTGGACCTGGGATCAAACTCAGGTCCCTGCGTTGGGAGCATGGAGTCTTAGCCACTGGACCACCCAGGAAAGTCCCTGACTATGTTAAATTTTAAAATTTTCTGTTCATCAAGGGACACCATGGAAAAGGAATAAAAAACAAGATACAAACTAAATGAAGACATTTTCAACAAATATAACTAACAAAGGAATAGTATCTAAAATTTAGTTTTTAAAATTCCTCCAATTTAAAAGTAAAAAGATGGTCAACCCAAGAGAAAAATGGGGGAAAGATATGAACAATCATTTCATAGAAGAGGAAATATGAAAGGCCAACAAATATATGAAAAGATATAGAACCTCATCAAAATCAGGAAAATGTAAATTAAAACCACACTGAGATACCATTTTATATCCACCATATTGGTAAAAATTTTAAAGTCTGACAGTATCAAGTATTGATGAGAATGTTTAAATTAGTTCAGTACCTTTGGAAAAACAATTTGGCATCATCTAGTAACGTTAAAGGTGTATATATCCTGCTACTGCTGCTACTAAGTCACTTTAGTCGTGTCCGACCCTGTTCGACCCCATAGATGGCAGCCCACCAGGCTCCCCCGTCCCTGGGATTCTCCAGGCAAGAACACTGGAGTGGGTTGCCATTTCCTTCTCCAGTGCATGAAAGTGAAGAGTGAAAGTGAAGTCGCTCAGTCATGTCCGACTCTTAGCGACCCCATGGTCTGCAGCCCACCAGGCTCTTCCCTCCATGGGATTCTCTAGGCAAGAGTACCGGAGTGGGTACAACCCAACAATTCCATTTTAAATATATACACAAGAGAGCTCTTGCACATGATAACTAGGAAACAAGTACAGTAATTTTTGTAGTGGTATTATATGTGATAGCAAAAACTAGAAACAACCTCAGTGTCCACTGACAAGAGAATATAGCGTTAAAAAAGAATCTTAAAAACACACACTGAGGACTTCCAGTGGTTAAGAGTCTGCCTGCCAATGCAGGGACACCAGTTCTATCCCTGGTCCCAGAAGATTCCACAAGCTGGAGCAACTAAACCTGTGTGCCACAACTACCCAAGACTGCACACCCTAGAGCCGGTGCTCTGCAGTAAGAGAAGCCATTGCAGTGAGACGCCCACACACCGCAACTCGAGAGTAGCCCCGCTCATCGCAACTAGAGAACGCCTCTGCTCAGAAACAAAAACCCAGCGCAGCCAAAAAAAAAAGATTAAACATACACACACACTGAATAAAATAATAAGTTTCAGTAGAAGATAATGTTTTATATAATGTTCAAAGACATACAGAACCTTGTTAGGGGTTGGGGTTAAGTTGTTGGGGTTGCATGTGTGTAGTAAGACTACGTAAAGTAAATGAAATACCAAAATTCCAAATAACGGTCACCCTCTATTGGAAAGTAGGGGAAGAATACCACTGAGAGGACATCACACAGAGAACTTCAGAGATACACGTGATGTTCTGTTCTAATCTTGATGGTGGGCATTTGTGTGGTCATTTCATTGCTGGGCTTATGAAATATTCATGCATGTAAAAGAATGTATAATGTATATACATTAAAAGAGAAACAAAGGATGGGAGATAAGGTATTGAAAAACATAATTTTTAAAAGAAAGGGAATTAGGTGTAAGAAAGTGGGTTGTTGTTTAGTCGCTAAGTCGTATCCTACTCCTTGTGACCCTATGGACTGTAGGTCGCCAGGCTTCTCTGTCCGTGGGATTTCCCAGGCAAGAATACTGAAGTGGGTTGCCGTTTCCTTCTCCAGGAGATTGTCCCAACCAAGGGATTGAACCCAAGTCTCTTACATTGGCAGGCAATTCTTTACCGCTGAGCCACTAGGGACCCCCTAAGTATAAACAAATCTTCCGAGAAATTTTTTGCTGTAAACTGGAGGAGGGATGGGACAATAACTGGAAGGAATGAGAGAGTGGGGCAAAAGTGTTGACCATAAAAGCAGTGATGGATTCTCAGTTGCAGAAAAAAACAGATGAGAAGAAAGTCTGTTGAACAAAATATAATGGAAATCTAGATTAGAATAAAAACATAAGGACTTCCCTGGTAGTCCCAAGGCTAAGACTCCGTGCCCCCAATGCAGGGGGCCCAGGTTCAGCCACTGGTCAGAGAAGTACATTGCACATGCCACAACTAAGACCCAGCATAGCCAAATAAATAAATAACTTAAAAAAAATTAAAAATGTAATGTCAAGAGTGGGGTTTAGGGGAGAATGGATACACATATATGTATGGCTGAGTCGCTTTGCTGTAAAACCTGAAACTATCACAACATTGCTAACTGGCTACACTCCAACATAAAATAAAAAACTTAAAAAATGTAATGTCAGAAGAGACCTTAGAAATTGCCTAATCAGCCACCTCGTTGTGCAGATACAGAAAGAGAGGCCCTGAGAGGTAAAACAAGTTGCCCACTATTATACAGCTGTTTCATGGTAGAAATCTGATTAAACCTCAGTCCCAGATTCCCAGTCAGCCCACAGGAAAGAGCAAGAGACACACTGTGCTAGATTACAGTGGTTAAGAATCACCTGACTTGGGGGTTCCTGCAGCTTCTCTCTGGTACTGGGTGAGGTGACCTGAGAATGTCTTTGATTTGAGCTTGATTTTCCTCAGCTGTAACAAGGAAATGATACGTCTGCCTGTCTGGATTATTACTACATTTGTAAAAGCACTCATTAAATTATTATTTATTATGGAATAATCATGATGCAATATGAAATGAGAAAGTTGAGTGAGAAACTGATTTGGTGGAGAAATATAATGAATTTGGTTTTGACATGCATTGTTTATTTATGTGATTTATAGTCTACCAATTTCCTAAAAGGACCTGAGATGGTGACTTTTTGTTTTTGGCTGAGCCTTGTGGCTTGTAGCCAGAGAAGGTAATGGCACCCCACTCTAGTACTCTTGCCTGGAAAATCCCATGGACGGAGGAGCCTGGTAGGCTCCAGTCCATGGGGTCGCTAAGAGTTGGGGACAACTGAGTGACTTCACTTTCACTTTTCACTTTCATGCATTGGAGAAGGCAATGGCAACCCACTCCAGTGTTCTTGCCTGGAGAATCCCAGGGACAGAGGAGCCTAGTGGGCTGCCGTCTGTGGGGTCGCACAGAGTCGGACACGACTGAAGCGATTTAGCAGCAGCAGCAGCAGTGGCTTGTAGCGTCTTAGTTCCCAGACCAGGGTTCAAACCTGTGCCCTGGGCAATGATAGCACAGAGTCCTAACCACTAGACTGCCAGGAAATGCCCTAGATGGTGACTTTTAGACAAAAGGAATATAAATGCTAATGGGACAGCCAATTGATGATCACCTAAAATGTAGCCTGAAAGTGTGGAAGGTGAATTTTTGTGAAATATCAGGACTGGAGATCTGAGGTTGAGAATTATTGACAAAGAAAGTCAGCTCTCTCTCCATGCCAGTTAGCTCTTTAAGGAAAGGAATGTTGAAGAGAAGGGGTCCAAAGACCAATCCCAGGAAGAAGAAGAAGAGTCAAGAGTAAAACAAATATTTGGTCATAAAGGCAGGAGAGGAATCAGGAAGACCATCAAATTGTGGGAGACAGAAGGAATGAGGAGGAGGGCAGCACAAGTGCAGCATAGAGTTTTAAGGAGGATTAAAAATTGAAGAGTAGGTTAAACTCAGCTGGTTCTCACTGGTCTTTGAAAGAGCAGTTCCAGGGAAATTACAGATGTGCAGACCACAGTATGTGTGGGAAGACAGTGACGGTAAGGATATAAGCCATTTGCTATTTTTCTGGTCATGAAGAGAGCAAGAAAGCTGAGAATGAGGATTCCTATATTTATTCTCTGACCTTTAATCTATGATTCCCTAGGTGTCACTTTTATAACCAGAGCCAGTGTCCCTATAAACACAAAACTTAGGGGATTTTTTTTCCCCTTTCTATTTTCTTTCATTTTGCAGAAGATGTGACACTCAACTCTCTGGTGTCCGAAGCATTTGTCAGGTTTTTTGTGGAGCTGGTGGGACATTATTCTTTGAGCATGACTGTCACTGAGCGTGGGGAGCGTGTATTCCAAAGGGAGCCATTTCGTAAATCTCACACCTCCCGAAGTGTACGCCACTTCCTGGATCTCTTCATGGAAACTCAAATGTTTGCAGGATTCATCCAGGACCGAGAGCTTCGGAAAAGTGGGGTGAAAGGTCAGTTTCATCCTAAAGGTCTCCCTCTGTATTTAGTGAACACTTGAAAGATTTGAAAATAATATAAACAAAAAATAACATAAGGCTACAAGGACTCACGATCAGTTGTTTATTATGGGAAAATTTTTATTTTGTGATATTGTTTTAGCTCCGGAAGCACACTGGTAATGAGCACAGAGTTTTATTCAGTTGATTTTTCAGTCTTGAGTGTATGACAGTTTGAGCAGCATGAGTTTTCTTTGTAGGTTTGTTTGAGGTCCGGGCGCTCCAATATTTGGAAACAATTCCTGAGTCTGAGCCCAGCGGAGTGAATAGAATTTTGCGAAGTCTTGGTAAGTTGCTGTGTTTTCCTATTATTATTAGATAAATATAGTAAAAAAAAAAAAAAAAAAAAGATAACAAACTTTTGTGTAAGCATGCCTCATCACAAAAGCTTTACCATCACATCAACAATATAACCTCGCATACAGTGACCAGAAACCATTACCCTATTTCCACAGTGTTTGGAGAATGACAAGACTCTCAGACGTTAGGATTCTCCGTCAGAGTTGTCCATGGGACTGTTTTCCTCAGATGAAGCTTCCTTATAAGAATTTTGCATACCATAATTATTCATCTTTTTCTAGACCACATCCTATGGAGAATCTTATTAAAAACTGCACCTTTTTCCAGAAAAATACCCTTGGAGCATATAAACACATTTTGCATATACTTTTAGGGTGTTCATGGACCCCCTTGAAGCCCATCCATGCACTCCAGGTTAAAAATACCTGGTTAAGGGCATCTGAAGCAAAAGAGGATTTCCTGCAAGTCTCTAATTTTACACTTCAAATTATGCCTAGGGCTGTTACTTTATCTTTATACCACAGTGTTAGATTAGATCAGTGGTTTTCAGCTGTGACTACAATATTAGACTCTCTGGAGAACTTAAATGAAAATTCAGGGAATTCCCTGGAGGTCCTGTGGTTAGAACTTGGAGCCTCCACTGCAATTGGCATGATTCAATCCCTTCTCGGGAAACTAAGATCCCACACTGCAGGGTGCATGGTGCGGCAAAAAAAAAATTAATAAAATCCACTCCCACCCCTCACCAGGCTCCAGGAAATCTCTGGAGAGCAGGAAAAGCAATTTTAACCTGCAGTCAGATTTGAAAATGGCAGGATTAGATAATGTCTGAGTTTCCTTCTATGTCTACAAATAGACGTTTGGGGGTTCTGTGTGTGTATGTTTGGTTTAGGTTTTTTGGTGGTTAAACACATCAACTGATAACTTGAGATGGCAGCTTACTCCTGGGCTGTTCTGAATGACTAGGTTTAATCCCTTGCATCAAATAATGTATCCTAAATAAAAATTAACTAATGAGAGTTCACTCTTTTTTTCCTTTAGGAAGCAAAATGAAATTTCTGCAGAAGAAATGAAATCTTGACTGCCTCCATCCTGAATAGAACAGAAACTGCCAAAGAAACTATTTTTCCAAGAGTCAGGATGCCCTGAAGTATTCTACAAAATGTTGAAAGGTTACAGAGTGGGCCAGGTTCTTGGAGGAGGATTCTCCTGTTGCTGCTGTAGTAACCACTGGAGAATTGTTGGGAGTAGTCTGGAACCTATACTTCCTTTACTCTGTCTGCCTCCAGATTTTTTCAAGTGGCCTTTTGAGTCTTGGCTCATTCTTTGTGTTTTGAGTTTAGCCTATGAAGACACTTGTCTTTTACAAGAGAAGGACATGGTGTTGCATTTTTTAAAACAGCTCAAAGTCGAGCACAGTGAGAAAAGTGCTGCATTTAAGGTACTAGGGAGGCATGATACAAGTAGAGGACACAAGCCCTTCACACGTAATTCTCATCACTGAAATACCATGGCAGCTTTAAACCTATGGGCTGTTTAAGGAATATACTCATCTCTTTTTTGAGGGGCGGGGTGGGGGGGAAGTGTTTAAAGCTAGGGGAATCTCACATGGAAGTCCTATTTATTAACACTGTTGTTGAGTATCTTATAAAAATAGATACCCTACAACATTCCTTCCACATTGTGTGGCACTTGGGTAGCTTGTCCCTCATGTATCGACATTAAACATTGGGAAATTATAGCTAATAGGGGGACTTCCCTGGTGGTTCAGTGCATAAGACTCCACACTTCCACTGCAGGGGACAGTTTCCATCCCTGGTCAGAGAGCTAAGATCCCACGTGCTGTGTGACATGACCGGAAGAGAAAAAATATATAACTAATAGGAAAATTTTGTCTCAAGGGCATGAAAACTACCTTCTTTTTCAGGGTCCATCTTGCGCCGTGAATGCTACGTGTGTGTATGTCATCTTTAATTTACTCTTTAAATCAACTGTTTGCATCTCTCATTTCATTGATGAAGAAAGTGGAATTCAGAGTTTAAATAACTTTAAACTGAAGCCAGGACCATTCATTTTTTTTAAAACAAAACTGGTTATTCCTACAGATGGAAAATTGGGCTCTGTGGGATTATAGCTATTGGAAAAGGTTTTTTTGTTTTGTTTTTTGCTTTAAGCTGAAGTGCGCCAGAGCCAACTTGCAGCTCTGAGGATACAGGACTTCATGCTACAGGTGTCCAGCTGAGACTCTTTTCTTGGTTCTTCTAGAAATGTTGGACTTTTTCTCTAAATTGGACTCAGAATATGGACATTTCCTGGGCACACACCACATAATCACCCCAACTTTTAATATCTAAAGTAGTAGCAGTGATTTGAAAGAGAAATTTGTCAGCCATGGTGTAATTTTAATTGATAAATGTTATAGCAAGTGTCAGTTTGTTTTCTTCAACTCCTGCTGATGGCTTTAACTGCATAAAAAATATTCAAACTTAAAACATCGTTAAGTTGTGTTATGATACAACTTACTGACTTTTGCAGTATTGTCATTACAACCCATTCAGGTGTGTGTGGATGGATCTGAAGCAGACAACATGTAAGATGGGTGCTGTCTAATACAATTCCTATAGATGTGGGTCCAGAAAAATAGAACTGAGCCCGTGTCTTAAAAAAAATAAATGTTTATTAAGCAGCTTACCCCAGTGGGACTTTTACCAGACATTTCCCCATTTGGTCTCTTCTGACACTCCCACCCTGAGGGAACAATCAGTAACTGGGAATTGAGTGTTTATCCCTCTGTGAGGAGCCCTTTACTTCAGGGATGGGAGTCTTATTTTTATCCCTCCCATCTGAAGCTGCTTCCTTAAGTCTGTTTTGTTTTGTTTTTGTAAAGAATTACGAATTCTGGACATGTTTGTAAGATAATCGCTCAAGATTTGTATAAAATATTGTTCACAGATCTTTTAATGAATAAACACAAAAAAATACCATGGAGCTCTTGGAGAATTTAAAATAAAATTGCTTAAGTTGTAAAGATGTTTTACTTCATTTAAATCGAAAGCTAACACACTTATCTAAAGGTAGGTAAAGGATAAACAGTCCTAAAGTAACCAAGCCTGATAACCGTGGCCAACATTTTCAAGCTCTTGGCGAAGTCCGGGTCTAGATTTGCACACCGGCACAGGGTATACTGCTGCTACATTACTTGGTCTTTCCCTGCTTGGTCGAAGGGAACTAGAAGCCAGGGACCAGACGAGCATCAGCAATAGCAGGAATGGTTGGAGGCAATGAGAAGAGCTCTTCTTGACCGAAAGATGTAAAGGCAAAATGACTGGATTTTAGACACGCCCTGAAGGCAAAAATAAGCCTTTTTAAAACATGGGATTAATGTGCAGTCACCCATCTCGCCCTGGGGCGGGGAGATCAGGTTCATTTCCTTCTGCAGGCCTAAAGCCTCGCAATTTTAACCGCAGACTAGAGCCCACTCCCTGCATTTATTCACTGCAAAGCTTCTCAGGACGCCGAGAACAACGAATAATGGGAATACAGGAAGGAACTGCAAAGGGAAAGAAGTTTAAGGGAAGAAGGTGGAAGGGTAGGGGAGTTAATGCCGAGGTGGGAACCCAGTATCTTTCTCCCCGCCAAATCCTGCAGCCAGTTCCCTCCAAAAATTTTAAAGGATTCCACTTCCAGATACTCGAATCCTGGTCGAAACCGAAAGCCCCAAATCCTCCGCACTTCGCTGCCAGTCCACGGCAAAAAAGATGGAGCAAGCGGGGACTCTGGGAAACCACGAAGTGACGTCATATCCGACCAAAACAAAAAATGGCCGAGCAATTTCTAGCGGGCGTGCCCTCTGAATTAACAACTGGGCGTGCACCAAAGCAGATGCACGAGTGACGTCATTACGTTAGTGTCGGGCGCAGGTGACGTGATTACGTTAGCGTCGGGCACTGGAGTATTGAAGTGAACCTGAGCCCGCGCAGACTTAGAAAACGCCAGTGAACCTAAGGATGGCGGGTACTGGTTTGGTAGCTGGGGAGGTTGTGGTGGATGCGCTGCCGTATTTTGATCAGGGTTATGAAGCGCCTGGTGTTCGCGAAGCGGTAAGTTCGGGATTTTGTGTAACTGGCCCAGCGCTTGCTGGCCCATAGTGCCGGAAGAAGCGCCTAACAATTTTCTGCTCCTACCCTGGCCCCTTCTCGTCCTTAGGCTGCGGCGTTGGTGGAAGAGGAAACTCGCAGATACCGACCTACGAAGAACTATCTAAGCTACCTGACGGCCCCGGATTATTCTGCTTTTGAGGTAAGTGTGATGTTTTGAGCCCAGCGCACAGTGAACCCTTTTGGATCGAGAGCCTTTGCCACTTAAAAGTGAATTGTAAATTCCAGCTAAGTGTTACTTGCTTCACTACTACTAACCCTGTTGTCAGTATTGTCAGTCAGTTGAAAATAGCTGCATAGATAAGCCTTCTCCAGAGTTCTGAGACCCACAAGACTTCCTAGAGCTCCGCAGACTGACCTAACAATACAAAAATTAGTGTTACGTCTTTCCAAGATAGGTTTTTTGCGTAAATTCTCAAAGGTATCCTCTTCCTCTAAGTATAAAACAAGTGATCTAGGCTTTTTTTTAAATACACAAAAGCCTAATTACCTAAGCTTCTGAGCGCCACAGGATTGCGGCCTTTGTTTCAAAGCCTAAATATTTACTGAATGTATGTCGTTGATTGTAGAGACAAATAATATCTAAGTGAACCATATCGAACCGTTTGGATATTCAGCCTAGAAGTGCAACCAAAATACTGTGGGTGGTAGCTTAGTCGCTAAGTCGTGTCCGGCACTTTGCGACCCCCATGGGCTGTATGTAGCCGGCCAGACTTCTCTGTCCATGGGATTCTCTGAGCAAGAATACTGGAGTGGGGTTGCCATTTCCTTCTCCAGGGGATCTTCCCAACCCAGGAATCGAACCTGAGTCTTCTGTACTGCAGGCAGATTCTTTACCAACTGAGCTACAAAGGAAGCCCATCCAAAATACTGTTTAGGGTCTAATTGTTGTTTAGTCGCGTAGGAGTGTCTGAGACCCCATGGACTGCGGCGCACCAAGGCCTCCCTGTCCTTCACTATCTCCCAGAGCTGGTTCAAACTCGTGTCATTGAGTTGGTGAGAAGTGGGCGGCAGAGGATAAGATGGTTGGATAGCATCACCGACTCAAAAAAATAATGGTTAAGTTTTAAGTAGGAGAGAGATGTTCCTACTGGCACGCTTGTTTTCCCATGATTTTTTCTAAATGTTGTTACCCAAATATAGGTGTTAGCACATTAAGAACTAAGGACAGTAATGAGTCCTTATTAGCTTGATTTCTGAAAGTTTCAGATAATTGCATTCAGTCACAAACTTAAATACTTGAGCCAGTTTTATGTTTAGCTCTTTTAGATACAACCTGTGCTTCCTATGTTTATAGTTAGTATACTGATTATTTCTGTCTTCCTATCTTTATAATTAGTATACTGATTATTTAGCGCTTTTTATAGTGGGAGCTAATAGTATACTGTGCTCACTATCTCAGTCCTAAAAAAAACTGTGTAAACTATATATGTTTAATATCCCTATTTTTTAGATGGGAAAACTGGAGCTTAGGCTAAGTAATTTGCCCAAGACCTTAAGCACTCCTCAAACTGCCTTTGAAACTGCTCTTTCATTAGTTCATTTAACAACTATTTCTGAAGATTGGTTCTTCACAAATTATTAGAGAACAAGAGTTTACATTCGAGAGTGTGGAGACAGATAAATCAGAAAATATCGAATTGTTGATAAAGCTATACAGAGAAAGAAAGTAATAATATGATGTAGAGTGACTAGGTGATTGCTTCATATAGTTTGATTGAGGAAGGCCTGTCTAAACTGAGATGAGAATGCTCCATGAACAGGGATCTTTTTCATCTTCTTCACCACTGTATTTTCATCACGTAAAACAGAATATAGGCACTCAAATATTTATCACTGAATGTATGAAGAGCTTCTAAGCCAGTTTAATGAATGCTTAATGTATGCCATTCATGCCTAGAATTTCTTTTATAACTTAGCCCTGTGAGTGCTGCCTCAGGCTTTGAAGAGAGTTAAGTTAAAAGTTCAGGTCTGTCACTTGTCACGAGTTAGGTAAGGGCTCTGATGTTACACAGCTGAGGACAGCTTGTACTGTACATTTGTAGTTTCTTTCTTACCTAATTGTTAATTTTTACTCTGTCACTGTGCATAGGGTTCTGTCTAGAA
Organism: Bos indicus x Bos taurus; assembly: GCF_003369695.1. Lineage (NCBI taxonomy): Eukaryota > Metazoa > Chordata > Mammalia > Artiodactyla > Bovidae > Bos > Bos indicus x Bos taurus. The sequence continues at coordinate 28,900,214 of NC_040078.1, forward strand.
TGCCTTAGTCTCTACTGGAAACTAAATAACCATATTTTCTTAGAGTTATGTGAAGCTCAGCAGTAGTCCAGAAAAGGCTTTCTCCAACGAAGACATATTTAATGCAGAACTTTTAAACAGTGAATATGGACTTCTAGAACACCTTTTTAGCTTACTTTTCAGTCTAAATGAAATAGAATGTTGACTAAAACATTGGACCTAAAGAGGTAGAACTATACCACATTTTTTTGAAAATAGTAAGATTGTTAGAGGCTTCTCAGGTGGCTCAGGGGTAAGGAATCCACCTGCCAATGCAGGAGACATGTTCCATCCTTGGGTCGGGAAGATCCCCTAGAGGAAATGGCAACCCACTCCAGTATTCTTGCCTGGAAAATTGTATGGACAGAGAAGACTAGAGGGCTATAGTCCATGGGGTCACAAAAAAATCAGGCACGACTTAGTGATGAAGCAACAAAAACGGCTTTTCTTTGAGGGCCCCTTTCCATATGAAATGGGTGTATGCCTGTGTACTTTTCACATTCTAGAGAACAGTGACTCCAGAGAAGAGTTGGGGGTGGGGGGTGATCTATTATAATAGGTAGTAGTAAAGTATAAATATTTAAGTAGGTTAGATCCATTGTTTGTTTGGTGGTTTTTAATTTGTTTTTTGATATGGTTTTGGAAATAATTCTTTCTTCAATTTATATGTCAGACAGACATAATGAGAAATGAATTTGAAAGATTGGCTGCTCGACAACCAATTGAATTGCTCAGTATGAAACGGTAAGTCCTATTCTTGGTTCAGCTGGGCTCAGATCATTCTTTAATTTTAATTTATTAGTAAAACTTCTGTCAGTTCAGTTCAATTCAGTCTCTCAGTCGTGTCCGACTCTTTGTAACCCATTGACTGCAGCACACCAGGCCTCCCTGTCCGTCACCAGCTCCTGGAGTTTACTCAAACTCAAGTCCATTTTAAGTTGGTGATGCCATCCAACCATCTCATCCTCTTTCGTCCCCATCTCCTCCCACCTTCAATCTTTCCCAGCATCAGGGTCTTTTCCAATGAGTCAGTTCTTCACATAAGGTGGCCTAAATATTGGAGTTTCAGCTTCAGCATCAGTCCTTCCCATGAATATTCAGGATTGATTTCCTTTAGGATGAACTAGTTGGATCTCCTTGCAGTCCAAGGGACTCTCAAGAGTCTTCTCCAACACCACAGTTCAAAAGCATCAATTCTTTGGTGCTCTGCTTTCTTTATAGTCCAACTCTCACATCCATACATGACTACTGGAAAAACCATTGACGGACCTTTGTTGGCAAAGTAGTGTCTCTGCTTTTTAATAAGCTGTCTAGGTTTGTCATAACTTTTCTTCCAAGGAGCAAGTGTCTTTTAATTTCATGGCTGCAGTCACCATCTGCAGTAATTTTGGAGCCCCAAAAAATAAAGTCTGTCACTGTTTCCACTGTTTCCCCTCTATTTGCCATGAAGTGATGGGACCGGATGCCATGATCTTAGTTTTCTGAATGTTGAGTTTCAATCCAACTTTTTCATTCTCCTCATTCACTTTCATTGAGAAGCTCTTTAGTTCTTTGCTTTCTGCCATAAGTGTGGTGTTATCTGCATATCTGAGGTTATTGGTAACTTCTGTAGCCATGTTCAAATGTGGAAAAGGAAAAAAAACTTGTCTGCTTTTGTATTAATACATGTTTTTTCATATAATAGTTACACTCATGGTTTATATAATCTTTTGTTAATGTTCAAAAATGTTCTGTTCACCATCATTAAAATATAAACTCTTTTAAAATCCAATAACAAGAGAATGGAAAATTATAATTAAGTTCATGTTTAAGAACTCCCACGGACATGTTCCTGATTAGACATGTAGTGCTTCACTCTTACACAGACAGTGTTAGTAAACTCAGAGTGCCTGCATAGTTTGACTTTGGTTCTACTGTCTCTCTTCCCGTACCACTTTACTGCAAAACTGTTTCTCCTTCCTCAGGGAAAAAACCCCAAACATTCTTTTGTTACTTTCTCTAAAATGGAGAATTCGGTTGCTTACCATCTGAGGTCCCTTCAGCTCTAAGATAACTCTGAAATGATGAGAATCAATATATAATCTGTCAGAGTGGAGAGGGCCACATGAACAGTGGAGTTATCCTCTCAGTATATGTACAGATTATAAGAGATTTGAGCCTATAGAACCAAAGGACCAGATTTCTTCTTTTCTTGTGCTCCATTTCCTATCTGGCCTGACATGATAAAAGCAGAAAAACTTCCAAGACTCCTTAGTTCTCACATTTCTAGGTGCTTCTGCTCTAAAGGTTTTCACAATAGTAGCTTTTTCATAACAGCATATTTTAAACCCATAAGTAGGTTATAATCCATTAAGCAGTTGATTGTCAAGTTTAGTAAGACATCATAGCACTTTTTTTAAGGAAGATAAAAAATATCAGAATGCATTGCATGTAAAGTTAAGTACTGCTTTGTGAAACTTCCGTTCAGTTATGTGTATTTGTATACTGTGTCACAGTGTAAAATATTTCTTACTGTGGGTTATGACCTGAAGTTCTCAAAATGCTACATTTATGATGCATGTGTAAAGTTTGCTTTAAAAAAAAAAAGAAAATGGTTTATCACTTCTTAGTCCCAGCTGCATGTCCCTCAATTTTTCATAGGAATGATGTGAAGTTTTTACAGTATCTAATAAAAATAACAAAATGGAAATTGTAGGTTAGTTTGTAGCAACTCAGTAATGAGCTGGGGTTTATGAAGAGTGTGTGTTGCTGGCTATATTGGCAGTTTTGAAGGACTGGGTATTATTAAAAATAGAGAAAAGACTGAGTGTGAAATGTAAAAATCATTATATACTTTTGCCATCTTTTTCTCTAGGGGGTGTAGATATGTGGGTAGGAGGGTGGATAGATGTAGGTGTGTTTTACAAAATGATAGCATAGTTTTTCATATCCTGATTTTTTCCCTTAATGTATTGCAAACAATTTTAATATTCTAAGTATTCTTTAGTAACATCATTTAATAGCTAATATAACAGCCCTTTATGTGAATGTATACTGTAGCTTATTGTATCATTTCACATTGAAGTGAACAGTTTTTTGTTACTGTATATCATAATGCTAAATCTTACTTGTAAATTGATTCTTAGGATAAATAGGCTTCTTATTATTGCAAGGTCTACATGTTATCTTCAGTCTTCTGGTTGGCTTTTATTTTTCCAGTCTTCTGTTTTTACAGTGTTCGTAGACCTATGAGGCATTCTGTTGGGAGTAGAGAGAAAGATTTGGAGGAATATGTGGTTTTATTTCATTGTTGTTTAATTTCAGATATGAACTTCCAGCCCCTTCCTCTGGTCAGAAAAATGACATCACTGCATGGCAAGAGTGCGTAAACAATTCTATGGCGCAGTTAGAGCATCAGGCAGTTCGAATTGAGAATCTGGAACTAATGTCTCAGCATGGATGCAATGCCTGGAAAGTGTATAATGAGTAAGAAACCTTTTTTTTTTTAACCCATCCCACCTGTTTAAGGGGACCTAAACCTAACACATATATTGTGTAACATTGCAATAGCAAGTTCTGAGGTCTGATTTACAAAACAGCTTGGTAGTAGACTATAATCCTTAATGTGAGGGGTTGCTTATAACAGTCAGCTCTCATTAGTTGCGCTTTCTGCTTTTTAAAGTGGCCTTGAATACTGAATTAGCAAATACTGAACCATTTCATACATGTGTATATATATATACACATCTCATATAGACGATAATCTTACACACTTTATAACAACTCACCCTGACAGGTTCTGTATTTTATTTATTTTATAAAAGAGAAGACAAAGTTGAGAAGTGTTAAGTAGCTTGCCAGAGTTGGAAATTACACTCTCTCCTCTGGTTATCTCTTCATGAGACCTGGAACAAGAAGGTGGAGTATCTCCTTGTTCTGCTTTAGCTGGAAATGTGCATGTCCACAACTCTGATTTTTTTGCTGCTTTTGAGCACATCCACGAATGATCACAGAACTCTGCAAGGATTGATTTGGGGGTTACAAATAAATTTGAGTAATAGGCAAATTCACTTGTACAGAATCTGCAGATAATGAAAATTGATTGTGAATAGAGAATTAACACTAGAAACAAGAGTGCTTCTGAACTCCTGTTTCTTTTCCACATAATTAGCTTTAGGTTTTGCTGTCTATAGTATTTAAAGTTCAGTTTCCAGTTCGTAAAAGTTAGTGGTTAGATGATCTCCATAGCTTCTTTGAGCCCTAAAATCCCACGTTTCTATTAACAGGTTAAGGCCATTGAACCTCATGACTGCATAAAACCATTTGTTAGAGGATGATTCCTGAAACAGTAAAGCAAAAATCACAAAATGATAAATAGCTTTTCTCAAGTTTTCAGAATCATCATTAAACTTTTGTGGTCACATAAGGATCTGTGGGCAAAATCCAGAATTTAAGAAACTGCAGAGCAAACAATTCAGTTTCTGTTGTGAATGCTGCAAGGCAAATAAAGAACAGTGGAGTTGGGACGATTAAGAAGTTTAAGAGAACAAATCAATCCAAAACAACGTGTATTTCATAAAGTGGGAAAATGTGACTTTTCTTCTCAAGAAGCTTTCTTTATCTAGTTGAGGAGGCAAGATATTCTAGCCCAGATAACCAAGTAGTGCACTTTGGTAGTATGGAGGCATGTGCTGCACTGTGCACTGTGGTCTGTAAACTACAGAGATCCAGAGAAGGACGTTAAGGACTAGGTCCATTGTACAAGGAAGAGATGTGAGGGTGGGGATTATTGAAGTACAGTTGAGTTTTGTGTTTGAGATGTACGGCATAGTGATCTGGTATTCTTTCAGATTATCATAGGTGATTACAAGATAATGGGCATAATTCCCCATGCCATACAGTATACCCTTGTTGCTTATCTACTTTACATATAATAGTTTGTATCTGTTACCTATCCCTAATTTGTCCCTCCTCCGCTTCCCTCACCTCTGTTAACCACAAGTTTGTTTTCAATATCTGTGCGTCTGTTTCTGTTTTGAGTGTATATTTTATTTGTATTATTTTTTGAGATTCCATATATAAGTGGTATCATACTGTATTTGTCTCTGACTTATTTCACTAAGCATAGTATTCTCTAGCACCATCCACATTGCTGCATATGGCAATATTTCTTTTTTTGACTGAGTAGTAATTCCATTGTTGATGTATACATATATGCCACCTCCTAAATTCAGTCATCTGTTGATGGGCACTTGGGTTGCGTCCATGTTTTGGCTGTTGTAAATAGTGCTGCTACAAACATTGGGGTGCGTGTGTCTTTTCAAATTACAATTTTCATTTTGTTTTCAGATATATGCCCAGGAGTGGAATTGCTGTATCATATGGTATTAATAGTTCTATTTTTAGTTTTTTGAGGGACCTTCATACTGTTTTCCATAGTAGCTGTAGCAGTTTACATTCCCATCAGCAGTGTACAAGGTTTTCAGAAAAGGGTGAAATATGGATGTTTAGAGGAGAGTGAGAACATTCTAGGAATGGAGGAAAACATAGATGTGGGGCGGAGGAGAAAGAGATGCCTCAGATTGAACATTGCTTCCATAATTAAAGCTGTAAAGCTTTAATAATTATTCTTTACTTAAGGTCCAGGCTATTTTTTTCTTTCTTTTTTTTTTTTTTTTTTTTTGAGAAAAGCCAGCATAAAGCACTTTTATTGCAGTCATGTGTGGTGCAGCCGGTGGGGGTCGGCTGCGGGAGTAGATAGCCATGTCTCTCACCAGATCACCACACAGGACAGCACAGAGGGGAGACAGGGCAAGAAGCGCAGGGGGTGGGGGTCAGCTGGGGCAGTAGACAGCGATGTCTCACCAGATCACCACACAGGACAGCACAGAGGGGAGACGGGGCAAGAAGCACAGGGGGTGGGGGTCGGCTGGGGCAGTAGACAGCGATGTCTCACCAGATCACCACACAGGACAGCACAGAGGGGAGACGGGGCAAGAAGCACAGGGGGTGGGGGTCGGCTGGGGCAGTAGACAGCGATGTCTCTCACCAGATCACCACACAGGACAGCACAGAGGGGAGACGGGGCAAGAAGCGCAGGGGGTGGGGGTCGGCTGGGGCAGTAGACAGCGATGTCTCTCACCAGATCACCACACAGGACAGCAAAGAGGGGAGAGGGGGCAAGGAGCAGAGGGGGTGGGGGTCGGCTGGGGGAGTAGGCAGTGATGTCTCTCACCAGATCACAGGACAGCAAAGAGGGGAGAGGGTCAAGGAGCACAGGGGGTGGGGGTCGGCTGGGGGAGTAGACAGTGATGTCTCTCACCAGATCACCACACAGGACAGCACAGAAGGGAGAGGGGCAAGGAACGCAGGGGGTGGGGGTCGGCTGGGGGAGTAAGCAGGGATGTCTCTCACCAGATCACCACACAGGACAGCAAAGAGGGGAGAGAGGGCAAGGAGAAGCCAGGAAACTCTGAGATTAGCAGGGGGAGCTGAACATCAAAAAACAGGAGATGCTGAAGCTGTGATGACCAGCAGGATTTTCTTAAGACAACACTCAAGGATTTGTCATGATGGCTGCACTTTCATGGGTGTTAAGTGTCTGCAAACAGCACCTTCAATTTAACTTTCGATTAAAGTTCTTAAAATTTAGGAAGTAAAGCTTGGATAGCTATGTGATTACAAAAATCTTGGATATCCATTAGAAAAACCACAGGATGGAAATAAAAAACAAAGGCCATGAAGGTATCAGAGGTCTCTACTGGCCCAGGGAACAGACGTCTGCAATGTCCAACATCTCAGTGAAAACAATCTGCTTTCAAAAGGCAGAGGGTCTACGAGGAGGGTGAGGGTGGGGCAGTGGAGGCAAATGCTCTCCCCCTTCCCACTGCAGTTTTGGGTAGGGCTTTCAGTTCAACCCGAGGACATCTCTCAACTTGGAGAATAATTTGGCCCTCAAAAGCGCCTCGAATCTGCTATGGCTTTGCAGCACAGCAGCAAGAGTGTTTAATATATAATAGATAAAACTTTCATCCAAAAAAATAAAGATTATTGGACCCCACCCCCCCACCCCAACACCAATTCCTAGTCTAAAATTAACCCATTACTTGTGCTGGAGAAGGCAATGGCACCCCACTCCAGTACTCTTGCCTGGAAAATCCCATGGATGGAGGAGCCTGGTAGGCTCCAGTCCATGTGGTCGCTAAGAGTCAGGCACGACTGAGTGACTTCACTTTCACTTTTCACATTCGTGCATTGGAGAAGGAAATGGCAATCCACTCCAGTATTCTTGCCTGGAGAATCCCAGGGACAGAGGAGTCTAGTGGGCAGCTGTCTATGGGGTCGCACAGAGTCGGACATGACTGAAGCGACTTAGCAGAATACTTAATTGGAAACTTAGATCCAAAGGACTGAAACTCAGTCTTCACCCCAAACAAAAACAAACTGAGTAATTTGAGGTTTATGGCATTTGGTTCAGGTCAACACACATACAAGGAGTAAGGGGAAGAGCAAAGCCAGTGACAGAACACATTCAATCTGGGAAGATGTTTATACAGAGTGTAGTGGAACATCAGGAAGAGCTCCATACCGACTCTCTGTGTGTGTCTGGAGGTGGCAGATCCTTCTGTGGCACATCCAAGAATGGGGAGCTCAGGGCCGAGGCCACTCCTGTCATTCCAGTTTTAGAAGTTCCACGTCAAAGATGAGAGTGGCATTTGGTGGGATGATGCCTGGGTGCCCAGTGGCACCATAGGCATAGTCTGGGGAGATAGTCAGCTTGGCTCTCTGACCCATGCTCATCTGGGCAACCCCTTCTTCCCAGCCTTGGATCACCTCCTGCTTGCCCAGCACAAACTTAAAGGGCTTGTTTCTGTCCCGGGAGGAATCGAATTTCTTTCCATCGTCAAGCATCCCTGTGTAGTGCACCACGAAGGTCTGGCTGTGCTTCGGGAAGGTACGCCCGTCTACGGGAGAGATGGTCTCCACCTGTGCTCCCATGGCTGTGGTAGTGGCGGACGCTGGGTTGGCCGATGGGCTCCGCTACGGGCAGCGTGGACCAAGCAAGGTCCAGGCTATTTAACGTGATATTCAAAGCAAAAGTCTAGTCCTCTCTTTGGTGACTATCATAAAATCTGCCTCCGAGCCTTTACTCAGGCTTTACCTCCTCCTGAAATACCTTTTAACTTACCTACCCAAATTCAACTTATTCAAGTTGACTTTAATTATTATTATTAAATTATTATTATTATTAACAGATTAAAGCATGACTTTAATCTGTTTCCTTTTCTTCCCTGATTAAAATTCTGCCTCTGTTACTCTCCCTCTTTTGGGGAACTGTACAGATCACTGTGCGCATCACTTGTTTTCCATTTAATTGCGTAACAGTTTCTAGTGTCGGGCTTTCTTTTGCCTATTATTTTGTCTCCTCCAAACCCAGTGGATGTTTCTCCAGAGGAACTATACTATGTCATATCAAAAGTAAATTTTCTTTCTTTGTGATAGGATTCACAGATGTCCAATATACTGGGCAGAAAACTTTTCAGTTTTAAGTAGGTCTTGGTGCAGAACTGCTTTAAAAAAAACAGTATTTCATTAATAAGAAGGGAATTCTTTACTTGAAACTGAAGGGAAACCTTCAAGGTCAGCCCCTAATTTTACAAATAAACAGATTTAGCCCTTGTGATATCGAATGACTCATCCAAGGAAGCATAGCTATTAGGGCAGAGCTGAGACTAGACCCCAAGTCTTCTGATTCCCATGGTACGGTGTGGTCAGTTTCAGCGTTCAGAATACTTGAGGAGGGACCTGTGTGTTTAAGAGGGAAGCTAGAAGAAGGAAGAAGACAACAAATACGCTGGGCTTCCAGAAAGAGGTGATTCAAAGGAAAGTTCCCTATTAACGGTCAGAGGTCAGGAATAGAGTACTGAGCTTTATTGTCTTCAGGGTGGAATAATTGTCAAAATGGGATGAGCTGAAAGAAAGCCTGGAGAGGCACCACTGTTTGAAGACCAAATTTCTATAGAATTATAGTTAGTTTTTGAAAATCAGTTGGTAGAGATAGGAGAATTAACTCAGAAGGGAAGCAGGAAATTTGAGCCACAAAAGCCCGGAAATAATACTGAATCTAGAGCAAGAGCATAGCAGAGCCAGTATGGTTGAAATGGACTCTACTGTCTTAAAAGGAAGTTGACAGGGTATGTGAATTATATCTTAGTAAAGCTGTAGTTTAGGAAAAGAGAGAGATTGAACTCTACCCTTGAGTCATTTCTTTAATGATAATTGCAGGGAACTCTGTATAACTCAACTTCTCCCCTCTGCTTGGATTTGGACTGGAATCTAAATCTACAGCCTTCCACAACAGTTCTTTTCTTCTCTGTAGTTAGCTGTAGACAGGAGGAGAGAGTGATACACTAAATGTAGGTGAAGAAATAGAGATAAAAGGAGGTGTACTCATGAGTGATGAAATGAGTGTACTCATCAGATATTCCCTCATCTTTTCCATGTAAAGGAAATAACAGTTTAAGACATGATATAAGTCCACGAAATCAGAATTATCAGTAAACAGCTTGGGTTCAAGAGTTTATAAGACCTGAATTCACCTCTGAGACTGAATCATGTATGTTACCTTGACCAAGTTACTTAATCTGAATATAGTGTCCTAACCTGTGAAATGGGAATAATGATGTCTACCTCAAAGAACTCTTGTGAGAATTAAGTTAGTATTGTAGAGTGTCTAACATGATGTTTGGCACAGGGAGCTCAAAAAATAATGGCTTATTTTTAGCAGAAAAACTTGGCCTTGTGTCAAGTAGACAGTGTACTTTTAGTTAGCACTATTTAATTTTAATGTACATTAATCTGATTTTCTTTTTTAGAAATCTAGTTCATATGATTGAGCACGCCCAGAAAGAGCTTCAGAAGTTAAGGTAAATTGTTTTTCTTTCTATTTTAGAATGAAGTTTAGGTGAATCCTTAGTAAATACAATAAGAAGGAAAAGGAACCACTGGACTGTGGTCATATGAGAGTAAATAATTGATAATCCACTCTGTCTACTGTTTAGTGTTGGGTTTGCCCTACCTGAGTTGAAAAGAAATAGACCTGAGATCTGAAAACATCTCTCCGGGGTCATTTGCAGTTTGCAAGTTTGCAGTTACTGAAATGATACTTTTAGAAGGAAAAAGTAGTAGAATAATATGTATAATATGATTTATATTAAATTAAAAACACACACACACCCTAATCTCTGTATGCATATACACATACAGGAAAGTATCTGAAAGAATACTCACCAAAAACTGAACAGAAGTTATCAGAGAGAAGGAAAAGCACATGGAAGGAAGGACTATCCATTCTTAAGCAATTAAAGACGTATTAGTTACAGACTTTTCTGTTGATTTTAGTCTTATGTTAGAATGTAGGTGGGTTATATAAATTTTTTTTTTTTTTTTCAGGAAACATATTCAAGACTTAAACTGGCAACGAAAGAACATGCAACTCACAGCTGGATCTAAATTAAGAGAAATGGAGTCAACGTGAGTATCTGTAATTCCATCACCTTTTAAATTGTTTGCCACGTGTTAAGATCAAGATTCAACAATATGATTCAAACACTATTCAAATGGAGTGCCACAAGTATCAAAGAAATGCTTTTCCGGAATCCCAGTCTTCACTGCTTCTGCCTGTTTCTGAAGTATGGGCTTGAAAAGAAGTTAGAGTTACACACAAAAAACTGAACCACTGCCAGTTTATTCTGATTTTAGAGCCCCCTGTTTTCCATCCACTACTACTGTTCTGAATGGAATTCTACCTTTTAAAAGGAAAAAAAGTCTATTTTTAAACTCTTAAAGGAGGGAAATTCCTTACTTTCTTGATCATTTGTGTATGTCTCAGGAGTTTTTCCCCTTTGTTTATATATTTTGTTTTTTAATGTTGTTCTTCATATACTCAAATTTGTACAAATCTCTGAATACAGTCATTTTTTTCATCGTTTCTTTTCTTTTTTTTTTTTTTTCCGTTTCTTTTCTTTTTTGACTTGCTCTTTCCCTGATCTCCCTGCCTCCATCACCCACACCGTTGTCCTTACTCCACCTTCCCCTCACCCATGTTATCAGTCTGTTACTGCATCTTTCCACACTGTTCTTCAAGCTGATACAATCTTCTGCGTGTCCATGTGTGTTTGTTTCATTTGTCCTAGAGACTTTTTTCTGGGAGAAGGGGAAGATTCTTTGAATCTGTGGAATTCTATCTTAGCAGCTGTAGAAATTTCTTCATCATTTTTAACTATTGCCTTTGCCCTATTTTCTATCCTTTTCTAACCCAATTTAATACTAACTTCAACCACTTTTTCATATCTCTTCAGCTCTTTCTAATTTGTTCTTTTTTTACACTTTTTATTTTGAGATAATTGTAGGTTCACATGCAATTTAAGAAGTAGTGCAGAGAGGTCTTATATACATACCCTTTACTCACTTTCCCCCCTAATTGTGCCTCAGCTTTGAAAATGTAAAGCTAAAAGTGAAGGTTAGTATTATGGTTAAATATATATATACTGGTTAAAAATGTGTGTACTATAAATGTGTATAGTTACGTGTATACTATAAACATCTTGAAGAGAAATTTTGCTTTAGGTAATTTTCCCCTCTGTTTTCTTTTCTAGCTGGGTATCCCTGGTCAGTAAGAATTATGAGATTGAAAGGACTATTGTACAATTAGAAAATGAGCTCTTTCAAATGAAGCAGCAACACGGAGAGGCAAACAAAGAAAACATACGGCAAGACTTCTGAAATAGACTGGCTCGGTGGGTAGAGAAGAAGGTACGCTGGGCTTTCATAGATCGGGCGTCTTAGCTATGAAGAACAGCATCTTTTGGAAACCATCAGTGGTTATATGTTTAGAAACCATAAAATGTGGGTAGTTGTATTCTATTTGTACATTTTAGTAAAATAAAAACTTAAACATGATGGTGGTTTGTTTTGTTTTGTGTTTTTGCTATTTAAAAAGGAGCTTTAGATTTCCAAGATTAGTATGGCTTTAGAATAATGTTTTTTTCATAAAATTAATTTTGAGTCACTGGGACCATATTTTGTACCCAAGAGATCCTTACTGAAAGTTATCAACATGTACAAGAAGTTGGAAATTTTGGTTTATTAATATAAGTATTTCAAATCAAGAGGTAGTTCTAAACAAAGTTTTAATTACCAAACAAGACTAAAGAAATACAGTGGCTCCATATATGTTATCTGTGATCATCATCACTGTAAGCAACAGTTACATAAAGCGTGGTATGTGCTGAGCACTGTTGTAAGCACTTTAGGTAGATGAACTAAACTTACATGAGTTAAAAAAAAAATGGATCCTCACAAAAGCCTATGGAATTACATATTCTTCTTATATACAAACTGACAGGTTCTGATGAAGTAATTTGCTGAAGTTTTTTTAGCTAGAAAGTGTCATCAAATTTTTGAATCCAGTAGTTAGCACCATGGGTGTGTTCTTATCCCTCTACTTGTAAAGAATTAAATTATAAAAGATTCCTAACCAATTCAGAAAAAATATTTGCAACATATCAAAGGATACATAGTCTTCCTGTACAAATCACTTTTACAAATCACTGAGATGAACTCCCACCAGAAAAAAGTTAAAAGATGTTTAGCATTAAAACCTAGAACTTGTCAAACCTATTATATTAATAGTGCTTTTTGTTGTTCAGTCACTAAGTCACATCCAACTCTTTGTGACCTCATAGACTAGCACACCAGGCTTCCCTGTCCTTTACCATCTCCTGGAATTTTCTCAAAATCATGTTCATTGAGTCAGTGATCCCATCCAACTGTCTCCTCTGCTGCTGCCCTCTTCTCCTGTCCTAAATCTTCCCCAACATCAGGGTCTTTTCCAGTGAGTCACCTATTTGCATCAGGTGGCCAAAGTATTGGGAGCTTCAGCATCAGTCCTTCCAATGAATATTCAGGGTTGATTTCCTTTAGGATTGACTGGTTTGATCTTGCTGTCCAAGGGACTCTCAAGAATCTCCAGCACCACAATTCAAAAGCGTCAATTCCTTCGGACTTGGCCTTCTTTATGGTTCAACTCTTGCATCTATACATGACTACTGGAAAAATGATAGCTTTGACTCTACAGACGGTATAGTCCTTTTTTGGGGGCAGAGTATAATTGACAATATTAAGGGTCAGTGGTTTTAAAGCTACAGAAAAGTCCATAATTTGTATATGACTTTTTTTAAATCAAAATTTTTGTGTCAACACACTCATACTTTTTCTCGATATATAATAATAGGGAGTTTCATTTGTGATCTATCAGATATTCAATATTATTAGGTAGAGCTCATACCATCAGCTTTACTCATCTTTTATATGGCAGTATTTATATATTAAATATTTTCATATGTTGCTCTTAAAAATGACTGGAAAATGAATATATGAAATTTGTTGAAACTGGCAAGTCTTTAGCTTCAGTCAGAAGCCCATTGGTCCTGAGCTGTTGACTGCTTAATTAGAGAAGGACAATAGGGAAATGTATGAAGTACTTAGAAAACGTCCAAAAAAAGGTACAGTGGTGAAGTTTAAAAATCTTAAATGATTTAGAATCAGCATCTAAAATGCATCACAATAGCCCAAACCCTAGGAAAAGTTCAGTAGCATGTTAAGACTGTTGAAGATAAAGCTTGCTATGTATGTCTTTATCATGGGGAGGGGAATTAATTACATTTTAATTTCAAAAATTTTATAAAATTTTATGATGTGTTGAACATGACTTGGTCAAACATGACTGAGCACCATGGGTTGGTAGTATACTTTTCAAAGTTAGCCACATTCAAAGGGAAAAGTCCTTGTATGATTTAGGAGTTTTCTATGTTCTAGTTTTCTGGAAACAGCATCCTTCTCCCACCCTCTCCATTTCTACTTCTAACTTTTCTCAATTTACTTAGGAAAATTCCTAAGTAATACACAAAAGGAAGTGATTTTCTATCATACGGGCAAATATCTGAAAGGTTATACACAATATTTTTAACTGGTTCAAGATCTATGAATAGTTTCAGGGGTTCCATGAACTACTTCACATCCTGTTATATGTATGTATGCATTTTTAATAGAGTATAATTTACATCAGATTCCCAAAGGGCTTCGTATGCAAGAAAGATCCCTCCCCTGGTAGACATGACTGTTCTGTCACATCAAGTTCCATTCTCCCCCATTCTTTCTCTCCCTTCTCTCCAGATTCAACCTCAGCTGAACTGCATAATTTTTAATAAGCCCATCATCTCCAGTTTTTTTCTGCACTGCCAAGACTGAATGGTTGGATGGGAAGCACATGATTTTTGGCAAGGTGAAAAGAGAGTAAGGGACTTCACCAGTGGTCCAGTGGCTAAGACTCTGCACTCCCAATTCAGGAGGCCCAGGTTCCCTGATCAGGGAACTAGATCCTACATGCCCATCCCACACACCACAGCAAAGATGGAAGATCTTGAGAGCTGTAACTAAGACCTGGCACAGCCAAATTAATTTTTTTTAAAAAGAGTATGAATATTGTGGAAGCCATGGAGTATTTTGGGTCCAGTAATAATAGCAAGACCAGCAGGAAGACCACCATTGCTGACTGTGGACAACTCAAAAATTTGACGCCCAGACCATTTCTCCTGTAGCTCAGGAGAGCACCCTCTACCTCCATCTGCTCACAGTCTCCTATAATCTTTGTGCTTTTGCTGCAGTTCCTTGGGTTCCATGTTTTCTTCACCTTCTGCTGGATTGCAGAGGTAAGTTTATGATTATGATATAATGACAGCAAAGCCTGTCCTGCAAGATCGCAGGGAGGGGAGATCTGTAACATATTTAAAAAAAAAAAAAATCAGTCAAAATACCTTCCAGCTCATTCAACATCATTTCTGGAAGCTAGAAAGAAAAAAAAATGGAGCCATACCTTCAGAATTCTTACAAGAAGTTTACAACCTAGGCCTCATCAGGTGGTCAAATTATCAGTTAAGAATAAACAGAACAAAGACATTTTCAGTCAAATGAAATCTTAAAAACATTTACTTCCTGAGCATCATAAGGAGCTACTGGAAGATAAACTCTTCTGATCTAATGCAGGGGAAAGGTAGAGGGACTTTTCCAAGGAGATGGGTGAAAGAAGATCCCAGGATTATATCTGTACACTCAGTAGAGGGTAACCAGTTGGGATTGGAGTGGTGTGATTAAAGACAAGCATTTTGAGAGCTCTCATCACAAAGATGTTTACTACCATGGTACCATCTTTATACCTTGAGGAGCAGGATGCCCAGGTGAGCTGGCACACATTTCTAACTTGCACATGACTTGCTCAATGTCCTTACGAAATTCCTATTCTCCCCCGCCTTGACCTATTGGAAGTGTTCTGCTGTGTCCTACTTCTGAAGAGTTTTAGTTCAGTCGCTCAGTTGTGTCCGACTCTTTGTGAACCCACAGACTGCAACATGCCAGGCTTCCCTGTCTATCACCAATTCCCGGAGCTTGCTCAAACTCATGTCCACCGAGTCAGTGATGCCATCCAACCATCTCATCCTCTGTGTCCCCTTCTCCTGCCTTCAGTCTTTCCCAGTATCAGGGTCTTTTCCAATGAGTCAGTTCTTCACATCAAGTGGCCAAAATATTGGAGCTTCAGTTTCAGCATCAGTCCTTCCAATGAATATTCAGGACTGATTTCCTTTAGGACGGACTAGTTTGATCTCCTTGCAGTCCAAGGGTCTCTCAAGAGTCTTCCCCAGCACCACAGTTCAATGGCATCAATTCGTTGGTGCTCAGCTTTCTTTATGGTCCAACTCTAACATCCATACATGACTACTGGGAAAACCATAGCTTTGACTATACGGATCTTTGTCAATAAAGTAATGTCTCTGCTTTTTAATATGCTGTCTAGGTTTGTCATAGCTTTTCTTCCAAGGAGCAAGTGTCTTAATTTCATGGCTGCAGTCACCATCTGCAGTGATTTTGGAGCCTGAGAAAATAAAATCTGTCCCTATTTACATTTTTTCCCCATCTATTTGCCGTGAAGTGTTGGGACCGAATGCCATGATCTTAGTTTTTTAAATGCTGACTTTTAAGCCAGCTTTTTCACTCTCCTCTTTCACTTTCATCAAGAGGCTTTTTAGTTCCTCTTTGCTTTCTGCAATAAAGGTGGTATCATCTACATATCTGAGGTTATTGATATTTCTCCCAGCAATCTTGATCCCAGCTTGTGCTTCAGCCAGCCTGGCATTTTGCATGATGTACTCTGCATATAAGTTAAATAAACAGGGTGACAATATACAGCCTTGACATACACCTTCCCCAATTTGGGACTGGTCCATTGTTCCATGTCCAGTTCTAACTGTTGCTTCTTGACCTGAATACAGATTTCTCAGGAGGCAAGTAAGGTGGTCTGGTATTCCCATCTCTTGAAGAATTTTCCACAGTTTGTTGTTATCCACATAGTCAAAAGCCTTAGTGTAGTCAATGAAGCAGAAGTAAATTTTTTTTTTTTAATTCTCTTGCTCTTTCTATGATCCAGTGGATGCTGGCAATTTGATCTTTGGTTCCTCTACCTTTTCTAAATCCAACTTGAACATCTGGAAATTCTCAGTTCATGTACTGTTTTTTGTTGGGTTTTTTCTCCCCTCACCTCTACTCTCCTCCCACTGGTTAATGTACTGTTGAAGCCTAGCTTGGAGAATTTTCAGCATTACTTTGCTAGCGTGTGAGATGAGTGCAATTGTGTGGTAGTTTAAACATTCTTTGGCATTGCCTTTCTTTGGGATTGGAATGAAAACTGAAAGGGGTAAACTCAGTTTCCTCTCTCAGTGACTTACTGTAGGAGGGATAACTTGTCTCTCTGGTGTGTGTTATCCTCTCCTATAAAGAAGTTTTAGCTTGGCACACAGCTGCTCAATTAAAAACTGATTTTCCAACTTCCATCCAATCATTCATGTGTGCCGTGTGGCTGGGTTGTGTTCAGTAAGATAGGAACTGAGTAATGTTTACAACTTGCAAGTCGTGCTCTTTTTAAAATGTATAGTTGATTTGCAGTCTCATGTTAGTTTCAGGTGTACAGCACAGTGACTCAGTTGTATATATATGTGTGTATAACTGAATATACATATTCCTTTTCAAATTCTTTTCCCTTATAAGTTACTACAAAATATTGAGTATAGCTCCCTGTGCTATACAGTAGGTCCTTGTTGGTACAAGTCTTGCTCTTAATTTTTTACCAGCCAGGAATCTTACACCTGAATAGCGATGACATATCTAATATCATACCATAAATTACTGTCGAGCTACATTAGAAGAAATGGTGGTATACAGACAAGGAAAAAGGAGAATTCTGTGCTTATATGATGTGAATGATACACTTAGTACTTGTTTTACTTAAATGATTAAATAGTCTGTGTACAGTAGCAGGAAATGTTCATTTTAATAAGGTTTGGCTACAACATAGCAATTGATATTTATTAAAATGGGATTTTACTGCACAGTAACTGACATTATTATCAATTGCAATGTTTTGAGTTACCTTTGGTTATACTTTGGCTTTCCCAAAGTTGATTTTGCACCATCAGTTAAAAATTGATTACAAGAGAATGTCAAACCAATTCAGAATAGAAAGAAGTATGCTAGAAATATTAATTTATATGAAATTTGCTACAGATAAAAATGCCTTTAAAATGGGCATCATCATTTGTTACAACCAAATTTTGTTCATGTGAGTGTGTAATCTGCAGAGCTAGTAATGAAATGGATGGTACTGCAAATGTACTATTATATCTCAGTAAGTGAAAAGAAATGCTTTAAATACAATATGAGAAGGAAAGGTGTTCATACCCCCAATATGAGATTTCCTGTCTCTTGATCTTAAAATTTTTTGTTCAAGTGATTTGGATATGGAGTTTAAGATTACACAATTCAGGAGAGTAAAAAGCTCAGCTTCACAGATTTAATGCTATCTGTATCAAGTTACCCATGACATTTTTCACGGAAGTAGAATAATCCAAAAATTTACATGGAACCATAAAAAACTCAGAATTGTCAGAGCAATCCTGGAGGGGAAAAAAAAAAAAGAGGAGGGAAAACTCTCCCAGACTTCAGACAATACAACAAAACTACAAAGTTGTAGTAGTCAAAACAGTGTGGTGTTGGTACAAAGCAGACATATGGATCATTGGAACAGAATAGACAGCCCGGAAACACACCGATGATCAATTAGTCTTCAACAAAGGAGGCAAGAATATCAAATGGGAAAAAGACAGTATCTTCAGCAAGTGGTGCTGGGAAAGTTGGACAGCTGCGTGCATGTAAATCAGTGAAGTTACAACACACCCTCACACTATGCACAAAAATAAACTTGCTTAAAGACTTAAACATAAGACATGACACCATAAATCACCTAGAAGAGAGCTTAGGTAAAACATCCTCTGACGTAAATCCATACAAATGTTTTCTTAGCTTAGTCTCCCAGGGCAATAGAAATAAAAACAAAATTAAACAAATGGGACATAATCAAACTTACAAGTTTTTGCACAGCAAAGGATACCATTAAAGAAAATGAAAAGACAACCTACAGAATGGGAGAAAATATTTGCAAATGATGCTACTGACAAAGGCTTCATCTCTGAAGTATAAAACAGCCCATACAATTGAACAACAACAACAACAAAACCCAATCAAAAAATGGGCAGAAGATCTTAACAGATATTTCTCAAAAGAAGACATGCAGATGGCCAACAGGCACATGAAAAGATGCTCAGCATCACCAATTATTAGAGAGATGCAAATCAAAACTACGAGGCAGTACCATCTCACGTTGGTCAGGATGGCCATCATTAAAAAGTCTACAAATAACTAATGCTGGAAAGAGTGTGGAGGAATGGGAACCCTCTTATACTGTTGGTGGGAATGTAAGCTG
Source organism: Bos indicus x Bos taurus (assembly GCF_003369695.1). Taxonomy (NCBI): domain Eukaryota; kingdom Metazoa; phylum Chordata; class Mammalia; order Artiodactyla; family Bovidae; genus Bos; species Bos indicus x Bos taurus. The sequence goes on from NC_040078.1 coordinate 28,919,139, forward strand.
ATACAGCCACTGTGGAGAGCAGCATGGAGGTTCATCAAAAGGAGGATCATCAGTAATAATAAACAACTACTGAGCCCACGCAGTCTGGAGCCCGAGCTCTGAAATGAAGGATAACTAAGACTTGATGCAGAGAAATAAATAGATATTTTTTAAAAAGAAGAACAAAATAATGTCATTTGCAGCAACATGGATACAACTAGAGATCATTATACTAAGTGAAGCAAGTCAGAAATAGAAAAATACCATATGATATCACTTATACATGGAATCTAGAATATGGCACAAAGGAACCTCTCTACAAAACAGAAACAGACTCATGGACATAGAGAACAGACTTGATTGTCAGAAGAAAGGAGGGGAGGGGGCGGGATGCACTGAGAGTTTGGAGTTGGTAGATGCAAACTATTACATTTAGAATGCATAAATAACAAGATCCTAATATATAACACAGGGATCTATATTCAATATACTGTGATAAACCGTAATGGAAAAGAATATTTTAAAAGAATGTCTCGATATGTATGTGTGTAACTAGGTCACTTGGCTGTATAGCAGAGATTGACACAACATTGTAAACCAACTATGCCTTAGGGGGGAGTCTCACCTTCCTTTCCCCTCAGTCTTCCTTTTATCCTCCATACTGTACAAACAAACTCTTTCAAAAGAAAGATGTATGTACAGCTTAGGAAATAACTTTCTTAAATTGAATTCTGTTAATGGCCATATATGTTAGGCTTTTGCTATAGCTGTAATTAAATCTTGGGTTTCCCGGGTGGTGCGGTGGTAAAGAATCTGCCTACCAGTGCAGGAGACACCAGAGACAGGGGTTGGATCCCTGGGTCAGGAAGATCCCCTGGAGGAGGGCATGGCAACCCACTCTAGTATTCTTGCTCCTCTGTCCATGGGATTTACCAGGCAAGAATACTGGAGTGGATTGCCATGCCCTCCTCCAGGGGATCTTCCTGACCCAGGGATCCAACCCGCATCTCTGGTGTCTCCTGCATTGGCAGGCGTGTTCTTTACCACTAGCACCATGAGAGCACACATACGTAATTAAATCTTAACCACTCACTAAAATTGGCCCTAAGAACATCTCTCTAGCCACGCTTAAATATTCTTTACCTTATTTTACATCTTGTACTTTTCGCTAAGTTGAAGGTCTTTCCTTCAATCCCATTCTGTTATGCTCTCTTAATTTGAGAAACTGCTTATTTCTTGTAGTATTTTTGTCTGACCATAGAGAGCACAAGGTCATAAAAAGTTAAGTAAATTATTTATGCAGGAATTCATAATACCTGTCTGCTCTCCTTTTTATGACTTGAGAAAACAGAGATAATTAACCTACTCTGATGTTTCACATATTGAAGGATCCTTCTGTTTTTTCAGAGGTTAAATTTAATATCAAGACTTCACTTTTGATGTTAAAACTATGAAGTGTGTCCTTAACAGAAACTTCTCCAAAGACATGCAGCTGGCCAGTAGGCACATGAAAAGATGCTCATCACTAATTGCTATTGATTATAGCAATATGTCAGTTGCAGAGCCAGCACTTTCAATAGATGTTTCCCTTTACTGAATTTGTATGTATTATAAACAGTACAGGATAAATCTATTTACTTCAGGGTTAAAAACTATAAAGACAACTCCTGGATTATCAACTTGTTCTGCTAAACAGTCAAACACATACTTTGTAGATCTGCAAAGAAGCAGAGTTCTACTTTATATAGAATAGAATTACTTTGTCACCTTTAATGTCAATTTCTAATGAAAAATAAACAATAGTGGATACTGATATACTCCACTTATTACAGTTATTTTGTGTTATTTTGTTCTATATAGAAATTTAGTGATTAAAAAAAATGCAATGATAGTATTCCAAAAGCGCAAGAGAAACAGATTAGAAAATTAGAAATCACAGTAACATAAAACAATGAAAATTGTAGCATAATTAAATAAAATTTCATCATGGGTAATACAAATTCCCAGTGTTCTTCCAAGTTCACTGAATTTAATCAACAATAAAAAGGGATTTTAAAGAGGAACAAGATATCTTCATACATGAGTCTTCCTGTGGCATAAGATAGTACAGTATAATAAAATGAGCACATTTTTAAATGTTAATACCAACTAATCAATTGTAATTGGTATAATTACTACTTTGCTATTTTCTCCTAGTATTCATTATTGCTGAATACATAATTACAGCGCAGGATATAATTTATTCTTTGGCAATATGTCAATTGCAGACCCAGCATTTTCAATGGATGTTTCCCTTTACTGAATTTGTATGTATTACAAAGAGTGCAATGTAAGCCTATTTACTTCAGGGTTAAAAACTTGATAATTTCAGTGAGCAATGAATGTTGCTGCAGCTAAGTCATTTCAGTCGTGTCCAACTCTGTGTGACCCCATAGACGGCAGCCCGCTAGGCTCCCCCATCTCTGAGATTCTCCAAGCAAGAACACTGGAGTGGGTTGCCATTTCCTTCTCCAAAGCATGAAAGTGAAAAGTGAAAGGGAAGTCACTCAGTCATGTCTGACTCTTCTCGACCCCATGGACTGCAGCCTACCAGGCTCCTCCGTCCATGGGATTTTCCAGGCAAGAGTACTGGAATGGGGGCAATGAATGTTACTTGTTTCTAAACTACATCTATTAATATTGTTTAGAAAAAGACATTTTGAAAAACAAGGCATCATAAGGACAAAAAAGTGTCTGTAGCCCATCAGCATTATAGATGGCCAATCTCTCCATCCCCAGTCCATACCACTTCTTTCCTTCAAAAACTGCCAGGCCAAGAATTCCCTGGCGGTTCAGTGATTAGGACTCTGAGTTTTCACTGCCGTGGGCCTGGGTTCAATCCCTTGTCAGGGAACTAGGGTCCCACAGGCTATGCAGAATGCCAAAAGAACCAAAAGCTGCCAGACCAGTCATTGTCTTAGTAAGATATGTTTCACAGGCATTTTGATGCTGTGGACACATTGAGGCAACCTTTCTAACAATGCTAACCACTTTTCCACCAATTTTAGAATGACAATGTTTTGTTGCCCATTTTTATTCCAAGTTTTAAATTTCTGAACTTCTTTCTTGATGCTTTTACATTGAAGGACAGCAATGTGTTTAGCTGAGAGCCATCTGGCAGTATAATTGTTAGCAAAATACATAAAAGTAAGAGATTTTGGACAACTGCAAAAAAAAAGAAATCAAATGGTGTTGCAATTTCTTTGTGACCTGAAATAGCACTCTGTAAAATCTTCAGCTATGGACTACCTCTGCAGAGCACCTGTGACTTGCAAGAATATTACTATACAAGGCACCCAACAAGTGCTCCATTAGCCAATCATATGTTTTGCCAAGCCATGGTTACAACAAACTCAGTATTTCCTTTTGATTGGTGTTTATTATTTATGCTTAGCTGTTTGTAGCTATACTCTCTTCCCAAACTGAACTGATGTACATTACCAAAAAAGGTATGTGATCATAGATATTACAGGTTTTCTAAAAGGTAGTTCTTGGTGTTCTAGACTACAGATGTCAACATTATTGAGGAAAACTGCTCAAGTCAAAATCTGGGTTCAAAAACTTTCTTCAGTTCCATTGTTAAATAGTGTAGATGAAAAGCTGAGTGAAAATATAATTATCTTGGGTGTTGCAATGTGGTTCACCAGGAAAAAAGTCCAAGATGGAGATTAGCATGCAAGAAGTTTATTAGGGAGTATTTCTGGGATCCACACCTGTGAGAGAATGAAAGGAGTGGGCAGGAAAAGAAGTTGAACTGTTGCAATAAAGACTTTGGTCAATCCCTACTGGGAGCTCTCGAGCTGGGATGACACTTTTGGAGTTTTCTGAACTGGGATGGTTTGGTTGGGCCATTGTAAATGCAGTCAACTAGTTATTAAATGCAGGCTGCTCCCTGTGAGGTAGCATTACACTGGACAAGGTGACTGTCTTCAGCCCAAGGCAAGATCCAGAGAAGGACTTAGCTGAGAGTTACCAGCTGTCTACTCTCCCAGAAGCTGGAATGCTTCAGACTTAGAGGAGAGTGATAAGGGTAGCTCACCCCAGCATCCACCACATTGAAACTGACAGCAGTAAACATTCTGTGCAAAAATCACCCTCAGAATCTGCAGCAGCTCTCTGCTCATTCCAGGTCAATTCTAAACCCCCTCCTCTGGTTTATAGGAACCACCATACTGTGACCTTACACTACCTAGTAAAACCCTACTTCCCATGAATTCCCAACTGTGATCTTTAAGTTCAGTCAAGCAAGTGGGCTCACATCTTTATTTCTGTCCATACTTTTCTTCTTCTCTATCTAAATCCCAATTCCACTCTCTCTCCATTAAACTTTTATACACACATTATCTTACTCTCATCTCTGAGTTTGCATCCCACAGGCTTTGCCGCAAAATTCACTCCTTAATTACAAATGTCATTTCCAATGTTTTTCATCTACCATATTAGTGGGTGTATGATAGACATTGAATGGATTCAGAGGTTTAGAGACAAAAGAGATTTCAGAGACCATTTAGTCCAACTTAATTTTACAGATGACTTAACAGAGGCTCAGAAAGATTAATCTTTCTCTGAACTCCCACATTACTTTGTTTGTAACTCTTCTATAGTATTTATTGCTTTCTATTTTTTAAAATTATCTTCCTACCTGTTTTACCAGTCTTTATCTGTGTTTTTAGAGACTACTTCTCTTCTTCTGCTTATTGCTTATATTCTGGTATTCCCTAAAGCTCTCTTTTGTTGTTTTATGTGGGGTTACTATTCCCATAGGCTTCAACTACTACCAATAAGCTGATGACTCAATAATCTGGATCAGAGGTCAATAAGCCTGACTCCCCAGCAGTTTTTTATCTATTTGTTTGTTTGTTTTGGCCAAGAAGCTTGGTTTGCAGGATCTTAGTTCCCCAATAAGGGACTGAACCCAGACCCCAGCAGTGAATGTGCTGAGTCCTAACCACTGGACCACTGGGGAATTCCCTCTCCACAGTAACCTTGAGACAATTCCACCTGGATGTTTTGCAAGAGAGGTGTTAATACCTCTGTAGCCCTTATATCGAACTGGCCACCCAATCCTATTCATTTACTTTGGACATGTTGCACTGATCCTGGTTTCTTTTGTATTCACTGCCATTTGTCATGAATTCAGGTCCTCCTTATCTCTAAATGATAGGAATAGCTTCTTCCCTATTTTCCCTATAACCATTTTTTCCTACTGCTGCTGCTGCTAAGTGGCTTCAGTCATGTCTGACTCTGTGCGACCCCATAGACGGCAGCCCACCAGGCTCCCCCGTCCCTGGGACTCTCCAGGCAAGAACACTACTACTCACCCTCAAAGCGGCTACCAAAGTAATGATCCTTCCAAAGTTAGCCTAATAAGTCATTCCTTTCTTTAAAATTCTTAATTGGCTCTTTGTTACTTATAATTAAAACCTAAACTTTTTATAGTGGCATACAAAGCTTTTCAGAGAGAGGCAGATCGTGAGCCTAGTGCTTAAGTCAAGCTTCCAGGAGTAAATTTTGAAGCGCACTCGTAGCTATGTGACCTCAGGCAAGTTGATTTATTCTTTGTGTCTGCTTCCCATGTGAAAAATACATACAACAATCGAACCTGTCTGACAGGGCTGTTGTAAGGAATATGTGAATTAACATACATAAAGTGCATACAATGCATGGAACAGTATGTGGCACATGTTCAGTTCTGCTACAGATTCTAAAATTAAGACAAGTTATCTTTCATGTCTCATCTACCAGTTCATTATCTGAATGCAATTCTTAAGCCATAGTGAAATTTTCATCATTCTCCAAACCTATCATGACATGCCCTTTCATTATTTTGCCTCTTTTCATATGCTTTTTCCTCTCCTTAGAATACTTCCTCCACGTGCTGCTGCTGAATTCATGCTTATCTCTCAAGGATCAGGTAAGGGCCTTAGTCTCCTTGCGGTCTTCCCTAATATCCTTCACCATGTAGCAGTTACATTCTTTTGTACCTGTTCTCTAGGTTGTAAACATACTTTTATATTTACTTATCACATTTTATGTTAGAACTACTTGTTTATCTGTCAGTCCTGCTGGGCATCAGGATGTGGCTCCTAGAGGCCATGTTTTTATTTTTTTGGCCACACTGCTCAGCATATGTGGTCTTAGTTCCCTGATTTGGTATTGAACTTGTGCCCTCTGTGGTGGAAGCATGGCGTCTTAACCACTGGACTATCAGGAAAGTCCTCCTAGCATTTCTCATAGGGCAGCTCTACTGATAACAAACCCCCTCAGTAATTGTGGTTTGTTTTTAAATCTGGTAATGTTTTAACTCCCCCCTCATCGGTAGGACAGTTTTCCCATGGATTCTTGGTTTAGTGTTTTTTTTCTTTTGGCACTTTAAATATATTGGCCTGTTGCCTTCTGGTCTCCAAAGTTTCTGATGAGAAATCTGCTAACAATCTTATTGAGGGAAGTTTGGAACCAATCACTTCTCTTTTGCTGCTTTCAACATTCTGCCTTTATCTTTTAACAGTTTGATTATAATGTCCTTCGGTGTGGGTCTCTTCGAGTTCATTCTCTCATACTTGGATTCATTAAGCTTTTTGGATGTTTATACTTACGTTTTTCAATTTGAGAAGTTTGGGGCCATTATTTCGTCAAATAATTTCTCTGCCCTCTTTTCTCTCTTGGATTCCTACAATGTTTGTATTAGTCTATTTGATATTGTCACCTAGGTTCTTTAGATTCTGTTTAGATTTTCTGTTCTGATTTTCTTCTTTTTCTTTCTATTCCTTAGACATGATAATTTCTGTTATCCTATCTTCAAGTTCATTGATTCTTTCCTCCACCTGGTCTGCTATTAAATTCCTCTAGTTACTGTTTCATTTTTTCCCCTCATATTTTAAATGATTTATTTACTCATTTATTTTGGCTGTGCTGGATCTTTGTTGCTATGCGGGCTTTTCCTCTAATTGCAAAGAACAGGGGCCATTCAAGTTGTGATGCGTGGGCTTCTCATTGCAGTGGCCTCTCTTATTTCAGAGCACAGGCTCTAGGGCTCACAAGCTTCAGCAGCTGTGGTTCCTGGCTCTAGAGCACAGGCTCAATAGTTGTGGCACACAGGCTTAGTTGCTCCTCAGTATGTGGGATTTTCTCAGACCAGGGATCAAACCCGTGTCTCCTGCACTGGCAGGCGGATTCTTCACCACAAGCCACTGGGGAAGCCCCACCTGTTTCGTTTAATTTATTGTAACTTTTGGCTTTGGAATTTCTTTTTGGTTTAATTTTATGTTTTGTATCTCCTTGAATATCTTTCAGACAGTTATTTTAAATTCTTTGACTAATAGACCTGCCATTTTGTCTTTCTCAAGGACACTTCCTGTTGGTTTATTTCTTTCCTTTCAGTGAGTGTACTTTGTTGTTTCTTTGTATGCTTTGTGACTTTTTGTTGAAAACTGAACTTTTGAACCTAGTAATACAGTAATTCTAAAAATCAGATTCTCTACCTTCTGCAGGGCTTGCTGTTTTGAACTTTTGTTTTTATTATTATAGATGCCTCTGTGCTGATTGGGCTTCCCTGGTGGCTCAGAGGGTAAAGTGTCTGCTTACAATGCGGGAGGCCCAGGTTCGATCCCTGGGTCGGGAAGATCCCCTAGAGAAGGAAATGACAACCCACTCCAGTTCTCTTGTCTGGAAAATCCCATGGACTGAGAAGTCTGGTAAGCTACAGTCCATGGGGTCACAAAGAGTTGGACACGACTGAGGGACTTCACTTTCACTGTGCTGATTAAAGACAGGGCTAATATGATGAAGAAATCATCAAGAGGTAAATACAACCCACAAGATTTTTTTTAAAAAGCACATTAAATGACGCTCAGCATGGTGAATTATTACTGCTGCTACTGCTAAGTCGCTTCAGTCGTGTCCGACTCTGTGTGACCCCACAGACGGCAGCCACCAGGCTTCCCCGTCCCTGGGATTCTCCAGGCAAGAACACTGGAGCGGGTTGCCATTTCCTTCTCCAATGCATGAAAGTGGAAAGTGAAAGTGAAGTCGCTCAGTCGTGTCCGACTCTTAGCGACCCCATGGACTGCAGCCCACCAGGCTCCTCCGCCCATGGGATTTTCCAGGCAAAGTACTGGAGTGGGGTGCCATTGCCTTCTCCGGGTGAATTATTAGAGACATGCAAATCAAAAGTACAATGAGGCATCACCTTGCACCACTCAAAATGACCATTAGCAAAAAGCTCCACCTGAAACCTATTGCTTATGGGCACTTAAGATTCCCAAGGACTTCTGGGCTGTAAATGATACCTGCTCTCAAAGAATTTCCATGGCAAGTTTTTGAAAATAATTGTTTTCAAAATACACAGATTTTTCCAAAGACAACTTCAACAGGTAAATTCTACTTTCACTCACTGTTGAAAATTTTAAAATGCCCATGAAAACTTGCTCAACATCGTGAATTCTCAGAGACATCCACATCAAAACTACAACAAGGGATCACTTAACCAGTGTGAAAGGCCATCATCAAAAGTCGACAAAAAGCAAATGGTGGCGATGATGTGGAGAAAAGGGAACACTTTTATGGTGCTGCTGGGATGTAAATGGTAACAGCCATTGTAAAGAACAGTAAAGAAGTGCCTGTAAGAGTGAAGTAAGTCAGAAAGAAAAACATCAATACAGTATACTAACGCATATATATGGAATTCAGAAAGATGGTAACAATGACCCTGTATGCGAGACAGCAAAAGAGACACAGATGTAAAGAACAGGCTTTTGGACTCTGTGGGAGAGGGCGAGGGTGGGATGATTTGAGAGAATAGCATTGAAACATGTGTATTATCATATGTGAAACAGATCGCCAGTCCAGGTTCGATGCATGAGATGGGGTGCTCAGGGCTGCTGCACTGGTGTAACCCTGAGGGATGGGATGGGGAGGGAGGTGGGAGGGGGGTTCAGGATGGGGAACACATGTACACCCATGGCTGATTCATGTCAATGTATGACAAAAATCACCACAATACCGTAAAGCAATTAGCCTTCAATTAAATTAATTCAGTTCACTCAGTCATGTCCACCTGCAATGTAAAATTAAAAAATTAATTAATTAAAAAATAATAAAGCTACAAAAAAATAAATAAATAAAACGCCAAAAAAAAATTAAAGAAAGAAAGAAAGAAATGCTTGTAAAATGTAAAAATTCAGCTTCCTGGTTATCCAGCAGGCCCCTTCTGAGAGTATATTGTGAGAAAAGCAGATTTTGAACAGACACGTGCACCACGTGTATACTGCAGCACCATTTATCTCTTCTGAGCCTGGACCTTCCCCTCGGCATGACTTTATAAAATCTTTTGTATATGTGGTTGCTTTGGAATATCCTAGTCCTTAAATGTCCCAGTCTGACTTCCAAAAGGGAAACAATAGCAAAATAAAGAGTAAGAAAAAAAAGAGTATCAACCCTTTAAATACCTTGGAAGTCATTTCAGACAGAGCTGGAGAGGCTTGTAACAACGTGGGGCTGATGTAGCAATAGCTGCCCAACTCTGTGTCTGCACTTACTCCATGAAAAGCAGCAATCACCAGTCAGAACAGATTTCCCCACATTTAGAGGACAAGATCCTGTTATCTACCTTGGTTCCCACAAGCTCCATCCAAGTTCCTTCTGAAACACGTCCACAGCTGCCTGCTGTGGGACTAGGATATACAGATAGGGGACTGCTGCTGAGCTACGAGCTTAGCTTGACCAGAATTAACCACAGTTTACTGTCCAAGCCTTCCCCTGGAAGTTGCAAGCCTTTCTACAGATGTCATAATTCCAAAATGGCTACACCAGACAGATTTTGCCAGTGCAGCTATTGCCTAGGTAGGGAGACAGATTTCTGGTGCTTTGTACTTCACCCTTTCCCCCAAATCCTCCTTCCAATGCATCACTTTTTACTCTATTAAATTGGTCAATATAAAAATAATTGATAATAGTGTTGTAGATGATTTGGGGGGAAAGGAACTTTCATAATGCTGAAAGTAAGGTTGGAGCAAAAAGTACTATTGATTGCTTTAGCTTTTTAAGAAGGAAATTGATAATACCTATAAAAATTTTTTGAATGCATCTAGTATTTGATCCAAGAATGAGTTCTACAGATTTACTTGCAAAAAGACCCAAAATACGTAGAATAGTATTACAGAAGCATTGTTTGTAGTAGAGAAAAACTGGCAATATCCTAAGTGTGTGTTAATGGAGAACTGGTTAAGTCATTTATACAGCATTCGTACAGTGAATACATTGCAACTATTAAGAACAATGAACACACAAAACTGGATTTTTTTTTTTTTTTTTTTGGTCGTACCACACAGTTTCTAAGATCTTAGTTTCTCACTTAGGGACTGAACCTGGGCCCTTGCCAGTGAAAGCACAGAGTCTAAACCACTGGATTGCCAGGGAATTCTCAAAACTTGACACTTTTGAAGAATAATATCTCTCTATCTATTGTGCTCCTGCTCAGTCAAGTCTGACTCTTTGCAACCCCATGGACTGTAGCTCTTCAGGGTCTTCTGTCCATGGGATTTTTCAGACAAGAATACTGGAGTGGGTTGCCATGCCCTCCTCCAGGGGATCTGCCCAACCCAGGGACTGAACCCATGTCTCCTGTGTCTCCTGTATTGCAGGTGGATTCTTTACTCACTGAGCCACTGGGGATGCCCTTTTGAAGAATACAGTTATTTTATACACTATCCCACAATTGGGACAATCATCTCACAGTTTTCTGATGTTTTCTTATAATTATTGAGGTTCTACATTATATGGAAGGATACTACAAAGTGATGTACCTTTTTTAATGTATGATATCTGAAAATACAACATGATGATTTGATATCTTACTGGTAATGTTAACCTTGATCACTTCACATCTTCATATGATCACTTCATATATAGGATTGTCCACTATAAAGTATTTGTTTTATAAAAGGATAAAAACCTTCAGGGATGAACAAAAAATGTCCAGGGATTACTTATGAATATATTGAGGAATACTTATATGTAATGTGAACATAAAATTATAACTTAGATGTACTGAATTTGTATTATGTGGCTTCTATGAGCTGGTTCTTTAAGAACTAGACAATAACACTATAAAAATATGGATCTTTGAACAGTTTTAAAGGTTTGTAATGATTCTTTTGTCGTTGTGGTGGGTTATATTTTCTAAATTCTTACAGAGTTTTCCAAATTATATATTATTTATCCAAACACTTTAAATAAAGAAATTATATTAAAAAAAAAAGATGTTCAGGATAAAATACAAGAAAAGACACTAGAGCCCCCCGTTTAAAAAAAGAAGAAGAAGAAAAGACTTTGAAGAATATTTAGGCAAAACCTCAGACTTCTATTTGGGGATTTTAGCTGATACACCAGGAATACTGTTGAGTGTATTGTTTAGTTTTCCTTTGGAGGAGGATTGAAATTTCTTTTTCTTCTTGGAGAGTTAGTCATCAAATGAGGCTGTCAAGGAGAATTGTGTGTATTCACACGCTTTGGGAGCCAAGACTGTGGGGCCTATGTATGCCAAAACTGCCTGTGTCAAATTCATCAAATAGTACACTTTAAATATGTGCATTTATTGGATGTGAATTATGCCTCTTTTTTTTTTTTTTTTCCTGGGTTGCTACCTATCAAAGGTCTAGAAAAATAGAGTTCACAGGGGCAGGATTACTTTTGACCAGGGTCAGTTTAGTCACTCGGTCGTGTCCTACTCTTTGCGACCCTGTGGACTGCAGCACGCCAGGCCTCCCTGTCCATCACCAACTCTCAGAGCCTACTCAAACATGTTCATCATGTCGGTGATGCCATCCAACCATCTCATCCTCTGTCGTCCCCTTCTCCTCCTGCCTTCAATCTTTCCCAGTATCAGGGTCTTTTCCAATGGGTCTGGTGGCCGAAGTATTGGAGTTTCAGCTTCAACATCAGTCCTTCCAATGAATCTTCAGGATGGATCTCCTTTAGGATTGACTGGTTTGATCTCCTTGCAGTCCAAAGGACTCTCAAGAGTCTTCTCCAACACCACAGTTCAAAAGCATCAATTCTTCGGTGCTCAGCTTTCTTCACAGTCCAACTCTCACATCCATACATGACTACTGGAAAAACCATAGCTTCAACTGGACAGACCTTTGTTGGCAAAGTAATATCTCTGCTTTTTAATAAGCTGTCTAGGTTGGTCCTAGCTTTTCTTCCAAGGAGCAAGCATCTTTTAATTTCATGGCTGCAGTCACCATCTACATTGATTTTGGAGCCCCCCAAAATAAAGTTTCTCACTGTTTCCATCATTTCCCCATCTATTTGCCATGAAGTGATGGGACCAGATTCCATGATCTCAGTTTTCAGAATGTTGAGTTTTAAGTTTGACCAGGGTAATAATAGTATTTAAAGAAATAAGCAATGAAGGCCTTTCCTTGGCCTCTGTTATTATTCTCTGCAATGTCATTTTAGGGACTATCAGAAGAACTGCTAGAACCAATGATCAATAAGTAAATTCTAGTGAAAAGTGAATTTATCCAAATTTCAAGGAAGAATTGTTTGGTGAGCCACAAGATAGCACTTCCCAGGTGGCACTAGTGGTAGAGAACCTGCCTGCCAGTGCAGGTAGACATAAGAGACGTGGGTTCGATCCCTGGGTTGGGAAGACACCCTGGAGGAGGGCACAGCAACCCACTCCAGGGTTCTTGCCTGGAGGATCCACGGACAGAAGAGCCTGGTGGGCTACCGTCCATAGGGTCACAAAGAGTCGGACTAGACTGAAGTGACTTAGCATGCACATACGCATGCAGAATGTTAAACTCATTTAAAAGGAAAGAAAAACAAATTGGCATAGACTTCCCCAAACAGCAAAATTGAATGCCAGAAAACACAAGAGTAATAACTACAATATACTCAAGTAAAGAAAAGCAAAGATTATTTTTTATTCAGCCAAACTGTTCTTTACACATAAAGGTTACTGATGAACAGCTTTAAGTCAGCAAGAACCCAAAGGATATTGATTATACAAACCTTTCTTAAGGAAACTGCTCAAGAACTAACAGCAGAGAACATAGGCAAACTTGAGTTGAAGGAGAATCATTTAGCTGTCAGTGAGAATCATCTCAGATAAAAAACAAATACACAAACATAAAGGTCCAGATAAGAAAAATAAACTTATGAGTGAGGATGATGCCATGTTACATGCTCTGACAATGTAAGAAAACTAGAACCATCACAAAATGGAAGGAGACAATTTGGAAGTAGAATAAGTTTTGGAAAACTTCAGCTCAGAATCAAAAAGGTATCATTTAAGGGTGACAAACCAAGGAAGACTGGGATATGCTGTGCTGTGCTTTGCTGCTCAGTCATGTCTGACTCTCTGTGACCCCATGGACTGTAGCCCACCAGGCTCTTCTGTCCATGGGAATTCTGCAGGCAAGAGTACTGGAGTGGGTTGCCATGCCCTACTCCAGGGAATCTTCCCAACCCAGGGACCGAAATCAGGTCTCTTTCACTGCAGGTGGATTCTTTACATCTGAGCCACCAGGGAAGCCTAGGAATAGAATAAACATATTTAATATGTTCAATACCGAGTCAGGTAATGTTACTAACTGAAACTGGATGAAGAGAATGAGGTGAGAGACAAGGAAAAACACCCAGGCTCACGTTGTGCATGGCAGGGAAGTAATAAATATTGCTTACAGAGGGGGAATGGATAGCATATAAAGGTGTAATGATAAAGATAGTGAAAATCACTCGTGTCGTGTCTGACTTTTTGTGACCGCATAGGCTGTACAGTCCCTGGGATTCTCCAGGCCAGAATACTGGAGTTGGTAGGCTATCCCTTCTCCAGGGGATCGTCCCAACCCAGGAATTGAACCGGGGTCTCCTGCATTGCAGGCAGATTCTTTACCAACTGAGCTATCAGGGAAGCCCATGATAAAGATAACCTTGAGAAAAATAAATAAGGAGCATTTTAAACAGCAGAACTACAGTAAGCAAAGATGTAAGCATAGAAGACAAAAAAAAAAAGGAATTAAACTGCTGATTATAAATATAGCACACACAGAAAAATACATAAAATATACAGAATAACCAACCATTATAAAGCACACACTCCTTAAACACTACCCATGTCAGGAAATGCAACATTACTAGCATTCCTTAGATGGTAATCTCTCTCTACTATCCTGACTTTTATGGTAACTGCCTGTTTTTTCACAGGAATACCTCATTTTATTGTGCTTCACTTTATTATGCTTTGCCGATATTGCGTTTTTTTTTTTAATTATTTTTAAACAAATTGAAGGTTTGTGGCAACCTTGTGTTGAACAAGTCTATCAGCTTCATTTTTTTTTCTTCCCTTTTTATTTATTTAAAAAATTTTCTTCCAGCTTTATCGAGATATAATTGACATACAGCTCTGTATAAGTTTAAGGTGTGACAGCATAATGATTTGACTTACATACATCATAAAATGATTAATACAGTGAGTTTAGTCTACATCCATCATCTCATATAGAAACAGAATTACATAAATAGAAAAAATATGTTTTTTCCTTGTGATGAAAACTCAAGATTTTTTCTCTTAACAGCTTTTATGTATAACATACAGCAGTGTTAACTCATCCTGTTGTACATTCCATCCCTGGGACTTATTTATCTTCTAACTGGAAGTTTGTGTTTTTTTGACTGCCTTCATCCAATTCTCCCTCCCCTGAACCCTGGTAACCACAAATCTGATCTTTTTTTTTGAGTTTGTTTTTGAAGGACAGTTGACCTACAACACTACTATAGCTCCTGTTTCACAACAAAGTAATCTGATATTTCTATATGTTTCAAAAATGCTCACCAGTTACAATATGTCAGCATACAAAGATATGACTTGATTATTGCCCATATTGTCTTAAGGTAGTTATCGTTGTCTGATTTATGTCCCTGAGCATAACGCCCTCTATGTCTATCCATGTTGTAAATGTGTCAATCCCATTTTCCCGACATTTGTCCACTTTGTGTCTCTGTGTCACACTTTGGTGATTCTCACAATATTTCAAAATGTTACACTCTTATTATCTTTGTTATGGTGATCTGTGATCAGTGATCTTTCATTTAACAACTATGATTCGTGGAAGGCACAGATGATGCTTAGCCTTTTTTAGCAATAAAATATTTTTAAATTACGGTATGTACGTTGGTTTAGACAAACGCTATTGCACACTTGGAGAAGGCCCTGGCACCCCACTCCAGTACTCTTGCTTGGAAACTCCCATGGACGGAGGAGCCTGGTAGGCTGAAGTCCATGGGGTCGCTAAGAGTTGGATACGACTGAGCGACTTCACTTTCACTTTTCACTTTCATGCATTGGAGAAGGAAATGACAATCCACTCCAGTGTTCTTGCCTGGAGAATCCCAGGGACGGTGGAGCCTAGTGGGCTGCCGTCTATGGGGTCGCACAGAGTCGGACTCGACTGAAGCGACTTAGCAGCAGCAGCAGCATTGCACGCTTAATAGACTTTTACATGCCCTGGAAAACCAAAAAAGTTTATATGACTTGTTTTATGGTGATATTTACTTTATTGTGGTGGTCTGGAACCAAACCTACAATATCTGTGAGGTATGCCTACACATATATTTTATACATATAAAATCTATATGAAATTTTACAATTTATGTATACATTCCTTATTTTTCCTGACTTGGGACTTTATGTAAATAGAATCATACTATATTTACTCTTTCGTATCTTGCTTTTTTATTTAAAAACGTGTTTCAAGATTTATCCATTGTGTTACATGTATCTTTAATTTGTGCATTTTCTTGGATGTATAGTACTCTATTGTTTGAACATAACAATTTACTAACGATGCTTCTAGTCATAGATATTTGCATTTGTACAATGGATATGTTGTGGTACCTCACTTAGATTTTTATTTGTATTTCATTGATTCCTAAAAATATTAAGTATTACTTCACATGTTTGTTCAATGTCCTCACTTGTGAATTGCCTGTTCAGGGTTTTTTGCCCATATTTTTCCAGTGGGTTGCCTTTGTTTTCTTAATGATTTTTGCAATACCTTTGTATATTATAGTTTTGTTATGAACCTGTTGTGGATTATATGTGTTGTAACTCTATATGTCTTGTCTTTCTACTCTTTTTATTATGTTTTCAGATAAGCAAAAATTCTTATATTTCATGGAGACCAATTTATATTTTTTTCATTTGTAATTTATATTTTTAAAAATTACATTAAGACATCTTTCTCTACCCTGAGGTCATTATATTCTTCTATGTTATATACTAAAATTTTACAGTTTTGTTTTTCGTGGTAGATCTGTAACGGTTCTGGGGTTGATTTTTGTGAATTATATCAGTTATTTTAAAAGGTGAGAAAAAGGATCTGGGCTGAAAATAAGGAAAATTTTTGAAAGTCTACACACAAAGCAATTAGACCCACCAGGCCCCTTCTCCACCTGGATGTAGCTCAACAACTTCTCCAGACAGATGCCCAGGGAGAGGCTTCAGAATTAGGTACACCAAACACACTAGAAGGCAGAGGTTTGCTTTGCGGCTAAAAATGGGGGGAATAAGTGAAAGTTTGGTCCCTTTTCCAGCTCTGGCCCCGGAACTCAGCCAGGCGTATATTCTCTGGGAGATTGGAGAGTTCTTCAAAGAAATTGAATGGCCTCAGGAAAAATATCTACAGATTAAAAACAATTCTGGACACTCAATACATAGGATCCTCCTAATCACCTTACATGATCACCCACTGTGTAACAAATTGCCCCAGAATTTAGCAGCTTAAAACAACAAAATTTATTACCTCACCATTTCCAGGCCAAGAATCAGAGCATAGCTTAACAGAGTACCTCTGGCTCAAGGTCTCTTGTGGGATTGCAGTCAAGCTGTCAACTGAAGTGAGATCCATTTCCAAGCACATGTATGTGGTTGCTGGACTCTCATAAGTGAGCTTCTCCTTGGACAGTGAGCTTCTCCATGTCTCAGGACATGACTGCTGTCTTCTCCCTGGGCAAGCAATGCAAGAAGAAGCACCCAGAACGGAAGCCTCAACCTATATATAACTAATCTCAGAATGGACATCCCATCACTTCTGGGATATTTTCTTTGCTAGAAATGAGACAGTAAATCCAATCCACACTCAAAAGGAGAGGATTACACAACGGCATTGCATATTTAGGGGTCTCCAAGACCAGCTTCAGGTTTGATAA
Organism: Bos indicus x Bos taurus; assembly: GCF_003369695.1. Lineage (NCBI taxonomy): Eukaryota > Metazoa > Chordata > Mammalia > Artiodactyla > Bovidae > Bos > Bos indicus x Bos taurus. The sequence goes on from NC_040078.1 coordinate 28,936,371, forward strand.
ATTGCTGAGACTGACAAAATTCGCTGAAAGCTATTACAGTCATGGTTACAAGTTATTACAGCAAAAGGAGAGAGATCAAAATCACCCAAGGGAAGAGGCATATAAAGCAGTGTCCAGGAGACAATGCAATTTTAAGTGCAGAGAATCCAGTCTTCCTTTCCCCGTGGAATTATACAGATACCGCTTACTTCTTACAGCAACAATATGTGACAATACACATGTAACACCACCAACTGAGGAATTTGTATTGGGGCTTAATCATGTAAACTTGGTTGCCTGTTTGGCTAACCTTAATCTCTAGCCCCTCTGGAGGTTGAGCTGATACTGCATGGTTGAGAGCCACTACTAGAAATCACACTGTTAGCACAGACTATCTGGCATGGCCATAGGACCCAGATAAACAAGATACTCTTATCAGGCAGAAAATTTCAAGGGCTCAGAAATGACTTCCCAGGAACTGAGAGCAAAGACCAACCTCTCTCTGAAAAAATAATCCTGTTGCAGGGAAAAGCCAATTCTGACTTTGTATTGGAACTGTTTCTCTGACTTGATTTTGGTTGCTTTTGTTATTATAATTGTACATAAAGACCTGCTTCAGAGAATCCTGCCCCTCTGCTTGACAGTTAAACTAAAGTGCTTATGTTCAGAACCCTGTCCCCCTGTAGATGGTAGGAAGGAAGAAATAACACATTCTTTGCCTGTGGCTTGCTATTCTAGGAGATATTTGCAAGATTAATGGCCTTTTTACTGTATTTCCCTACCTCCTCCCATTTCTGTTTTATAAAAGAATCTGGCATGCAGACCCTATAAGATGGTTATTTGAAGACATTAGTCTGTCATCTTCTCAGTCAGCTGGCTGTCTGAATAAAGTCATATTCCTTGCTGCAACACCTCATCTCTTGGATTTATTGGCCTATCATGAAGCATGCAGAGCAAGCTTGGATGCAATAACAATCATTCACTCCAAAGGCAGGACCATTGGGACGGAGCTGAGGATCACTAGGAGACATCTTAAAGCTTGCCTACTAAGAGAAAGGACATGCTTCCCTGGAGGCTCAGTGGTAAACAATCCGCCTGCCAATGCAGGAGATGTGGGTTTGATCCCTTGGTTGGAAAGATCCCCTGGAGAAGGAAATGGAAGCCTACTCTAGTATTTTTGCCTGGAAAATCCCATTAGCAGAGGAGCCTGGTGGGCTACAGTCCATGGAGACCCCAAAGAGTTGAACACGACTTAGTGAATAAACAACAACAGCCACACCCACCATTTACAAAACTTCCATCTATGTTCCTGATCATTTTTTAAGTACTTCATTTTAAAATGTGATTGGGTTACCATATATTTAAGGAAAGCCTACAGTATAAGAGAGAGACCTAAACAGACCATGAAGAAGGAAAGAACGTTGAAGAAACAGAGACAATTTAGGGAGTTAAACTAAATTAAACTGTAAAACCAACCAACTATCCAACAAAACAAACCAAATCCTGTAATATTACTGGAGAGATAAAATATTGCATCTGACGCCCCAAAAGGCCTCTTTTTACCACTGCCAAATCAAACCTCAGAAACAGAGTTTAGGATGAAGTAGAAAAGAATAGCTGTATTGCTTTACCAGGCAAAGGGGGATGCAGCAGACTCCAAAACTGTCCAAATCAGGATTTTGTGAGGAATTTTATAGCAACACTTCAAGGGTGGGGTTGCTGACAAGATTACTCTGAGTACAGGGACTACAGTTCTTTAATCTGATCACAGGTAATCTCATGATGAGCTTCTTTGGTTCCCTTAACCCAACCTCAGGTGGTCTTCTCTGGTATGAAGAATGCTGATATCTTCCACTTGTTGCTTTTAGTTCTATAAAGAGCTCAAAGATATTGTTATGTATATCCCTGGAGGCAGAACCAGTACTCTGCCCCAAGGCTTTACTATTATTTCTTGGCTGCTCCACTCTTATCTTATATCTCCTCCCTTCTCTGAATAGCAACTGTTCAAATCTGCCCTTTGGAACTAAAGGAAGGTCATGCAGGCTGGAGCCTGTTCTCTACAAAGATTGGGGACATGGAAAGGCTTCTGTGCCCAGGAGACCTGGAGTCCTGCTTGGTTTCACATCCACAAGACGAAACAGGATAACGTGGAAAAGAGAGCACAGAAGAACGTCTGTGGGTTAAAACATGGTGAAGTGAAGTGAAAGTGCTCAGTCCTGTCCGACTCTTTGTGACCCCGTGGACTGTAGCCCACCAGGCTCCTCTGTCCATGGGATTCTCTAAGCAAGAATACTGGAGTGGGTTGCCATTTCCTTCTCCAGGGGATCTTCCCGACCCAGGGATCGAACCCAGATCTCCCACATTGCAGGCAGACGCTTTAACGTCTGAGCCACCAGGGAAGCCCTGGTGTCAGGAAGATCTGACATGGTAGATGATCTAAAATTTAAAAACAGAATATTGTTGTTCAGTCGCTCAGTAATGTCCAACTCTTTGAGACCCCATGAACTGCAGCACCCCAGGCTTCCCTTTCCTTCACCATCTCCCAGAGGTTGCTCAAACTCATGTCCATTGATTTGGTGATGCCATCTAACCATCTAATCATCTGTCATCCCCTTCTCGTGCCCTCAATCTTTCCCAGAATCAGAATCTTTCTAATGAGTCAGCTCTTCACATCAGGTGGCCAAAGTATTGGACCTTCAGCTTCACCATCAGTCCTTCCAATGAATATTCAGGGTTGATTTCCTTTGGATGGACTGGTTTGATCTTACAGTCCAAGGGACTCTCAAGAGTTTTCTCCAGCACCACAGTTCAGAAGCATCAGTTCTTCGGCACTCAGCCTTTTTTATGGTCCAACTCTCACATTCATACAGGACTACTGGGAAAACCAAGGCTTTGACCAAATGGACCTTTGTTGGCAAAGTAATGTCGCTGCTTTTTAATACACTGTCTAGGTTTAACACAGCTTTTCTTCCAAGGAGCAAGCGTCTTTTAATTTCATGGTTGCAGTGATTTTGGAGCTCAAGAAAATAAAATCTGTCACTGTTTCCATTGTTTCGCCATCTATTTGCCAAGAAGTGATGGGATCAGATGCCATGATCTTAGTTTTCTGAGTGTTGAGCTTTAAGCCAACTTTATCACTCTCCTCTTTCACTTTCATCAAGAGGCTCTTTAGTTCTTCTTCACTTTCTGCCATAAGGGTGGTGTCATCTGCATATCTGAGGTTATTGATATTTCTCCCAGCAATGTTGATTCCAGCTTGTGCTTCATTCAGCCCAGCACTTCACATGATATACACTGCATATAAGTTAAATAAGCAGGGTGACAATATACAGCCTTGACATACTCCTTTCCCAATTTTTAATCAGTCTATAGTTCCATATCCAGTTCTAACTGTTGCTTCTTGACCTGTATACAGAAGCATGTAGGTATTCTCATTTCTTGAAGAATTTTCCACAGTTTGTTGTGATCCACACAGTCAAAGGCTTTAGCATAGTCAATGAAGCAGAAGTAGATATTTTTCTGGAATTCTCTTGGTTTTTCTATAATACAATGGATGTTGGCAATTTGATCTCTGATTCCTCTGCCTTTCTAAATCAAGCGTGTACATCTGGAAGCTCTTGGTTCACATACTGCTGAAGCCTAGCTCCAAGGATTCTGAGCATTACCTTCCTAGCATGTGAAATGAGTGCAGTAGTTTAAACATTCTTTGGCATTGCCCTTCCTTCTTTGGGATTGGAATGAAAACTGACCTTTTCGAGTCCTGTGACCACTGCTGAGTTTTCCAAATTTGCTGGCATATTGAATGCAGCAGTTTCACAGCATCATCTTTTAGGATTTGAAATAGCTTAGCTAGAATTCCGTCACCTCTGCTAGCTTTGTTTGTAGTGATGCTTCTTAAGGACCACTTGACTTCACACCCCAGGATGTCTGGATCTAGATGACTGATCACACCGTTGTTGTTATCTTCATTAAGGTATTTTTTGTATAATTCTTCTGTATATTCTTGCCACCTCTTCTTAAAATCTTTTGGCTTCTGTTAGGTCCATACCATTTCTGTCCTTTATTGTTCCCATCTTTGCATAAAATGTTCCTTTGGTATCTCTAATTTTCTTGAAGAGATCTCTAGTCTTTCCCATTCTATTGTTTTCCTCTATTTCTTTGCATTGCACACTTAGGAAGGCTTTCTCATCTCTCCTTGCTATTCTTTGGAACTCTGCATTCAGATGGGTCTATCCTTCCTTTTCTCCTTTTCCTTCTGCTGCTCTTTTCTTAGCTATTTGTAAGGCCTCCTCCGACAACCATTTTGCCTTTTTGCATTCCTTTTTCTTGAGGATAGTCTTGATCACTGCCTCCTGCATAGTGTTACAAACCTTTGTCCATAGCTCTTCAGGCACTCTGTCTATCAGATCTAATCCCTTGAATCTATTTGTCACTTCCACTGTATAATCATAAGGGATTTGATTTAGGTCATACCTGAATGGTCCAGTGGTTTTCCCTACTTTCTTCAATTTAAGTCTGAATTTGGCAATAAGGAGTTCATGATCTGAGCCACAGTCAGCTCCTGGTCTTGTTTTTGCTGACTGTATGGAGTTTCTCCATCTGTGGCCGCAAAGAGTATAATCAGTCTGAATTCAGTGTTGACCACCTATCTGGTGATGTCCACGTGTAGAGTCGTCGCTTGCATTGTTGGAAGAGGGTGTTTGCTATGACCAGTGCATTCTCTTGGCAAAACTCTGTTAGCCTTTGCCCTGCTTCATTTTGTACACCAAGGCCAAACTTGCCTGATACTCCAGGTATCTCTTGACTTCCCTCTTTTTCACTCCAGTCCCCTATGATGAAAAGGACATCTTTTTTTGGTGTTAGTTCTTGAAGGTTTTTTAGATCATCATAGAACTGTTTAACTTCAGCTTTTTTGGCATTAGTGGTTGGGGCATAGACTTGGTTTACTGTGGTATTGAATGGTTTGCTTTGGAAGCCAGCGGAGATCATTCTGTCATTTTTGAGATTGCACCCAAGTACACCATTTTGGACTCTTTTGTTGACTATGATGGCTACTCCATTTCTTCTAAGGGATTCTTGCTCACAGTAAAAACAGACTATAATTATGGAATATTGAGAATGAAGAAAGTGTGTGTTTTGGTGGGTGTTGAAGGGGATGGGATATAAGTTAGGTAAGACCTCACTGTCCAAAAAGTCAAAGTGTTAGCTGCTCAATTGTGTCTGCCTGTTTGCAACCCCATGGACCATAACCCTGCAGTCTCCTCTGTCCATGGAATTCTCCAGGCAAAATACTGGAGTGGGTAGCTAGTCCCTTCTCCAAGTGTTCTTCCTGACCCAGGGACTGAACCTGGGTCTCTTGCAATACAGGCAGATTCTTCACTGTCTGAGCCACCAGGGAAGCCTCAGCAATAAATCAGGGATGCATTTGAGTTTTGTAGAGTCAGAGGAACCCATGATGTGAGCGGTGATCTTTAAGAAAAATAATACAAGCTTACATGTTTGAAGTTAAGAATGGGGCCTTTAAAAGATCTATGGAAGTGAGGTACTCAAACTCAAACTCTATAAGTATAACCAAAAATATCCCTCTATGGTCAATGGAAAGCATCTAAAATTGGAAAATTAAGATGTAAGAGTTTAGGGAAGTGTTCTTGTCTGGAGAATCCCAGGGACGGGGGAGCCTGGTGGGCTGCCGTCTATGGGGTCGCACAGAGTCGGACACGACTGAAGCGACTTAGCAGCAGCAGCAGCAGATGGTCCAGTGCTTAGGACTCTATGCTTTCACTGCTGATGGCCTGGACTGAAATCCTGGTTGGGGAACTAAGGTCTTAGAAGCTGTGCAGTGTAGCCAAAGAAAAAAAGAACTAAAAAAGAAGAAATAAGAGTTTTAAACTTTTTTTTAGAAATACAAGATAAGTACCAGAAGAAAAATCTGAAAGAGTTGAATGCTCGGGATTGTAGAAATTGCAGTAGAGTGTAATGTGGCAAGGAATTACTATTTTTATGATAAAATTCAGAGTACTGTGTGGCTTTTTGCCCCATTCAAGACCCTTCTCCTGTTTAATTTATTTATTCAGTCATTCCCTTTAAGTTCCATCACCTAGCCCCAACTTCCCTTTTCTCACATTCTAATGTGTTTAATGGCATCTTTTGACCGATATGGTGAAATAGATAGGCTGTTGGCTCTTACTCTTAGGATTAACCTTGGATAAACTATGGGTTTTCAGGGAATAACAGCAAATCATAAGAACCCCCTGAGCAGATAAAAGGTTGTTTTGAACTTTTAATGGGTGTTTTTGTTGGGACTGAGCAAGGGAAGGTGGTGTGAGCCACTAGTTTTGTAGCGCCTATGGCTATACATCCTAAGACTTCTCCCTTTCTGTCTACTTTGGGTTGACAAAGACTATGGCCTGGCTTTCCAACCTTTTCCAATAGGCAGTTTCAAAAAGACTGGCCAACATACTCAGGGAAATATGTACTCACAGGTTAAAATAAAAAGAATAGAACTGACCCAAAAGGAAGAAAAAGTAGGGAAGGAAAACACATCTATCAAAAGAAGCAGAGGAATTAAAACAGATGCTAAATAATCTAAATAAATATTTTGAAAAGTGCATCTTTGTACTTGTTCTTATAAAATGTATACAGCTTTTTAGTATGAGTAACAAAGATGGAAAATCATGTATGTTCATACCTCTGATTTCATTTTTTTATTGTGGTAAAAAAAATTTACTGTCTTCACTATTTAAAAGTGTATTGTATCATTCAGTTTCTTACAACTGTTTACTTAAAAATGTGTTTTTCAGAACCATCCATGTTGCTAATTATATATCTAGCCTATTGCTACCAAGTTCTACATGAATCTTCATGGTGAGTAACCCCTCTCCCAGCCAGGGACATCCAGACAGCCTCCAGTTATTCATGATCACAAATAACACTGCAGTGAATATCTTTGTTTATTTCCTTGCATAGTCCCATGGGATAATTTTATTTATACACACACACACACACACACACACACACACACACCCAGGAGGGAAGATGTTGGAGGATGGATATCCTTAGTTTGACTAACTTGAGCAAACATGCTCTCCACAAGTGTGCACCAGGCTACATTCTCCACCAGCAGGGCATGAAGTTCCTGGGTAATACAATAACTAAAAAGACATACCTGTTTTGTTTCAAATTAAATGTCTGACTATCAGTGAATCTGAGCATTTCTTCATATACTAGGTAGCCTTCTGAGTTTCCTCTTCTCTGAATTATCTGTTCATATCCTTTGTTCATTCTTCTGTTGGAGTTACTGATGTTCCCTGTTGCTTTACCAGAGTTTATATTCTAGATGTTTATCCCTTATTTAATTTAAATTGCAAATATCTCATTTAGTCATTTGTTAAATTTGTCTGTGGTGGGTTTCTTCGAACAAAAATGTTTACCTAAAAAAAGTACTTATTTTGAAGTATTGGGTTGGCCAAGAAGTTTGTTCAGGTTTTCCCATAAGATCTTATAGAAAACCCTGAATGAACATTTTAGCCTACCCAATAATATTGAACTTACAGAAAAATATATTTCAAGTATATAGCAAGAATAGTTCAGAAAACTTTCATTTGAGCCTATGATACACAACTCTCCTGAACAGATTGGCATGTGATTCCTACAAACAGGATGTTCTCCAATATAACTACATTGCAATAATCAAAATCAGGAAATTAATGCTATGTAAACCCTAGGCCCCATTCAGATTTAACCAGGTGTCCCCAAAATATACTTTATAAAAAAATAATCCAACCCAAGAGCATACATTGCTAATAGATGGGAATTTCCTCAACCTAATAAAGGACATTTATAAAGTCTGAGATCTAGCATCGTACTCAATGGTAACAGACTGAAAGCTTTTCCCTCTAAGATCAGGAAAAATTCAAGGATACTTGTCGACATTCTAGGAATCAGTGAACTAAAATGGACTGGAATGGGTGAATTTAACTCAGATGACCATTATATCTACTACTGCAGGAAGGAATCCCTCAGAAGAAATGGCATAGCCATCATGGTCAACAAAAGAGTTTGAAATGTAGTACTTGGATGCAATCTCAAAAGTGACAGAATGATCTCCATTCGTTTCCAAGGAAAACCATTCAATATCACAGTAATCCAAGTCTATGCCCCAACCAGTAATGCTGAAGAAGCTGAAGTTGAACGGTTCTATGAAGACCTGCAAGACCTTTTAGAACTAACACCCAAAAAAGATGTCCTTTTCATTATAGGGGACTGGAATGCAAAAGTAGAAGTCAAGAAACACCTGGAGTAACAGGCAAATTTGGCCTTGGAATACGGAATGAAGCAGGGCAAAGACTAATAGAGTTTTGCCAAGAAAATGCACTGGTCATAGCAAACACCCTCTTCCAACAACACAAGAGAAGACTCTATACATGGACATCACCAGATGGTCAACACCGAAATCAGATTGATTATATTTTTTGCAGCCAAAGATGGAGAAGTTCTATACAGTCAACAAAAACAAGACCAGGAGCTGACTGTGGCTCAGACCATGAACTCCTTATTACCAAATTCAGACTTAAATTAAATAAAGTAGGGAAAACCACTAGACCATTCAGGTATGACCTAAATCAAATCCTTTATGATTATACAGTGGAAGTGAGAAATAGATTTAAGGGTCTAGATCTGATAGATAGAGTGCCTGATGAACTATGGACGGAGGTTCGTGACATTGTACAGGAGACAGGGATCAAGACCATTCCCATGGAAAAGAAATGCAAAAAAGTAAAATGGCTGTCTGAGGAGGCCTTACAAATAGCTGTGAAAAAAAGAGAAGTGAAAAGCAAAGGAGAAAAGGAAAGATATAAGCATCTGAATGCAGAGTTCCAAAGAATAGCAAGAAGAGATAAGAAAGCCTTCCTCAGCGATCAATAAAAAGAAATAGAGGAAAACAATAGAATGGGAAAAACTAGAGATTTCTTCAAGAAGATTAGAGATACCAAGGGAAATTTTCTTGCAAAGATGGGCTTGATAAAGGGCAGAAATGGTATGGACCTAACAGAAGCTGAAGATATTAAGAAGAAATGGCAAGAATACACAACAGAACTATACATAAAAGATCTTCACAACCCAGATAATCATTATGGTGTGATGACTCACCTAGAGCCAGACATCCTGGAATGCAAAATCAAGTGGGCCTTAGGAAGCATCACTACAAACAAAGCTAGTGGAGGTGATGGAATTCCAGTTGAGCTATTTCAAATCCTAAAAGAAGATACTGTGAAAGTGCTGCACTCAATATGCCAGCAAATTTGAAAAACTCAGCAGTGGTCACAGGACTGGAAAAAGTCAGATTAAGACAATGCCAAAGAATGCTCAAACTACTGCACAGTTGCACTCATCTCATACACTAGCAAAGTAATGCTCAAAATTCTCCAAGCCAGGCTTCAACAGTACATGAACCATGATCTTCCAGATGTTCAAGCTGGATTTAGAAAAGGTAGAGGAACCAGAGATCAAATTGCCAACATCTGTTGGATCTTCAAAAAAGCAAGAGTTACAGAAAAACATCTACTTTGGCTTTATTGACTATGCCAAAGCCTTTGACTCTGTGGATCACTGTGGAAAATTGTGAAAGAGATGGGAATACCAGACCACCTGACCTGCCTCCTGAGAAATCTGTATGCAGGTCAAGAAGCAACAGTTAGAAATGGACATGGAACAACAGACTGGTTCCAAATAGGAAAAGGAGTACATCAAGGCTGTATATTGTCACCCTGCTTATTTAACTTATATGCAGAGTGCATCATGAGAAATGCTGGACTGGATGAAGCACAAGCTGGAATCAAGATAGCTGGGAGATATATCAATAGCCTCAGATATGCAGCCTGTAGTCAGGTAGGTTGATTCCTCCAGTTCCATTTTTCTTTCTCAAGATCGCTTTGGCTATTCGAGGTTTTTTGTATTTCCATACAAATTGTGAAATTATTTGTTCTAGCTCTGTGAAGAATACTGTTGGTAGCTTGATAGGGATTGCATTGAATCTATAAATTGCTTTGGATAGTATACTCATTTTCAGTATATTGATTCTTCCAATCCATGAACATGGTATATTTCTCCATCTATTAGTGTCCTCTTTGATTTCTTTCACCAGTGTTTTATAGTTTTCTATATATAGGTCTTTAGTTTCTTTAGGTAGATATATTCCTAAGTATTTTATTCTTTTCGTTGCAATGGTGAATGGAATTGTTTCCTTAATTTCTCTTTCTGTTTTCTCATTATTAGTGTATAGGAATGCAAGGGATTTCTGTGTGTTGATTTTATATCCTGCAACTTTACTATAATCATTGATTAGTTCTAGTAATTTTCTGGTGGAGTCTTTAGGGTTTTCTATGTAGAGGGTCATGTCATCTGCAAATAGTGAGAGTTTTACTTCTTCTTTTCCAATTTGGATTCCTTTTATTTCTTTTTCTGCTCTGATTGCTGTGGCCAAAACTTCCAAAACTATGTTGAATAGTAACGGTGAAAGTGGGCACCCTTGTCTTGTTCCTGACTTTAGAGGAAATGCTTTCAATTTTTCACCATTGAGGATAATGTTTGCTGTGGGTTTGTCATATATAGCTTTTATTATGTTGAGCTATGTTCCTTCTATTCCTGCTTTCTGGAGAGTTTTTATCATAAATGGGTGTTGAATTTTGTCAAAGGCTTTCTCTGCATCTATTGAGATAATCGTATGGTTTTTGTTTTTCAATTTGTTAATGTGGTGTATTACATTGATTGATTTGCAGATATTGAAGAATCTTTGCATCCCTGGGATAAAGCCCACTTGGTCATGGTGTATGATCTTTTTAATGTGTTGTTGGATTCTGATTGCTAGAATTTTGTTTAGGATTTTTGCATCTATGTTCATCAGTGATATTGGCCTGTAGTTTTCTTTTTTTGTGGGATCTTTGTCAGGTTTTGGTATTAGGGTGATGGTGGCCTCATAGAATGAGTTTGGAAGTTTACCTTCCTCTGCAATTTTCTGGAAGAGTTTGAGCAGGATAGGTGTTAGCTCTTCTCTAAATTTTTGGTAGAATTCAGCTGTGAAGCCATCTGGACCTGGGCTTTTGTTTGCTGGAAGATTTTTGATTACAGTTTCAATTTCCGTGCTTGTGATGGATCTGTTAAGGTTTTCTATTTCTTCCTGATCGAGTTTTGGAAAGTTGTACTTTTCTAAGAATTTGTCCATTTCTTCCTCGTTGTCCATTTTATTGGCATATAATTGTTGATAGTAGTCTCTTATGATCCTTTGTATTTCTGTGTTGTCTGTTGTGATCTCTCCATTTTCGTTTCTAATTTTATTGATTTGATTTTTCTCCCTTTGTTTCTTGATGAGTCTGGCTAATGGTTTATCAATTTTATTTATCCTTTCAAAGAACCAGCTTTTGGCTTTGTTGATTTTTGCTATGGTCTCTTTTGTTTCTTTTGCATTTATTTCTGCTCTAATTTTTAAGATTTCTTTCCTTCTACTAACCCTGGGGTTCTTCATTTCTTCCTTTTCTAGTTGCTTTAGGTGTAGAGTTAGGTTATTTATTTGACTTTTTTCTTGTTTCTTGAGGTGTGCCTGTATTGCTATGAACTTTCCCCTTAGGACTGCTTTTACCGTGTCCCACAGGTTTTGGGTTGTTGTGTTTTCATTTTCATTCATTTCTATGCAAATTTTGATTTCTTTTTTGATTTCTTCTGTGATTTGTTGGTTATTCAGCAGGGTGTTGTTCATCCTCCATATGTTGGAATTTTTAATAGTTTTTCTCCTGTAATTGAGATCTCATCTTACTGCATTGTGGTCAGAAAAGATGCTTGGAATGATTTCTATTTTTTTGAATTTACCAAGGCTAGCTTTATGGCCCAGGATGTGATCTATCCTGGAGAAGGTTCCATGTGCGCTTGAGAAAAAGGTGAATTATCAGTAATTACCTTAAACGTAATTACCTTATCGGTAATTACCTTAAACGTAAATGGGTTGAATGCCCCAACCAAAAGACAAAGACTGGCTGAATGGATACAAAAACAAGACCCCTACATGTGTTGTCTACAGGAGACCCACCTCAAAACAGGGGACACATACAGACTGAAAGTGAAGGGCTGGAAAAAGATTTTCCATGCAAATAGGGACCAAAAGAAAGCAGGAGTAGCAATACTCATATCAGATAAAATAGACTTTAAAACAAAGGCTGTGAAAAGAGACAAAGAAGGTCACTACATAATGATCAAAGGATCAATCCAAGAAGAAGATATAACAATTATAAATATATATGCACCCAACACGGGAGCACCGCAGTATGTAAGACAAATGCTAACAAGTATGAAAGGAGAAATTAGCAATAACACAATAATAGTGGGAGACTTTAATACCCCACTCACACCTATGGATAGATCAACTTAACAGAAAATTAACAAGGAAACACAAACTTTAAACAATACAATAGACCAGTTAGACCTAATTGATATCTATAGGACATTTCATCCCAAAGCCTCAGATATGCAGATAACACCACCCTTACAGCAGAAAGTGAAGAGGAACTGAAGAGCCTCTTGACGGAAGTGAAAGAGGAGAGTGAAAAAGTTGGCTTAAAGCTCAACATTCAGAAAACTAAGATCATGGCATCTGGTCCCATCACTTCATGGGAAATAGATGGGGAAACAGTGGAAACGGTGACAGACTTTATTTTTGTGGCTGCAAAATCATGCAGATGGTGACTGCAGCCATGAAATTAAAAGACGCTTGCTCCTTAGAAGAAAAGTATGACCAACCTAGACAGCTTATTAAACAGCAGAGACATTAATTTACCTACAAAGTCCCATCTCGTCAAAGCTACGGTTTTTCCAGTGGTCATGTGTGGATGTGAGAGTTGGACTATAAAGAAAGCTGAGCACTGAAGAGTTGATGCTTTTGACTGTGGTGCTGGAGAAAACTCTTGAGAGTCCCTTGGACAGCAAGGAGATCCAACCAGTCCATTCAAAGGAAATCAACCCTGAATATTCATTGGAAGGACTGAAGCTGAAACCCCAATACTTTGGCCACTTGATTCAAAGAACTAACTTGTTGGAAAACACTCTGATGCTGGGAAAGATTGAGGGCAGGAGGAGAAGGGGATGACAGAGGATGAGATGGTTGGATGGCATCACCGACTCAATGGACATGAGTTTGAGTAGACTCCGGGAGTTGGTGACTGACAGGGAGGCCTGGTGTGCTGCAGTCCATGGGATCGCAAAAAGTCGGGCACAACTAAGTGACTGAACTGAACTGATTCTAAGCAACTATTTAAGGATATAAAAATAATACATAAAATATATTCATAATACTGAAACATTAGAAATGACCCAGAACCTTTTAAGAGGAGTGGTCAAGAAGTAGGGCAAACTTTTTATTAAAGTCCTAGAATTCTGCATCATAGAGCATAAAAGAAATGACACATTGGCCTGGGAATCTTGGAATAAAGGCATTCACAGGGATCCATTTTTCCACTTTGACAACAAAAATCACATTTATACAGCTTCCATGTTAACTCAGTTTTTTTTTTTAAAGTTCAAATCTATAGAAAAGTTGAAAGAATAGCACAATGAACATTTTTCACCTAGATCCACCATCTGCTAATATTTTGCCACACTTGCCTTATTTAAAAAATTTTAATCTATTTATTATTTTTCAAACTCTGTATTACTTCATTTATTATTGCTAAATCTTTTGGAAGTAATTTGTAGATATTATATTACTTTATTCCTAAGTAAATGGGGTAAAGAATCCTCTTCCTTGGAATAAGAACATTCTCCTATCACCACATTGCTTTTATCACATTTAGAAAAATGAACAATAGTGTCTAATCATCTAATATTAGGCTCATTTAAATATTCACAATTGTCTGTAAAATATCTTTTTTACAGCTGCTTTTTTTTTCAAAGTCCACAATTTGCATCTGGTGTTATGTCTCTTCACTTTTGAAAATTTTTAGAATGGTTCTCCTGGCCTTTTAAAAATATTTAGTTATACTGTTTGAAGAGTCTGGGGCAGTTTTCTTATAGAATGTTCCACATTCAGGATTTATTTCTTGCATAACATTAGAAGGTACATAATGTCAGTTTGCTCAACTATTGTGATGTTAAGTGTGATCTTTGGTGAATGCACTGAATTTTGTTTCACCAAAATTCATAAGTTATGACTTCCCTGGTGGCCCAGTGCTTAAGAATCCACCTCCCAATGCAGGGGACATGGTTTGATCCCTGTGCAGGAAGATTCCACATTCCAAGGGACAAGTAAGCCGGTGTGCGGCAACTATTGAACCCGTGTGATGCAACTGCTGAAGCCCAACACCTAGAACCCGTGCTCTGCAACAAGAGAAGCCGTGGACCACGACTGGAGAGTAGCCCCTGCTCCCTGCAACTAGAGAAAGCCCACGCGCAGCAACCGAGACCCAGCACAGCCAAAAATAACAAAGAAATAAAACTTACTTAAAATGCATAAATTAAAGCCCTAACCCCTAAACTGATGGTATTTGAAGATGAAGCCTTTGGGAGGTAGTTAGATTTAGATAAGTTCATGAATGTGAAGTCCTTATTGTGGGATTAGTGTCATTAAAAAATGAAACATCAAAAGTTAGGCACAGTCTCTCTCTCTCTCTGTCATGTGAGGATACAGCAAGCAGGTGACCATGTGCAAGTCAGGAGAAGAGATCTGACCAGGAACCAAACCAGCCAGAACCTTCATTTTGACTTGCCAGCCTGCAGAACGGTGAAAATAAATTTCTGTTGTTCAAGCTACCCAATCTACGGTATTTTGTTATAGCAGCCCCAGCAGACTAGTACACTTGTTAGAGTTGGTGGCCCGTCCTTCCACATAACACGTATGTCTCCTTGTAATCATTAAGTAAACTGAGGGGTGATATTTTGAGAGTGTGTGAATATCTTGTTCCCCATTAACCTTTCATAATAATTTAAATATAAATTAATAATAGTTCTTGCCTGAATCAAATTTTAATTTGAGGTTGCAGAATGGTGATTTTCCCAATTCTTTTATTCCTTTTATATGTATTAGCAGGCATTCTTTTATAAAGCAAGGTTACCCTTTCCCCTTTTGTCTAGCCTCTTTAACTCTTACTTTTTGTGTCTTTCAAAGCAGTCTCTGACACAGGAACTTGGTTGTCAGTATTTATTTGGGAGATGATACTGGAGGAACAGAGAAAATGGGGAAAGTTAGGGTAAGGAGAAAAGTTAGTAAACAGTGTATCAGTGAACAGTTCTGCTGTGGATAACTGGGGTTCTGTCCCACGGAGAAACCGCATGGAATGCTTTAGAATTGTCTCACTAACCCCAACACACGTTACTTAAGACCTGTCCTGGAGGTATTAATGGTCCCACCTTCCTCATCCCTCAGAAGCCATGTACTTTAAGTGGTCCCTGAGAAAGATCTCAAGAAGAGGATAAAGAAAACAGGCAAGAAGATGGGAATTATCAGGGTGATGTGAATTGTGGCTAGAAAAAAAATGCAAGTGGGTTGTGAGGGTAAGGTGGAACAGGGAATCAGAGCATCTGCTTCTCTCCCTCTTGCTCACATATCAGTGTGAACTTGTGGAATTAAAAAAAAACTCAGTATATTATAGCCCTTTCCCATCATTATGCTGTTTGATTCCCATATTGCCTCAAATCTGGACAATGGGAGACCCTTCACATTGGTTCCTTTGTCCTTTTGTTCCCAGTAGTCTTTTGAACAGTTCCTTGCTTTCTGGCACAAGAAAACACTGCAGGCTTACCTTGTGCTTTCTCTGCCCCAGACCTGAATTCAGCCATTTCTTTAAGGAGTTCTGGTTCTTCATAGTAGAAAATAATACATAGAAACAGTTCTGAGTTGTCATTGCTTCTAGGCATGGCATCCGTTCCCATCACTTCATGGGAAATAGATGGGGAAACAGTGGAAACAGTGCCAGACTTAATTTTTCTGGGCTCCAAAATCACTGCAGATGGTGACCGCAGCCATGAAATTAAAAGACGCTTACTCCTTGGAAGGAAAGTTATGACCAACCTAGATAGCATATGCAAAAGCAGAGACATTACTTTGCCAACAAAGGTCCGTCTAGTCAAGGCTATGGTTTTTCCAGTGGTCATGTATGGATGTGAGAGTTGGACTGTGAAGAAGGCTGAGCGCCGAAGAATTGATGCTTTTGAACTGTGGTGTTGGAGAAGACTCTTGAGAGTCCCTTGGACTGCAAGGAGATCCAACCAGTCCATTCTAAAGGAGATCAGCCCTGGGATTTCTTTGGAAGGAATGATGCTAAAGCTGAAACTCCAGTACTTTGGCCACCTCATGCGAAGAGTTGACTCATTGGAAAAGACTCTGATGCTGGGAGGGATTGAGGGCAGGAGGAGAAGGGGACGACAGAGGATGAGATGGCTGGATGGCACACTGACTCGATGGACGTGAGTCTGAGTAAACTCCTGGAGTTGGTGATGGACAGGGAGGCTTGGCGTGCTGCGATTCATGGGGTCTCAAAGAGTCTGACACGACTGAACGACTGAACTGAACTGAAGCCTTTTCAATGGCAAAGCTAGGAAAAGAACTTAAAACAGCGGCTTCCCTGGTGGCTCAATGATAAAGAATCTGCCTGCCAATGCGGAGGACAACAGGTTCAATCCCTGGTCCAGGAAGATCCCACATGCCGCGGAGCAACTAAACCTGTTCGCTGTAACTATTGAGCCTGTACTCTGGAGCCTGGGAATCGCAACTGCTGAGCCCAGGCGCTACAACTACTGAAGCCGGGGCACCGCAGCAAGAGAGGCCATCGAAACGAGAAGCCTGTGCACTCCAACTACAGAGTAAGCAGCCCCCGCTCACTGAACTAGAGGAAAGCCTGCGAAGCAAGGAAGACCTAGTTCAGCTAAAAATAAATAAATAAATAAAATTATAAAAATTAAACAAAACAAAAACCATCAGTTTACATAGACCCCTCCAATTTAATCAAACATCACAAGGTCTTTCCTCACTTTCCCCAATTCCGTATTTTATTTTCCTTCTCTTGCAGAGAAAACTCTGGGGTGTCAGTCTGTTATTTTCTCTTCCCTATGTCACACACAAGAGTTTCAGAGTTACAACACCAATATCACTACCAACAACAAATCTTCTAAGTGAAATTTTAAGATTTAATTGTAGTTCTGTTTGTCTTCAAATCATATCCCACTAAATGTATACAGTGAGAAATGTGTACTCAAAATTATTTGAATTCTTTTTCTCTCTGAGGTTATATCATTGGTATACAATTAAAATTTTCTGTTTCAAAATTTATTGAACTATAGATGATTTATGGAGAAGGAGATAGCACCCCACTGCACTACTCTTACATGGAAAATCCCATGGACGGGGGAGCCTGGTAGACTGCAGTCCATAGGGTCGCTAAGAGTCGGACACGACTGAGCGACTTCACTTTCACTTTTCACTTTCATGCATTGGAGAAGGAAATGGCAACCCACTCCAGTGTTCTTGCCTGGAGAATCCCAGGGACGGGGGAGCCTGGTGGGCTGCCGTCTATGGGGTCACACAGAGTCGGACACGACTGAAGTGACTTAGCAGCAGCAGCAGCATAGATGATTTACAATGTTGTCTTTAATTTCTGCTGTACAGCAAAATAACTCATTTATACATATATATATATATATATATATATATATATGAATATATTCTTTTCCATTGTGGTTTATCACAGGATATTGAATATAGTTCCCTGTGTTATACTGTGGGACTTCATTGCTTATCCATCCTGTATATAGTAATAGTTTGCTTCTGCTAATCCCAAACTTCCAGTCCTTCCAGGGGTGGGAGAGGGAAGGACTAGAAATTTGTTTTTCTTTCTATTAAAAGTTGAGGTTTGCATTTAAAGTTCACACAATGGAATAATATGTGGCCATTAAAAAGAACAAAGAAGATCTCTATGTACTAAGAAGGAGAGAAATTGTAAGCCACAAAATAATATATATGTTGTGCTAAGTTTTGTATAATAAAAAAGGAGAAATATGAATAAGTACACATTCCCCCCCCCAAAAAAAAGAAAACCAACACACATATATAGCAGGAAGAAAACAGTCCCTTAGCAATCCTGTTTCTGCTTTCTTACTAATGGATGCTGTGCAACAAATATTTTATACATTCCAAACAGGAAGAAGGAAAAAAAAGAAAGTAGCAGCAGATTTCCACTTAAATTTCATCAGCCTGAATTGAGTTGCATCCTCACACTCAGCAACAACAGGGCCTGGGAGCACAAGCCTCTACAGTTAGATTAAGGAAAGCAAAAAAGAGTTCAAAATGAAGGCTGAATGAGCCAACCTATTGTATCTGCCACTCCTCCCCTTTTAGATTTTAAAATATGTAAAAGCAAAACTGAGGATGGTTATTAGTTAAATCTATTAAACTATAATTTGTTTGTCTAGTAAATAGTAAATTATAATCTGTCTTCATTGATCAAGCTTGCAAAACTGCATGCTCTTCAAGCTTCATGTAGCTTAGACAATGAATTATAAGACTCACTTCACCGCCTGCTACAGATAGCGTCTCTGGCGTGATATGTGCTCAAGTTGTTTTTCAGGAACTCTGAGTCAGCTTTTGTCCAGTTCTAGCCTGTTGAGACCATGGACCCATTAACTGGGTGTGCTCATGTGCTCCATAGGTGACCTTTTGAGTCAGAGGGCTAAAAATTCCAGCTTTGGATCATGCCAAAACCAACATTTTCTGAACACACATCTTATGAAGGAGCATGAAGCCCAGCTGCACCTGTGCAGAGCAACAGTTACTTTGCTTCCTTTTTTATTACCTCCAATCACCTTCCCCTGCACTTCTGACCATCCTGTGCCCTCTACCCATAAATATTTGAAACCCCTCGTCTTTGAAAGAGTTGGATTTGAGATTTGTTCCCGTGCCTCCTTTCTTGACTGTCACGTGAATAAAACCCTATCTCTGCTGCAGACCTCAGCATCTACCTGGCAAATGAACCTGGTTCAGTAACAGAAGGATAAGGATCTAAATAACTAGCAACAGCATTTTTCAAAATTGTAAAGGTAGTTATAATAAAAACCAGCCTATTTGAGAAGCAGAAGCCAGGTGAGAAGCAAATTTAGTGGACTATATTACAAAATAAGATGGATAGCTATTAAAATTTATTGCGCCATGTGTCTCTGTATCTTTCTCAAATCAATTAATATCTATTTCTCTGGCTGAGTTAGCTGTCTATCTGATTTGTGTTTCAATTTACATCCAATAATATCTGCAGTCAATTAGACCTGTTTCCTCCCCCACCCCAAACATGGCAAAATCGTATGGTGTATAAATAGGGTTTTCTCAGGACAATCACAGCATAATTATTAATAACATCCCCTTTCATCATCAAGTATTTTGGTTTAGATGATAAATTATATAGTTTATACACAAAGAACAAGGGCATTTGAACTGATCCAAGTGGAGCTGTTAGTAATGACCTGAAAAGGGTCAGTAGAGAGTCTACCTTTTAGAAATGATTCAATCATACTTACATTTCATGTGAAGCCCAGTACAATTTCCCTCATGTTAGTACAAAAGACCTTGAGTTCCTTATAGCTACAGACAAAGTCAAAATTTTTAGACTGAGAAATCCCAGTTCTTCCTCTTACCAAACCAAGTTCCTTTGCCTGACACACAGCAAACCAAACACTTCAATTGGAAATGAGGAAATTATCAGGTTATCATTCTATACAGGTGAAAGTAAACTATAGGCTTCTTTATGGAACAAACGTTCAGAAAATGTTGGCAATAGCCATGTTCTAGCGTGGAGTTTGGGGCCTTCTGTCATCAAAACGTAATCAGTTGGATACTTGCATTTGTTCAGTTGGACGATCCTTGGTCTCAGCCAGTATTAACCAGCTCAAAATGGACAACAGCTGACTCAAAGTTCCTGAAAAACAAACTTGGGCAAACATTTTAAGACTCAGGACACTGTTTAGGCTACATGATGCTTGAAGGATATGCAAGTTTTTGTAAAAACAAAGTGTACTTGATCAATGAGAGCAGTTTATAGTTTATTACTTATTTAGCAAGTTATCATTTAATGGAACTGATGATTACTCTTGGTTTCACCCTCTTTTCGTTCCTTCTTATTCAACTTTGATACTTTCTTTTGTTCTTATCAAAAACAGTTGACAGGATTTCCAGCAAATTAGGTATAGTTGGTAGGACTTGGTAGTGGATGGCAGTGAATGAGTTTCCAATAATATAGACATTAAACAGAAGGGATGTTTTAGGACTCTCATAAACTTGGAAGGCATTGCACCAATCTCTTTTATTGAATTGAACTCAACTCCAAGACATAGACTAATCTATTGAACTCATGAATTGTATATATTATCTAACAATGCTACAACAAATGTTCTCATATCTTTGGGTGCTTGTCCAATTACTTCCTTAGAAAACCCTCTTCTATTGATTTTCTAAAATTAAACAAATATTCATATTATTTATTTATACTTAATAACAACTTGTGCAGCCATGAAATTAAAAGACGCTTACTCCTTGGAAGAAAAGTTATGACCAACCTAGATAGCATATGCAAAAGCAGAGACATTACTTTGCCAACAAAGATCCGTCTAGTCAAGGCTATGGTTTTTCGAGTGGTCATGTATGGATGTGAGAGTTGGACTGTGAAGAAAGCTGAGCACTGAAGAATTGATGCTTTTGAACTGTAGTGTTGGAGAAGGCTCTTGAGAGTCCCTTGGACTGCAAGGAGATACAACCTGTCCATTCTGAAGGAGATCAGCCCTGGGTGTTCTTTGGAAGGAATGATGCTAAAGCTGAAACTCCAGTACTTTGGCCACCTCATGTGAAGAGTTGACTCATTAGAAAAGACTCTGATGCTGGGAGGGATTGGAGGCAGGAGGAAGAGGGGATGACAGAAGATGAGATGGCTGGATGGCATCTCCGACTCGATGGCCATGAGTTTGAGTGAATTCCGGGAGATGGTGATGGACAGGGAGGCCTGGCATGCTGCAATTCATGGGGTCACAAAGAATCGGACATGACTGAGGGACTGAACTGAACTGAACTGAACTAATAACAACTTGTACCTCTTGACTTATACATGGGAATACATATATTTTTTCACATCTACAACACTGAATAATATCTTCTTGAACTATCTGATCTGTGACAAATAATGTCACTTTTTATTTGTATAGTTGTTTTCTTTTTTTTGATTACCAGTGCATCTTAAACATTTTTCATGTACTTAATATACATTTATTTTTGTTTTTAAATAATTGGTTACTCATGTTTTTTGTCTATTCTACATTGAATGCTTATTCCTTCTTGATTTTTTTCTTGAGGGGGAGTCTCAGTAGCTTTTTAAAAAAAATTTTAGACTTCTTTTTTTCTGTTCATACTCTTTTTCTTTATGGTTTATCACAGGATATTGAATATAGTTCCCTGTGATATACAGTAGTGTTAAAGGAAGGGGGAGCCCCGCCAGGGCCCAAGAGTGGGCTCTTCTCTAACACTCAGAAATGAACCGTCCAAGCAGACACATGTGCTGACAAAACAAGAGACTTAGTAGTGTAGGGGCATCTGAGTGGAGAGCAGCAGGGTAAAGGAACCCAGGAGAACAGCTCTGCCACATGGCTCATGGACTCGGGATTTACGATGGTGGAGTTAGTTCCTGGGTGGTCTCTGGCCAATCAGTCTGACTCAGGGTCCTTCCTGGTGGTGTGTGCATCACTCAGCCTAGATGGAATCAGCAAGAAGGATTCTGGGAGGTTGATAGGACATACGGACTAGCGTCTCCTCTCGCCTTTAGACCTTTCCCGAGTTCCTCTGGTTGGTAGTAGCTTGTTTGTTCTGCTTTCCTTCCCAGTACCTTCTGTTGTAAAGATAACTCATGCAAGTGGTTTCTATCTTGCCTGGCCAGGACAGGTGGTTTCAGTCAGTGTTTCCCTAACAATAGGACCTTTCGTCTTGATTTTTAAGAGTTCTTTCTATATTAGTGTAAATAGTATGATCTGCTCCACAAACTCAAGATACAAGTGTGGTCACTTACATGCATAAAATTTCTCTGTTGTTGTTAAGGTCTTCCACACGCTCTATTAGGGCTTCCCTGGTGACTCAGCAGTAAAGAATCTGCCATCAATTGAGGAGCTGCAGGAGACATGGATTCAATCTCTGGGTTGAGAAGATCTAATGGAGAAGGGAATGGCTACTCACTCCAGTATTCCTGCCTGGGAAATCCCATGGACAGAGAAGCCCAGCAGGCTACAGTACATGTGTTGGGGCCAGTGTGAGAGAAGCAAGAGAGACTCCATCTTGAAGCCTGTCATCCATCTTAAAGACAAGGTGTGAACTGGGCATGAACTCTGCCCAAGAGTTAGGAAACTGTTGCTAATGAAAACCAGGTCACCTGGAGACTTCCCTCCCTGCAGATGACAAACGGAGATTGTATTGAGGTCAGGCTGCCCCTGTTAGATCAACCATGGAGACATCCCCCCTTGATGTATAATCGTTGTTCCCCCCACTTTAACCTTAATTGTTTGTTCTCCTAGCACCTATTTGTTGTAAAACTCAGTCATATACAACAAAGGGCTTGCTAACATGTAACCAGTCACATAGCTGCCGCTGCTAAGTCGCTTCAGTCATGTCTGACTCCGTGCAACCCCACAGATGGCAGCCCATCTGGCTCTGCCATCCCTGGGATTCTCCAGGCAAGAACACTGGAGTTGGTTGCCATGTCCTTCTCCAAGGCATGAAAGTGAAAAGTGAAAATGAAAGTGAAGTTGCTCAGTCGTGTCCTACTCTTCGAGACCCCATGGACTGGAGCCTACCAGGCTCCTCCGTCCATGGGATTTTCCAGGTAAGAGTGCTGGAGTGGGTTGCCATATTGCCTTCTCTGAGAAAGACATCT
Source organism: Bos indicus x Bos taurus (assembly GCF_003369695.1). NCBI lineage: Eukaryota > Metazoa > Chordata > Mammalia > Artiodactyla > Bovidae > Bos > Bos indicus x Bos taurus. Next base: position 28,959,275 of record NC_040078.1, read on the forward strand.
GTTTCTGCTTTATTGACTATGTCAAAGCCTTTGACTGTGTGGACCACAACAAACTGTGGAAAATTCTGAAAGAGATGGGAATACCAGACCACCTAACCAGCCTCCTGAGAAATCTGTATGGAGGTCAAGAAGCAACAGTTAAAACTGGACATGAAACAACAGACTGGTTCCAAATCAGGAAAGGTGTACTTAAAGGCTGTATATTGTCACCCTGTTTATTTAACTTCTATGCAGAGTACATCATGAGAAATGCTAGAATGGATGAAGCACAAGCTGGAATCAAGATTGTAGGGAGAAATATCAACAACCTCAGATATGCAGATGACACCACCCTTATGGCAGAAAGTGAAGAACTAAAGAGCTTCTTGACAAAAATGAAAGAAGAGAGTGAAAAAGTTGGCTTAAAGCTTAAATTTCAGAAAACTAAGATCATGGCATCTGGTCCCATCACTTTATGGCAAACAGATGGGTAAACAGTGGAAACTTTGACAGACTTTATTTTGGGGGGCTCCAAAATCACTGCAGATGGGATTGAAGCCATAAAGTTAAAAGATGCTTGCTCTGTGGAAGAAAAGCTATGACCTACCTAGACACTTATCAAAAAGCAGAGACATTAGTTTGCCAACAAAGGTCCACATGTCAAAGCTATGGTTTTCCCAGTGGTCATATATGGATGCGAGATTTGGACTATAAAGAAAGCTGAGCGCTAAAGAATTGATGCCTTGACTGTGGTGTTGGAGAAGACTCTTGAGAGTTCCTTGGACAGCAAGGAGATCCAACCAGTCCATCCAAAGGAAATCAGTCCTGAATATTCATTGGAAGGACTGATGCTGAGGCTGAAACTCCAATACTTTAGCCACCTGATGCGAAGAACTGACTCATTGGAAAAGACCCTGATGCTGGGAAAGATTGAAGGCGGGAGGAGAAGGGGACGACAGAGGATGAGATGGTTGGGTGGCATCACTGACTCAATGGACATGAGTTTGAGTAAACTCCACAAGTTGGTGACAGACAGGGAGGCCTGGCATGCTGCGGTCCATGGTGTAGCAAAGAGTCAAACATGACTGAGCGACTGAACTGAACTGAATGTGGGGTTTTATATAAAAAGTTTAACTTTTTTTTTTTTTAGGAGTAACATTTTCCTTAATTGAGGGCTCAGATCAGTTCATCCATTAAATATTCACCCATTAAAATTATTTTTACCTTCTGGGAACATGCAAAAACAGGCTAGATTTGGTCCTGACCTTTGATATCTTACCTCTGCACATTAAAGAGCTGCCTCAGAACATTTACCCACCAGGGCCATTTCAGGATCTCAGTTCTTCCCTGCTTCTTCCATGACATTATCCATCAATCTACATAACAACTCTATTTCAATCCCAAGTGAACTTCCTGGACCATTCCTTTCAGTGATTAATTTGTTTGTTTACATAATAAAAGACAGTCATTGAGTGTTTTTAAGGCCAAATAAAATGTGAAAGTAATTTAAAATAGGTAGGTTGCACTTTCTGTTTGAAGACAGCATATTTACAACTAAGGAAAGTTATTTGTAACCAACTTCCTGTAGTAAATTCACACATTTCAATGACAAATATAACGCAAAATAACAAAAAAGTTAAAAATCACTGGTAATTAGATTTAGAATGCAGACAGAATTTTTGGTACATCAGCCTTGCTTTCCTATTTCCATTGTCTTTTCCTTATTATTAACTTATGACTACCTAAAATAAAGGACAGAAATGGTGTGGACCTAACAGAAGCAGAAGATATTAGGAAGAGGTGGCAAGAATACACAGAAGAACTGTACAAAAAAGATCTTCACAACCCAGATAATCACGATGGTGTGGTCACTGACCTAGAGCCAGACATCCTGGAATGTGAAGTCAAGTGGGCCTTAGAAAGCATCACTATGAACAAAGCTAGTGGAGGTGATGGAATTCCAGTTGAGCTATTTCAAATCCTGAAAGATGATGCTGTGAAAGTGTTGCACTCAATATGCAGCAAATTTGGAAAACTCAGCAGTGGCCACAGAACTGGAAAAGGTCAGTTTTCATTCCGATTCCTAAGAAAGGCAATGCCAAAGAATGCTCAAACTACTGCACAATTGCACTCATCTCACATGCTAGTAAAGTAATGCTCAAAATTCTCCAAGCCAGGCTTCAGCAATACGTGAACGGTGAACTTCCAGATGTTCAAGCTGGTTTTAGAAAAGGCAGAGGAATCAGAGATCAAATTGCCAACATCCACTGGATCATCGAAAATCAAGAGAGTTCCAGAAAAACATCTATTTCTGGTTTATTGACTATGCCAAAGCCTTTGACTGTGTGGATCACAATGAACTGTGGAAAATTCTGAAAAAGATAGGAATGCCAGACCACCTGACCTGCCTCTTGAGAAACCTATATGCAGGTCAGGAAGCATCAGTTAAAACTGGACATGGAACGACAGACTGGTTCCATGTAGGAAAAGGAGTACGTCAAGGCTGTATACTGTCACCCTGCTTATTTAACTTCTATGCAGAGTACATCATGAGAAACGCTGGGGTGGAAGAAGCACAAGCTGGAATCAAGATTGCCGGGAGAAATGTTAATAACCTCAGATATGCAGATGACATCATCCTTATGGCAGAAAGTGAAGAGGAACTCAACAGCCTCTTGATGAAAGTGAAAGAGGAGAGTGAAAAAGTTTAAAACTCAACATTCAGAAAACTAAGATCATGGCATCTGGTCCCATCACTTTGTTAGGGGAAGCACACTGATTGAAACCACCCACCTTGGCCAGGCACCATAGTGACCATTTGCATGAGTTGTTTTATGACAGGAGATCCTGATAAGGAACACAGAACTAATAAGCCACCACCACCGGACAAATTTGGGAAAGGTCGAAAGGAGACACCGCATGTCCGTCCACTTTCCAGAATCCCTCTCACCAGCATCCATCTTGGCTGAGTGATGCCTGCGCCACCAGGAAAGACTCTGAATTAGAATGATTGGCCAGGGACCACGTGAAAACTAATCCCATCACCATAAAACCCGAGACTGTGAGCCACGCGGCAGAGCGTTCTGGGTTCCCTTACCCTACTGTTCTCCACCCGGGTGCCCTTTCCCAATAAAATTTCTTGCTTTGTCAGCAGATGTGCCTCCTCGGACAATTCATTTCCGAGTGTTAGACAAGAGCCCAGTTTCAGGCCCTGGATGGGGTCTCCCTTCCTGCAACAACTTCATGGGTTATAGATGGGGAAACAGTGGAAACTTTGACAGACTTTATTTTGGGGGGCTCCAAAATCACTGCAGATGGGATTGAAGCCATAAAGTTAAAAGATGCTTGCTCTGTGGAAGAAAAGCTATGACCTACCTAGACACTTATCAAAAAGCAGAGACATTAGTTTGCCAACAAAGGTCCACATGTCAAAGCTATGGTTTTCCCAGTGGTCATATATGGATGCGAGATTTGGACTATAAAGAAAGCTGAGCGCTAAAGAATTGATGCCTTGACTGTGGTGTTGGAGAAGACTCTTGAGAGTTCTTGGACAGCAAGGAGATCCAACCAGTCCATCCAAAGGAAATCAGTCCTGAATATTCATTGGAAGGACTGATGCTGAGGCTGAAACTCCAATACTTTAGCCACCTGATGCGAAGAACTGACTCATTGGAAAAGACCCTGATGCTGGGAAAGATTGAAGGCGGGAGGAGAAGGGGACGACAGAGGATGAGATGGTTGAGTGGCATCACTGACTCAATGGACATGAGTTTGAGTAAACTCCACAAGTTGGTGACAGACAGGGAGGCCTGGCATGCTGCGGTCCATGGTGTAGCAAAGAGTCAAACATGACTGAGCGACTGAACTGAACTGAATGCGGTTTTTATATAAAAAGTTTAACTTTTTTTTTTTTAGGAGTAACATTTTCCTTAATTGAGGGCTCAGATCAGTTCATCCATTAAATATTCACCCATTAAAATTATTTTTACCTTCTGGGAACATGCAAAAACAGGCTAGATTTGGTCCTGACCTTTGATATCTTACCTCTGCACATTAAAGAGCTGCCTCAGAACATTTACCCACCAGGGCCATTTCAGGATCTCAGTTCTTCCCTGCTTCTTCCATGACATTATCCATCAATCTACGTAACAACTCTATTTCAATCCCAAGTGAACTTCCTGGACCATTCCTTTCAGTGATTAATTTGTTTGTTTACATAATAAAAGACAGTCATTGAGTGTTTTTAAGGCCAAATAAAATGTGAAAGTAATTTAAAATAGGTAGGTTGCACTTTCTGTTTGAAGACAGCATATTTACAACTAAGGAAAGTTATTTGTAACCAACTTCCTGTAGTAAATTCACACATTTCAATGACAAATATAACGCAAAATAACAAAAAAGTTAAAAATCACTGGTAATTAGATTTAGAATGCAGACAGAATTTTTGGTACATCAGCCTTGCTTTCCTATTTCCATTGTCTTTTCCTTATTATTAACTTATGACTACCTAAAATAAAGGACAGAAATGGTATGGACCTAACAGAAGCAGAAGATATTAGGAAGAGGTGGCAAGAATACACAGAAGAACTGTACAAAAAAGATCTTCACGACCCAGATAATCACGATGGTGTGGTCACTGACCTAGAGCCAGACATCCTGGAATGTGAAGTCAAGTGGGCCTTAGAAAGCATCACTATGAACAAAGCTAGTGGAGGTGATGGAATTCCAGTTGAGCTATTTCAAATCCTGAAAGATGATGCTGTGAAAGTGTTGCACTCAATATGCAGCAAATTTGGAAAACTCAGCAGTGGCCACAGAACTGGAAAAGGTCAGTTTTCATTCCGATTCCTAAGAAAGGCAATGCCAAAGAATGCTCAAACTACTGCACAATTGCACTCATCTCACATGCTAGTAAAGTAATGCTCAAAATTCTCCAAGCCAGGCTTCAGCAATACGTGAACGGTGAACTTCCAGATGTTCAAGCTGGTTTTAGAAAAGGCAGAGGAATCAGAGATCAAATTGCCAACATCCGCTGGATCATGGAAAAAGCAAGAGAGTTCCAGAAAAACATCTATTTCTGGTTTATTGACTATGCCAAAGCCTTTGACTGTGTGGATCACAATAAACTGTGGAAAATCCTGAAAGAGATAGGAATGCCAGACCACCTGATCTGCCTCTTGAGAAACTTACATGCAGGTCAGGAAGCAACAGTTAGAACTGGACATGGAATGACAGACTGGTTCCATTTAGGAAAAGGAGTACGTCAAGGCTGTATATTGTCACCCTGCTTATTTAACTTCTATGCAGAGTACATCATGAGAAACGCTGGGGTGGAAGAAGCACAAGCTAGAATCAAGATTGCCGGGAAAAATGTTAATAACCTCAGATATGCAGATGACATCACCCTTATGGCAGAAAGTGAAGAGGAACTCAAGAGCCTCTTGATGAAAGTGAAAGAGGAGAGCGAAAAAGTTGGCTTAAAGCTCAACATTCAGAAAACTAAGATCATGGCATCTGGTCCCATCACTTCATGGGAAACAGATGGTGAAACAGTGGAAACAGTGCCAAACTTAATTTTTTTAGGCTCCAAAATCACTGCAGATGGTAACTGCAGCCATGAAATTAAAAGACGCTTACTCCTTGGAAGGAAAGTTATGACCAACCTAGATAGCATATTCAAAAGCAGAGACATTACTTTGCCAACAAAGGTTCGTCTAGTCAAGGCTATGGTTTTTCCAGTGGTCACATATGGATGTGAGAGTTGGACTGTGAAGAAGGCTGAGCGCGGAAGCATTGATGCTTTTGAACTGTGGTGTTGGAGAAGACTCTTGAGAGTCCCTTGGACTGCAAGGAGATCCAACCAGTTCATCCTAAAGGAGATCAGTCCTGGGTGTTCATTGGTAGGACTGATGCTGAAGCTGAAAGTCCAATACTTTGGCCACCTCATGTGACGAGTTGACTCAGTGGAAAAGACTCTGATGCTGGGAGGGATTGTGGGCAGGAGGAGAAGGGGATGACAGAGGATGAGATGGCTGGATGGCATCACCGACTCTATGGATGTGAGTTTGGGTAAACTCTGGGCGTTGGTGATGGACAGGGAGGCCTGGCGTGCTGCGGTTCATGGGGTCGCAAAGAGTCGAACAGGACTGAGGGACTGAACTGAACTGAACTGAGTTGATCTTTCCTAAAGATATATTGTCTGGAGGATGGTGACTCATAACCCAATAAGGTGCCAAGTAGTTAGAAAAAGTGAACCTTTAACAAGTAAAGCCCTGTATATATAAAAATACATACTTGAAGTCTTTATTATATTAACACTGTATTGACTATGTACGAAAGTGCTCCAAGACTATAATCCAGGAGACCTGTGCTTAAATCCTGAAGTGAAAACTAACCCAGGATTCACTTTTCTCAACCGTATCACAGATCACTGCTCCATTTATATTTTACCTTTAAATTTTTTAGAGAAATAATCTTTAATTTGTTGAAGAGTTCACAACACAAAAATGTTTTTTCCCTGGATCATTGAGAGCAAACAGAGATGCGTCTTCATTCTGAAACATTTTCATGTATTTCCTACAAAGAAGGATATTTTCATAAGTAGCCTTAGGACAACTGTCAAGACCTGGAAATTAATATTCGTGTATCACTGCTACCTCAGACCCATTCAAGTTTTACTGATCAGTAAACTTCCTCATAAAGTTCCCGAAATGTCTTTTGTATCAAAACAAATTTATCATTTTAACCATTTAAAAATATTTACATTTAGCCATTTTAAATATATGCAGTGGCATGAGTACCTTTACATTGTCATGCAGCCGTTGTTACCATCCGTCTCTAGAATTCCTTCATCTTTCCAAAATGAAGCTCCTTACCCATGAAGCAATAACTTCCCACGTTTTTCCTTCCCACACCATGACAACCACCATTCTTTCTGTCTCTATGAATTTGATTACTCTAGGTACTTCATATAAGTAGAATCATAGAGTATTTGTCTTTTTCTGTCTGGTTTTTTTCCGCTTAGTATTATGTCTTCAAGGTCCATCTATGTTTTTGCATGTGTCAGTTTCCTTTCTTCTAAAGGCTAAATAATATTCCCTGATATGTATATATCACATTTTACTTATAATTCATTCATCAGTGGAGTTCTTTCCACCTTTTAGGTATTGTGAACAATGCTGCTATGAAAATTAGTGCACAAATATCTATTAGTGTTCCTGCTTTCAGTTCTTTTGGATATATACCCAGAAGTGGTACTGCTGGATCACATGGTAATTCAAAGTACAATTTTTTGAGGAACTGCCATATTGTTTTCCAGAGCAGTTGCATCGTTTTACATCAGCAATGTACAAGGGTTCCAATTTCTCTACATAATAGCCAACACTTGTTCTTTTCTTTTCCTTTCTTTTGATAATAGATGTCCTAATGTAAGGGCCTTCTCTGGTGGCTCAAAAGGCAAAGAGTCTGCTGGCAGACTTTTAGCCTGGGAGACCGAGGTTAAATCCCTGGGTCCAGAAGATCCCCTGGAGAAGGACATGGCAACCTGTATGTGAAGTGACATCTCACTGCAGTTTTGATTTGCATTTTGTCACATCTAAGTCTCCTTCAATCTGGAATGGTTTTCAGTCTCTTCTTGATGTTCATGACCTTGATGCTTTTTCTTTTGTTCCTCCAAACGGATATTGGCTCAGGCAGAAATTTAATTATCACTCCCATAAATTCCAAAAACAATCTTCATAATCAGTAGATAGTGATTCAAAATCCCGGGTTTCTTCCATCTCGCAGTTTGCCATCTTCTTAATGTGGTTCCAAATGACTGTGAACCTTTTGAAGACTGGAGACATACTATTTTGTAGACTGTCTGTCAGTTTGGGTTTATCTGATGTTTCCTCATGACTGGAGGCAGGTTATTCAATTTTAGCAGGAATGTGAAAGAATTGTTTTCTGTTTTCTCTTGCCTTCCTAATACAGTTTTGATTTGTCTCATTATTGGTGGCTTACGTTCAATTCCTGATTAGACACTATTCTCCTCTGCTAAAAAGTTATTCCTTTTTTCTTTGTAAAGAACAAATACTTTGTGAGTAATATTTTGGTACTTTGGAATTATATAAAAGAAAAATTATGCAAATATGTAAACTTGGAGGCTAGGTTAATAACATTTCCTCAACAAACTTTTGATCCATTTACTTATTTTCATCAGTTTGGATTCATGGTTTCCTATTTTATTGTTGCTACGGAGCCTCTCAGTGGACAGGTCTAAGGAATATATGTCCTACATACACACATATATTAACAAACACATGAATATATATAAAGGGCAGCAGAATGTGTCACCGCAAAGTGTGCTACTAAGGCCTAAGGATTACTTTGAACAAAGTATTTTTAAAAAACAGTAGGTGCAGGAAGGATTCTGACTTCCCCTTTTCTACCTGAAAGCAGATGAAATCCCCATGTGAAAGATGTCTTCTTCACACAAAGAGGAAGGAAACATTTTCATCACCAGAGATGGGGAGTTGAGGCTGAGAGAATTTTATACAAATAGATCTTGCTAAAATAACTCTTATCTGGGATTCCATGGCCGTCCAGTGGTTAGGACTCTGTTCTTCCAATGCAGGTGGCACAGGTCAATCCCTGGTAAGGGAACATAAATTCCACATGCCATGTGATACAGCCAGAAAAACAAACAAAAGACTCTTATCTTCCTTTAGTCTCCCTCATATTTTGTAGTTACTTTTTCATAATTGCCTCTCTTTGTTGTACCTAATATATAAGCCCTTTCATTGCTATGGGTCTTCATTTGTTCATTAGGGCTCCCATTTCATGTAAAACTTACATTAGATAAATCTGTATGCTTTTCTCCTCTTAATCTGTTTTACATCAATTTAATTCTCAGGCCCAGTCAGAGATCTTAAGAGGGTGAAAGTAAATTTTTTTATTTCCTTGTAGATACATGGGCTTCCCTGATAGCTCAGTTGGTAAAGAATCCACCTGCAATGCAGGAGACCCTGGTTTGATTCCTGGGTCGGGAAGATCCCCTGGAGGAGGGATAGGCTACCCACTCCAGTATTCTGGCCTGGAGAATTCCATGGACTGCAGAATCCACGGGGTCGCAAAGAGTCGGACACGACTGAGCGGCTTTCACTTTCACTTACAGATACATACATATACATTTAAGTCTGCATTTATTTCTGCAAGTGTATTTATTATTCTCTATCCATTGACACCCACTGGGACACATAGATACCACAATTCCAACCCAGCACAGCAGAATTCAGTCTAATTTTCTCTTTCCATATTTGCAACTGAGAAGAATGCCCTCACCCCACCAAGGCTCTGACACATTATGACAGGCTCCTTTCCTGCACCGATGCCCTCCGTAACCCTCCTAGGCTACCCCATGTTGGGCTAACCCCTGCCCATGCAAGGTGGTTCTCCCATTAGACGTCTTCCTTACCCCACTCAGGTTCAGAGTTCAGTACCCTGCACTGGGTCTTCTTTCTACACAGATGCCTTCCTCATCCATCTTGAGCTCTGATACCAGAGACAGGCCATCCCTCTGTGCTGGCCACCCTCCTCACACTGTGGGCTCTGAGTCCATGCCAGCTGCCCCCATTCTGGCTTTGACTGTCTGTGGCTGGTAATTCCCTGCATGGACACCCTTGTCATGCTGCTTGTTCTCCAAACTCCTGATTCCCACCCCCGACTCCACCATGTAGAAGCCTTTCTCTCCATCCTGCAGAGGCTGACCCCTCTCCCCATGCGGAAACCCTGCTCAGTCTTGACTCTGCTCTGGAGCACAGCTGTTCTCTGTCTCAGGCACAGAACTGTGGTTTTGATCCCACTTAATGGCTTCTGGGCACAATTGCTAGGGAAGGGAAAGGGGAAAGCTAAGAAGAGCCCCGTGACTGTTTTTAATATTTATCATTTGTAACACACAATGCTGATTGCCTTCTCAATAACCATTCTTTCCATCATCTTTTGTTACTTACAGCCAAAAGAATTCTAACTGCCCAGCTAAACTTACTGATGCCCCTCTCTCAGCACGCAGCTTTGCTTCTTCCTCAGAGGATACATAGGCTTTTCCAACCCTTGTATCCACACCCCCAAAGGGACAAAATTACCTACATCTCCACAGTTCTCTATATTCTTTCCCATAATTTCCAGGCAATGATATTCTTTCTCTTGCGTGTGTGCGTGCTTGCTAAGTTGCTTTAGTTGTGTCCAACTCTATGACCCACTGTAGCCCGCCAGGCTCCTCTGTCCATGGGATTTTCCAGGTAAGAATACTGGAGTGGGTTGCTGTGCCCTCCTCCAGGGAATCTTCTGAACCCAGGGATTGAACTTGCATCTCTTATGTTTGCTGCTCAGCTGTGTTCTACATCCTATTTTCTCCCAGATTCTTAGGGAGTCAGCTTCATTAAAAGTTTTCATTCTACCCTTTTTTTTGAAAATTCTGAACTCTTATTAGTTGTTTCCTTTAAGCAGAAACATGGTCAAGTCTCTCTTATCAGATCAAATCAGTCGCTCAGTTGTGTCCGACTCTTTGCGACCCCATGAATCGCAGCACGCCAGGCCTCCCTGTCCATCACCAACTCCCGGAGTTCACACAGACTCACGTCCATCGAGTCAGTGATGCCATCCAGCCATCTCATCCTCTGTCGTCCCCTTCTCCTCCTGCCCTCAATCCCTCCCAGCATCAGAGTCTTTTCCAATGATTCAACTCTTCACATGAGGTGGCCAAAGTACTGGAGTTTCAGCTTTAGCATCATTCCTTCCAAAGAAATCCCAGGGCTGATCTCCTTCAGAATGGACTGGTTGGATCTCCTTGCAGTCCAAGGGACTCTCAAGACTCTTCTCCAACACCACAGTTCAAAAGCATCAATTCTTCGGCGCTCAGCCTTCTTCACAGTCCAACTCTCACATCCACATGTGACCACTGGAAAAACCATAGCCTTGACTAGACGAACCTTTGTTGGCAAAGTAATGTCTCTGCTTTTGAATATGCTATCTAAGTTGGTCATAACTTTCTTTCCAAGGAGTAAGCGTCTTTTAATTTCATGGCTGTGGGCACCATCTGCAGTGATTTTGGAGCCCAGAAAAATAAAGTCTGACACTGTTTCCACTGTTTCCCCATCTATTTCCCATGAAGTGATGGGACCAGATGCCATGATCTTCGTTTTCTGAATGTTGAGCTTTAAGCCAACTTTTTCACTCTCCTCTTTCACCTTCATCAAGAGGCTTTTGAGTTCCTCTTCACTTTCTGCCATAAGGGTTGTGTCATCTGCATATCTGAGGTTATTGATATTTCTCCTGGCAATCTTGATTCCAGCTTGTGTTTCTTCCAGTCCAGCGTTTCTCATGATGTACTCTGCATAGAAGTTAAATAAGCAGGGTGACAATATACAGCCTTGACATACTCCTTTTCCTGTTTGGAACCAGTCTGTTGTTCCATGTCCAGTTCTAACTGTTGCTTCCTGACCTGCATACAAATTTCTCAAGAGGCAGATCAGGTGGTCTGGTATTCCTATCTCTTTCAGAATTTTCCACAGTTTATTGTGATCCACACAGTCAAAGGCTTTGGTATAGTCAATAAACCAGAAATAGATGTTTTTCTGGAACTCTCTTGCTTTTTCCATGATCCAGCGGATGTTGGCAATTTGATCTCTGGTTCCTCTGCCTTTTCTAAAACCAGCTTGAACATCAGGAAGTTCACGGTTCACATATTGCTGAAGCCTGGCTTGGAGAATTTTGAGCATTACTTTACTAGCATGTGAGATGAGTGCAATTGTGCAGTAGTTTGAGCATTCTTTGGCATTGCCTTTCTTTGGGATTGGAATGAAAACTGACCTTTTCCAGTCCTGTGGCCACTGCTGAGTTTTCCAAATTTGCTGGCATATTGAGTGCAGTACTTTCACAGCATCATCTTTCAGGATTTGGAATAGCTCAACTGGAATTCTATCACCTCCACTAGCTTTGTTCGTAGTGATGCTTTCTAAGGCCCACTTGACTTCACATTCCAGGATGTCTGGCTTTAGGTCAGTGATCACACCATCGTGATTATCTGGGTCGTGAAGATCTTTTTTGTACAGTTCTTCTGTGTATTCTTGCCATCTCTTCTTAATATCTTCTGCTTCTTTAGGTCCATACCATTTCTGTCCTTTATCAAGCCCATCTTTGCATGAAATGTTCCTTTGATATCTCTGATTTTCTTGAAGAGATCTCTAGTTTTTCCCATTGTGTTGTTTTCCTCTATTTCTTTACATTGATGGCTGAAGAAGGCTTTCTTATCTCTTCTTGCTATTCTTTGAAACTCTGCATTCAGATGTTTATATCTTTCCTTTTCTCCTTTGCTTTTTGCTTCTCGTCTTTTCACAGCTATTTATAAGGCCTCCCCAGACAGCCATTTTGCTTTTTTGCATTTCTTTTCTGTGGGAATGGTCTTGATCCCTGTCTCCTGTAGAGTGTCACGAACCTCGTTCCATAGTGCATCAGGCACTCTATCTATCAGATCTAGGCCCTTAAATCTATTTCTCACTTCCACTGTATAATCATAAGGGATTTGATTTAGGTCATACCTGAATAGTCTAGTGGTTTTCCCTACTTTCTTCAATTTAAGTCTGAATTTGGCAATAAGGAGTTCATGGTCTGAGCCACAGTCAGCTCCTGGTCTTGTTGTTGCTGACTGTATAGAGCTTCTCCATCTTTGGCTGCAAAGAATATAATCAATCTGATTTCAGTGTTGACCATCCGGTGATGTCCATATATAGAGTCTTCTCTTGTGTTGTTGGAAGAGGGTGTTTGCTATGACCAGTGCATTTTCTTGGCAAAACTCTATTAGTCTTTGCCCTGCTTCATCCCATATTCCAAGGCCAAATTTGCCTGTTACTCCAGGTGTTTCTTGACTTCCTACTTTTGCATTCCAGTCCCCTAAACAAAGGTAAATCTTCCTCTATCAGAAAACATTTACTATATACAATTTTTTGGATCCAATATAATTCTACTTCTTGGAATCACTTAATTTATCAAATATTTATGAGTACCTATGTGCCAGGTACGATGAATAAAATAAGCAGAAATAGCTATCATCCCTTCTTTCACGGAGCTTAATGAGAGAGACAAGTATCAATCAGATAATCACACAAATGAATGCATCATTGCAAATTGAAACCTTAATGATAAAATGAAAACTTATGTACTTATGTTCACTGGAACCCATTCTAAACTCTTTCCATGCTTTAATTTATGCTACTACACACATACATGCTACACATGTGCCATCATACCCAACTCTTTGCAACCCTTTGGGCCCACTAGGTTCCTCTGTCCATGAAATTTCCCAGGCAAGAATACTAGAGTGGGTTATCATTTCCTCCTCCAGGAGATCTTCTTGACCCAGGGATCAAACCCACATCATCTGTGTCTCTTTGCAGGCAGCTTCTTTACCTCCTGAGCCATCAGGGAAGCCCAAAATGTACTTATATATATATATATATATATAAAATATATATATACATGAAAGTTGCTCAGTCATGTCTGACTCCTGGCTGGCTCCTCTGTCCATGGGGATTCTCCAGGCAAGAATACTGGAGTAGCTTGCCATGCCCTCCTCCAGGGAATCTTTCCAACCCAGGGATCAAACCCAGGTATCCTGCATTGCAGGCAGATTCTTTACCGCCTAAGCCACCATGGAGGCTCAAGAATACTGGAATGGGTAGCCTATCCCTTCTCTAGGGTATCTTCCTAACCCAGGAATCAAACTGGGGTCTCCTGCATTGAAGGTGGATTCTTTACCAGATGAGTTACCAGGGAAGCATATGTATATATATATATATATATATATATATGTAATTTTATTATCCCCACCACTATTATACACATTTGCAGACAATGAAAGTGAGTCAGAGAGAGGTTAAGTGACTTGTCCAATGTTGCACAGTCAATAAGTGATAGAGCTGGAATTCAAACCTGGATAACCTGGGCCCTGCTTTTAACCATTATGCTATACTGGTTCTCACAAGTAGCTGTGAAGGAAAGAAAGAGAGATCAATGAGAATATCCAGCAAAGAAAACTGATCTAGACAAACTGATCTAGACAGGAGCTCTCTGAGAAAGCAATACATTCACAAAACAATCATTTCACCTAGAGAGCAGTATGTGCAAAGGCCCTGAGGCGAGAGGGGGCACAGAACAGTGAACAAAGTGAAAGGCCAGTGTAGCTAGAATGCAGAAAGCAAGGGGGAAGTGGGGTATTATGTAGTTGGTGAAGTAGTCCAGGCCATATTAGACATATGAAACAAGCATTCTTTTACCTTAAGGATTTTGTTTTTAATCCTAAGAGCAAGAAAAAGTCATGAAGATAAGGATTGGGGAAGAAAGGATCAGTTTCCTTTGAAAAGATTAACTGCAGTTTAAATATTTATTTTATTTTTATTTATTTACTTACTTGGCTGCACCGGGTTGTAGTTGCAGCATGTGAACTCTTAAGTTGCAGCACGTGGAATCTAGTTCCCCAAGCAGGGATCAAACCTGGGCCACTTCATTGGGAGCTTAGAGTCTTAGCCTCTAAGCCAATGGACCAGCAGGGGAGTCCCTAACTGCAGTTTGGACAGTGGATTACGGGGGAGTCACAGTGCATGCAGAAAGGAGGATTGTGGTGACAATGGAAATGGAGAACAGTGGAGTGATTTGGGGAAATACTTAGAGTCAAATTGACAGGACTGGCTAACAGAATGAATATGAATGTAAGAAGTTGTGTTTTAAGGATGATCCTCTTCTGTATCTAATCTGTCAGTATCTACTAAATATCTTCCTTTCTAGTGCAAAACACCATTTATTGAGATAGGGAATGTGGAAGAAGAAAAGGAGGTTTGGAGAAAAGAGGACTGAGTCTTGGACAGGCTGACATTGAGGTGCCTTTGAGACATTCTTCTGGAGATGTTAATTGATCTGGGCTATGGTTTTAGAAAAGGTAAACGAACCGGAGATCAAATTACCAACATCCGCTGGATCATCAAAAAAGCAAGAGAGTTCCAGAAAAACATCTATTTCTGGTTTATTGACTATGCCAAAGCCTTTGACTGTGTGGATCACAATAAACTGTGGAAAATTCTGAAAGAGATGGGAATACCAGACCACCTGACCTGCCTCTTGAGAAACCTGTATGCAGGTCAGGAAGCAATAGTTAGAACTGGACATGGAACAACAGACTGGTTCCAAACAGGAAAAGGAGTGCGTGAAGGCTGTATATTGTCACCCTGCTTATTTAACTTATATGCAGAGTACATCATGAGAAACGCTGGGCTGGACGAAGCACAAGCTGGAATCAAGATTGCCAGGAGAAATATCAATAACCTCAGATATGCAGATGACACCACCCTATGGCAGAAAGTGAAGAGGAACTAAAGAGCCTCTTGATGAAAGTGAAAGAGGAGAGTGAAAAAGTTGGCTTAAAGCTCAACATTCAGAAAACGAAGATCATGGCATCTGGTCCCATCACTTCATGGGAAATAGATGGGGAAACAGTGGAAACAGTGTCAGACTTTATTTTGGGGGGCTCCAAAATCACTGCAGATGGTGATTGCAGCCATAAAATTAAAAGATGCTTACTCCTTGGAAGGAAAGTTATGACCAACCTAGATAGCATATTCAAAAGCAGAGACATTACTTTGCCAACAAAGGTTCGTCTAGTCAAGGCTATGGTTTTTCCCGTGGTCATGTATGGATGTGAGAGTTGGACTGTGAAGAAAGCTGAGCACCGAAGAATTGATGCTTTTGAGCTGTGGTGTTGGAGAAGACTCTTGAGAGTCCCCTGGACTGCAAGGAGATCCAAGCAGTCCATTCTAAAGGAGATCAGTCCTGGCTGTTCATTGGTAGGACTGATGCTGAAGCTGAAAGTCCAATACTTTGGCCACCTCATGTGAAGAATTGACTCATTGGAAAAGACCCTGATGCTGGGAGGGATTGGGGGCAGGAGGAGAAGGGAAAGACAGAGGATGACATGGCTGGATGGCATCACTGACTCTATGGACATGAGTTTGAGTGAACTCGGGGAGTTGGTGATGGACAGGGAGGCCTGGTGTGCTGTGATTTACGGGGTTGCAAAGAGTCGGACATGACTGAGCGACTGAACTGAACTGAAAGTCATATACTTGGGAGTTATCATTGTATGGATGGCACATGAAGGTGCACATAATGAGTTTGCCCAGGGGAACAAAACCTTATTGAGAAGGGGGTCTAGAGCATATTTCAGAAAGCCCAACTTTGAGTAAGTCTGAGTGCAGCAAAGGGCTAACTTAGTAGACGTGTATTACTCAAACCCTGCTCAGTCAAAAGAAGGGCTTGTTTTTAGAACTAGTCCTTGATTGATTCCTGGGAGATAACCTCTGAGCCCTTGGACTACTCTGCCTAGCAAGAGTCCTAGGTATACATGAGGCCTTGGGCCACACTCTATTACTTTGGCTGAATCAGTGTGATTTATGCTGAATGCCTGTTTTAGCATGCTTGAGGCCTTGGGCTATGATGTATCAGTTTGACCTCTGCCGGTTGGAATTCAAACAGCTGAGGTCAGTTATGTGGGTGATCCCATACCTTATGGGACAAACTCTCCCCCACAGTAAAAACCCTGTATACCAAGGCTTGGGTGAACTTGTCTGGTAACACTTCACAAAATGTCACAAATCATTGCTGGGAGAATTAGTGCATGCAACTTCATTGGGAGGAGACACCTGGAATTTGTGCTTGTTTTCTTGTGGACTTTTCTCCATGCACCTTTTACCTTTGCTGATTTTAATTTGTTCATTTCACTGTAATATACCATAACCATGAGTATACCAGCTTTTTTGAGTCCTGTGAGTTCTTCTAGTCTGTTCTTAGGGACCCCAACACAGTTTGTAAAAGAAAAACAGCAGTAGAAGAGGTAGAAGAGTGTGGTATCATGAAAACTATGGGAGAAAGTGATTCTAGAAGACAGAATGGTTGAAGATATGAAATCCCACTGAGAAGACAAATAAGGTTAGGAAAAAATACATCTACTGGATTTAAAAAAACATGGAGGTCCTTGATGACCTTAGCAAGAGCTGTTGGAAATGGAAGCCATGCCAGAGATTGGGGAGTAAGTGGGATGTGAGGAAACAGAACTTTAGAAACAAATCTGAAAAACAGATTGCACATTAACTTATCTTTATTTGTAGTGGCAAAAACATCAAGCACAATCTAGTTATTTAATAACCTAATAACTTTTATTTACATCTTAATTTTTTTACAATGGCTATACTTGTTGAATCAGCAATTCTATCTTTAGGAATATTCAGAAAAAATAACTATAGACATGCAAAGTATTATTCATTGCAATGCTTATCACAATATTATTTATAATAGCAAAAATGGAAAATAACCTTATTGTGTGACAACAGACAGCTAATACGCTACAGTACACTCACATTATGAAGTCTATTATCTAAATTGGAATGTATCTTACTGGTTGCAAGAAATAATGTGTGTGAAATCACTTTACAAATTGTAAATTGCTGTTTAGATGTTATTTTTATTATTGGGATTAACCATGTGCCTTGGAAGGCTTTAGAAATATAGAAAAGCCAAAGAGCTAGAACTTAGAATTCTGTCATTTGTCCCTCTTTTCTTGGTACTCTGTGCACGAGGGCTAAGTCACTTGTCGTATCAGAGTTTTTGCGACCATATGGACTACAGCCAACCTCTGTCCTTGGAATTCTCCAGGTAAGAATACTGGAATGGAATGCTATGCTGCTCTCCAGGGGATCTTCCAAACCCAGGGATCAAATTTACGTCTCTTATGTCTCCTGCATTGGCAGGCAGGTACTTTACCACTAGCACCGCCTGGGAAGACTTTTCTTGGTACTAGCGGTTTTCAAACTCAGAAAACAGAGCACCAGGAAATCAAAGTGCACTTTGCCCAACATCATGAAATGCTGAGAAATAAATTTTATTTTTTCTAAGATTTTTTTTTTTTTTAAGATTTTGTTTTTAATTAAGTCTTACGATGACATAAGTTACAAATGTGTGCTGATGGCATACCTCCTGTACTTTAATCCTTCTAATGAGTTTGCAAAAATATTACAAATCACAATGTACAGGAGTTTCACAGTTTCATGTGTTTTTGAATAGTCGTTTAAAGACCACCCTGAATTATAATTCAGTCTAAGACTGAAAGGATTTACAAGCAAAGTTTAACTTGCTCATATCCTGTCACATCGACTTTTAAAAGCATTTGCTATTATAGGTCATCAATAAAATGTGAAGTGTTAAATATTCTTTGATATCTTACATAAACCACACTAAAATGCCTTTCATTAAGTAAAAGGCAACATTTTATTTTCTTTTTGACTGTACTGCATGGCTTGTGGGATCTTATTAACAGTTCCTGACCAGGGATTGAATCCAGGCTCTTATCAGTGAGACTGCACAATCCTAGTCACTGGACCACCAGGGAATTCCCAAAAGGCAAAATTTTAGATACAGGGAATTTTGGATTGGCATAGTTAAGACCAAAATGATAAAGAGGACATTGCTACCTATCTCCAGCCCTTTACAGTCTAATGAACAAAAATTGAAATGCAGGTGAATCTTGCTCAATTCTATGAGACACTAAAGGGATTTCCCAGTATTTAAATATTGATTTTATGTTCATATAATCAGTTCTATAAATCTAAATTAAAACCAGTCTCCTATAGGTTTTGAAATGGCATTCAGCATTTCTTTGAAAAGCTGGACATTACCAGTCAAACCTTTAGAAGAGGGAAACAGTGATAGTACTTGTTGAATTGGAATTACTATCAAAATTCAAATTATTATAAAAATTCAGCTGAATATATTAATTTAACCACAGCCAGTCTTATTTAAATCAGGACTGTCCAACAGAAATATTCTAACAGCCATTCACAATCTGAATTCTGGTATATGCGATCGATTTAAATGTTACATGTAAGAGTTGAGATTTGGGTTTTGAAGAAATAAGGCAGTGGGGCAACTACTACTCATTAGAAGCTCTGAGATAGGCTATCAAGTCTGCCCTTTCTGATTTCTTAACTAGCCAAGATTATGTTTGTTCCAGGGATGTACTTCTTGGGATCCTCCAAATACCCTTCTCCGAGGTGATGCCTTTGTTCTTGTTGCCATCAGTGTAAGAGAATCCAGGGGCCTGACCTGTCTTCCATCCAGACCATTCCTGTACTTCCTTTGCTTTTCCATGGTGGAGCACTGGGCATTATTTCTGGACAAAAATTGCCCTTCTCAACATCACCCATTTAAATTTTGGTCTTTTGACACGTGCATTAGGAAGGTCCTTGTTATGAAACTGAACTTTCTGATAAGTCCAAAGACGTGCTAAACCAAGGTACCTGTGCTTATGCCCCTGTGTTTAGAGAAGTGAACTTTAAATCACAAAATGTCACCTTTATATCCTCTAGTCTCACCCACTCATGATTGTAAGCATGGTGCATTAACAGAAATGCCCCAAATCTTAACTGCAGTTCAGCATTCCTCTGCTGGTCTTTGTGAATTGCTTCCAATCCTGCTGACAACCAAAGCTGCTCTGTCCAAGAGTGGTAGAACCGGCCATTGCAAACCTTCATGGTACTCTTGGGCTACTCTGTCTCACTGCTGCCAACCTCTTGTACCCAGCTCATGAATTATGCCCTCACCATGGCTCACTCCCAGTGCTCTTTCTCTTTTCTGGATAGCTGGAAAGTTCTTTCCTCTTCTGGTTACCAGCAACATCGCAGTTTCCTCCACAGCCAGAGCTACTAGGCACTGATTGAATCTCTCTTCATTTCAGAACTGTGTTTTTCTTACAATGTTCTTGCAAGGCAGTTGGAGTAAAAGATAGCCAAAGTCAGGGAAATGGTAGGATCCTTATACCCACTGCTCAGTTCAGTCCACGTATGGTTTCGAGATTTTTCTCTCTGGTACCTTTGTTTCTACCTCCAGTTGCGTTCCCTTCATGAACCTTTGGGTCTACTTTTACATTAATGTTTACCATGTGCCAGGTACTGTTGTTCGTTGTTCAGTCACTAAATTGTGTCCCAACTCTTTGCTACCCTATAAACTGCAGCACACCAGGCTTCCTTGTCCTCCACTATCTCTCGGAGTTTGCTCAAACTGTCCATTGAGTCGGTGATGTCACCCAACCATCTTATCGTCTGTCACCCATTTTTCCTCCTGCCCTCAATCTTGGAGCTTCAGCGTCAGTCCTTGCAGTCAATATTCAGGACTGATTTCCTTTAGGATTGACTGGTTTGGTCTCCTTGCAGTTCAAGGGACTCTCAAGAGTCTTCTCCACTACCACAGTTTGAAAGCATCAATTCTTCAGCACTCAGCCCTCTTTATGATCTGACTCTCATTTATATATGTATATATGTATACATACACATATACACACTTTTTTTTTAATGTAGTGACTTAAGTCAATAAAATGTGATACAGGACTATATCTCTTCCTAGTAATGTTATATACATCTATGTCTATACAAACTAAAAAAAAACCCACTACCAGTCATCTCATTAAGAGACATTCCCAATTAACATTTTACTTTCCATGTTTATTATTATTTAATGAAGTGGAACACTTTTGATTATGTACTTTTTAAATGGATGATGCTTGTTAAACCACCTGTTTACCTTTCCACTGGGTAGATTTAAAATTAATGTGACAACTGAAAAATGTTAGTAATGCAAAATGTCAGAAATGGCAGTCTCTGCAACTATTTACACTCTTGATGAAAATTTAAGGATCATCTTAAATTGTTTGAGGTGAGAAAGCAGTTTTTCCAAGTTCTTTTCCAAGACACAAAAGTTTAGCATGTTGAAAGCCATCATCTCTGTATGTGACCGGCTCCTTTAATTTTTTAATCTCCTCTTCAACTTCTCTTTGTCTCTGTCAAGTCACTCCAGTCACACAGACTGTAACAAGCCAAGAATCTGTCTACCTCAGGCCCTTTGTACTTACTGCTTTTCCTGATTAGAACACTCTTCTGCAAGAGAACCAAAGCTTGATCAACAGAGGACTTCCCCAATCATCTCTAATCTGAAATCTTTTTTCCCCTTCATAGCTTTTATCATTCCCTGTATATATTTACGTCACTCTTCCCACAGACTGCAAACTCCTTGAAAGTCAAGGGTCTCCTTTGTTTCCTGCTGCAATCCTAGCATCTCTAAAACATTACCTGTCACACAGTAAGAGGTCACTGTTTTGAACAAATAAATGAAAAATGTTTCGAGGTGGCTTATTTTAAGAACTTAAACCAGCTCAAGAATAACATTTCTTGGGAACACTGTCTGAAGAGGAAAGTACTTCATGATCTGAACATTAAAACAGCCATAGTACTTGTTTCCCAAATAAAGACAACCCTTCCTGAAAGCTGCTATTACCTACACTTGTTAGGGCATTTGCGACTCAACTCACGCCCGGACACTAAGTGGGACTCTGGAGACATAATATTGGTTAGAGCGTGACTTCTCAAACTGACGCCCATCAGTCAGTCAAAGCGCTTTCAACATTCATCAGCTCTCCCCCACTTCCTGATGCAGGTCTGGGGTGTGGTCCTGGCACATCTCCGCTCTGAAAAAGCCTCAGTTGATTGGTTTCCTGATGCGTAGCAACGGCAGAGAAACAATCACCTTAAAAAGCTAAAAATAGCGGTTAAAGAGTTTTTTTTTTTTTTTTTTCTTCACCGAGTTTTTTCAGCCTATTTCTGGTGCGCCGCCAGTTAAAAACAAAAATCCTCCCTTTACTGCTCCCGAGAGATACAATCATCCAAAGGAACGCGGCCAATTAAAGCACAGAGACCCAGGAGGCCTGGGAGTCTAACCCCGCGCGGAGGGGGGTTTCCGCGGAGATGCGCCCACCCTGGGAACCGCGCCACCCGAGAGTCGCTCGCTCCGCGGGAAACAGTCCCGGCCTTCCACCCTTTCCCACTTTTCCCCGTATAGTGGCCGCGTCCGAGCTCTTAACCACCCGTGACTAAAGGTAGTTCAACGTCAACAGTCTCTGGCTTTAAAAGCTCACTGTGAACGGAACTGCAGCGGGGCGGAATCTTACGTGCGGGCCCCAGAGGTCGGGAGGGGCAACCTGGACGGCTGCGCGCCCGCGCCCGGAGTTCCCGCCTCCCTCCGGAGGACGTCCGTGCGTACGTGCGCGCGCCGTGCCCGCCCTCCAGCAACCGCGCGACGCGAGGCTGGGGTGCCGCGTGCGCGCGCGCTCTCGTTCGTTCTCTAGCCTGCTCGTTCTCGGCGGCCGCTCTCGCTGCGGCTGCGGCTGGGGCTGGGGGCGGCGGCGGCGGCGGGCGGCGCGGGGCGGTCCGGCGGGTTCAAAGAGGAAAACATGGCGGAAAACAAAGGCGGCGGCGAGGCTGAGAGCGGCGGCGGGGGCAGCAGTAGCGCGCCGGTAACTGCCGGAGCCGCCGGGCTCGCGGCGCAGGAGGCGGAGCCGCCTCTCGCGGCGGTGCTGGTGGAGGAGGAGGAGGAGGAAGGCGGCAGGGCCGGCGCGGAGAGCGGCGCGGCCGGGCCCGACGACGGGGGGGTGGCCGCGGCCTCCTCGGGCTCGGCCCCGGCTGCCTCAGCCCCTGCAGCCTCAATGGGCCCTGGAGTTCCCGGGGGGGCGGTATCGACGCCAGCCCCAGCTCCGGCCTCGGCTCCTGCTCCGGGTCCCTCGGCGGGGCCGCCTCCTGGACCGCCAGCCTCGCTCCTGGACACCTGCGCCGTGTGTCAGCAGAGCCTGCAGAGCCGGCGTGAGGCGGAGCCCAAGCTGTTGCCCTGTCTTCACTCCTTCTGCCTGCGCTGCCTGCCTGAGCCCGAGCGCCAACTCAACGTGCCCATCCCGGGGGGCAGCAACGGCGACATCCAGCAAGGTGAGCGGGAGGCCCGGCCCGAGGTCTGGGCCGAAGGGGTTTGCTGTGCTGAGGGGGATCTGGGGTCCTCTGAGAGTACTTGGGCGCGGGGCTGCTCGGACCGGCGTGATCCTGAGGAGTCTCAGAGGTGAAAGACACGGCTCCTGGGACAGTTTTCAGAGAAGCTGAACCTCCAGAGAGACGCGGAGGGTGAAGGGAGGGGTGCCGGCTGCGAGAGGCTGGGGGAGGGGACGCCGGCTGCAGGGGAGGTTCGTGGTGTGCAGATACGGGCCAGGAAGGCGTGGACTCAAGCCGAGCGCAGGTTCGGGAGCTGATGGAACGGATTGTGAACGAAGAGGGTGTCTGGGAATCCGCCTGTGAGAAGCGTTTTCAAGGGAGGGCCCAGCCCCGAGAGGTGTTGAGGAGGGAGTAGGTAAGAGAGAAGGGCAGTGGGGATGAATTGCCTTGAGGGGAGACCTGTTCTAAGCTAGGGGAAAGAAGGACTGGGAAGGTTAAAGGGCACTGGAGAATTTGGGGCTAAGAAAAGGCGTCTGGTAGAAAGTAACTTTAGGATGACATTGAGAAGAAGGAACTCTAGAGACAAAATCGCTGTGTGGGGCCTGTATGGCTAGGGAAAAGACCTTAGGTTTAGGGGTAAAGGAGAACTGACCTTTGAAGGGAATTGGGTGTTAGGGAGAGTTGGGATGAATTTTAATTCTTGGACATTAATGGACCCTTACTGTTTCGGATACCGTGCTACGATTGGATAAAATACTCAGTGAGGAGCCGGTTCACTGCCCACCATAGGGGAAACAGACGTGTGAGATACAGCAGTGGAGGTGGATACAGTGGTTGTGGCATAGTCAAGAGAAGGTCAGGAAAACTTCACTGAAGAGCAGTCCTTGAGTAGGTTTCTTGAAGGGTGAGTAGGTCACTGAGTTGTAGAGTTTTCAGAACACAGGGCACCTTATACATTCCTGGGACGGATCAGGTCATCACTGGAGATTAAGTTGGTTTGATGGGCTGAGTAGGTAAGAGGTCACAATCCCTTACCTGAAGCTCTTGGGACCAGGTGTATTTTAGAGGTCAGAATACTTTGAAAAATTTTTTTTTCCTGCTGAGGTCTTCAATACTCCAGCGGGGTCTGGGTTAACAATTCATTATTAAGTATTAATGTTTCTGTAGTGAGGCATATGAATATCACTAATGGGATAGAGAAATAACCCCCTACAGTTCAGGGTGGGTTTTGTTGCAGACTCATGGAAAAAACTTTAAAATTTCAAAGCTTTTGAAGTTTGGGGCTGAAGGTAAGGGATTGTCGACCTGTACTAAAGGGTTTTGGATTCATCCTGTAGACTGTATCCTGTACATTGTAGATAGACTAAAGGGAGTCCCTCACAGACTTTTATTTTTTAATATTTATTTATCCTGCACGGGTCTTCCTTGCAGCATGCGGGGTCTTTTAGTTGTGGCATGTGGGATCTAGTTCCCTGACCAGGGATCAAACCTGGGCCTCCTGCATTGGGAGTGCCTTGTCTTAGCCACTGGACCACCAGGGAAGTCTCCTCACAGATGTTTGTATTAGGATAAAAGGATGACATTTGTGATCTAGAAAGATTGCTTGGGGGCACATTGAAAGGTAAGGGAAGAAAAAACCTGAGGCTGGACTAGTTAGGAAAATTCTGGCAGTAATCTAGGAGAGAAACTAGCCCGTAAAGGACTGTTGTCAGGTATTGAAGAAAAAAGTGTGTTGTTATGGGGGAAAGGTATGGACTTCTGGAGAAAACGTTTTTCTTGGATGCCTACTTGGTCACTTCTTGCTTGTGAGTTGGACAGGTTAATTTTACAAGGACAAAAATGATCTACCTGATAAAGTTATTGATAGAATGAAGTGACTTAACAAAATGACTAGTACATAGTGCTAGTACATATAACAAAGTGACTAGTACATGGTAGTTATGAGTGAAATGGCAGCTAGTTTATCATTGATGGTAACTAATTGTAAGTAGCACTGAGAATGGAGATGAGGGGCCAATTGAGATTGATGTGAGAGAGACACAGGTGTCTAGGCCATGTTCCAGGTTTCTTGTTTGGTGGGTGGCAGTGCTGTTAATGCAAAATCAGATAATTCAGGCACAGAAACAGGTGTGTGTATGTGTGTGTGTGTTGTGTGTTTTGGAGGGAGGATGTAATGATGGCAGTTTTGGATTTGAAGTATTATTGAGACCTGCAGGTAAGAATGTTAAAAGTGAGGGTTTAATTGATGGAGAAGATACTAAATGATACTGGGTATAGGGAGGGTGGATAATGGGTGTGTAACTAACTGCTGAGGGCCTCATGAGTATAGTTAAGACTTGTGAGATTCAGTGTTCTTGTGGGAACCTGGATTAGGTGAGAGATTTAGAGGGGATACAAGATGAAAATTGTGTGTGATTGATGTGGCTGAGGGACTGAGGTTATGAAATTAGTTCTGTTTTATTTATGCAGGACAGAGACTCATTGTGTGTAAATATCCTCTTCACTTCGTCATCCTTTGTTTTTGAACTAGGAGAAATAAGTAGACGGGACTAAATACTGTCAGTCTTCAGATAGTGTTGCTTTCTAACCAGTATCTGGAACAAATTAAGTCTGGAAGCCACCATGTTTTTAGGCAGCAGAGTCTAGAAAATAACTTAATATTACCTCCTGTGTGTATCTTTTTGTGTGTGTGTGTGTGTGTAATAAAGTTTTATTAAAGTATAAATAGAGATAGAGATAGAGAAAGCTTCTGACATAGGCATCAGAAGGGGGCAGAAAGAGTACCCCCCTGCTAGTCTTCAGCTGGATGTTTTATAGTCACTGCTGCTGCTAAGTCGCTTCAGTCGTGTCCGACTCTCTACGACCCCAGAGACGGCAGCCCACCAGGCTCCCCCATCCCTGGGATTCTCCAAGCAAGAACACTGGAGTGGGTTGCCATTTCCTTCTCCACTGTGTGTATCTTTTGCTTTGCCTTTTTAAAAAAATCAAACTTGCTGTCTGGAAGGAACACTGGATTGAAGTTGGGGAACATAGTTCTGCCCTTTGTTTTCTGGTTCCCTCAGGTTCATCATGTTTCTGTCCTTCAGTTTCTCTATCTCTAAAATTTAGCTTATAGTTCTTCACTTATATCTCATTAAATCAAATTAAGTAATGAAAGTGAAAATACTTTCTTAATCTGTGAAATGCTTTGCAATTGTATTATTGAACAGCCTGTGATTCTATCTCTGGTCTGGATAGGCATGGTTGGTAGTTTGATTTACTGTCTTAAGTGGTTCCGAAGCAATGACATTACCCTCCCTTCTAATGGCCTTGTTTTCCTCCTTTTCTAACACACCAAAGTTATTCAAACCCTTTAGCTGTTCCTTTTTAGATCCATCATTCTCCAAGTGTGGTTTCTGGACTAGCAGCATCAACATTATTTGCACTCTTGTTAGGAATGGGCCCCTCTCAAGACCATCTAACCAGAAATAATTTTCAGTAAGTCCACTGTTCTTAAGTGAAGGGCTACTCACTTCAAATTTTGCCTGTGCAGAAAGACCTCCTGACTTTTATTTTTTTTAAGGCTTTATTTTTAAAGAGCAATTTTAGGTTTACAGCAATATTAAGTGAGATACAGAAAGATAAGGAAATTTCCCATATAACTCTACCCTCCCAGACCTAAATAGTATCTCCCATTATCAACATCCTCCACTAGAGTGGTACATTTTTGAGAGTTGACTGCCCTACATTGTAATCACTCAGAGTCCACAGTTTGTGGTAGGGTTTCACTCTTGTACATTCTGAGGGTTTGAGCAAATGTAGTATAATAACATGGATTTGTCATAATATCATACATAGTATTTTCACTGCCCTGAAAACTCTGTGTCTGGTTGCTCTTTAAAGTACTGTTAATTGGCTGTCCCATATCTGATGGGGGTTTTGGAACCAATCCCTTGAGATTACTAAGGGAAAATTGTAGTCTTCCAGGTCGCTCTTTGACATATTACCTTTATTTCTTCATTGCACAGATAAAATCCAAAATGTTTTCTTGTTTTTGTTTACTTGTTTGTTCCTTGTTTCCCACTGGAATGTTGTAGAATGAATGCTCAATAAGTAGATTTTGGATGAATAAGAATCATATGGAGAGTTTTTTAAAATACCATTTTGGGAGTTTAAGAGATTGTTTCAGTTTAATTGGGGATGACACTGGGAATGTGAATTTTTAATAAGTATCTTATTAATTCTGATTCTGGAACCTTTCACACTTTGAGAGGCATGGATTTAAATATTTTGAGGAGAAAAACTGATTTATGTGCTTTTGGAGTATTTGGAAAATCAAAATAGATAAGTTAATATTTGTTGAATCTCAATAGTGAGCTTTTTAAAGTGCTTTTGTGTTCATTTTTTTTAGGTTTCTTTCAGGTTGAGTCAGAATAGGTATCAATAGTGGGTATGTCAGTAGTGGGAGAAATATCAATAACCTCAGATATGCAGATGACACCACCCTTATGGCAGAAAGTGAAGAGGAACTAAAAAGTCTCTTGATGAAAGTGAAAGAGGAGAGTGAAAAAGTTGACTTAAAGCTCAACATTCAGAAAACTAAGATCATGGCATCTGGTCCCATCACTTTATGGGAAATAGATGGGGAAACAGTGGAAACAGTGTCAGATTATTTTGGGCTCCAAAATCACTGCAGATGGTGACTGCAGCCATGAAATTAAAAGACGCTTACTCCTTGGAAGGAAAGTTATGACCAACCTAGATAGCATATTCAAAAGCAGAGACATTACTTTGCCAATGAAGGTCTGTCTAGTCAAGGCTATGGTTTTTCCAGTGGTCATGTATGGATGTGAGAGTTGGACTGTGAAGAAAGCTGAGCGCCGAAGAATTGATGCTGTGGTGTTGGAGAAGACTCTTGAGAGTCCCTTGGACTGCAAGGAGATCCAACCAGTCCATTCTAAAGGAGATCAGTCCTGAGTGTTCTTTGGAAGGAAAGATGCTAAAGCTGAAACTCCAGTACTTTGGCCACATCATGTGAGGAGTTGACTCGTTGGAAAAGACTCTGATGCTGGGAGGGATTGGGGGCAGGAGGAGAAGGGGACGACAGAGGATGAGATGGCTGGATAGCGTCACCGAGTCGATGGACATGAGTATGAGTGAACTTGGGGAGTTGGTGATGGACAGGGAGGCCTGGCGTACTGCAATTCATGGGGTCGCAAAGAGTCAGACACGACTGAGTGACTGAACTGAACTATGTGCAAATCTAATAATGTATCAATAAAAGTACAAATATGTATTGATGCATCTGAATAGCCTCTCAGATGAACTCTTGAAGGAGTTGAGACTTTTGTAGTAGGGCATAGACAGCATGGTGATGTGGATGAAGATCTGATTTGGGAGTAACCTGGATTAGGTGCTGCTATTAGTTTACTGTGTAGCTTTGGGCGGGTCAGCTAGACAGCCTCTCCAGGTCTGCAATATGAAGTTGAGTTCTTATCCAGTAAAATTCTGATTCTGTTATTGTTTTTAATGCTAACTTTTCACATCTACATAAGTTTAATATACTTACCTTTTGTGGGGAATAATGGAAGAATCAACATGGGAAAATGATTCTGTTTACGAATCTTCAACTTTTTGTGAAGTCTGAGATGGCAACATCCATGTTGTAAGTGAGAGAGAATACCTCTGGATATAGTGTGAAGAGCTCTTCCTGAAAATGGTTTTATCACTGAGCATGGGCTTCCCAGGGGGTTCTAGTGGTAAAGAACCCTCCTGCCAATGCAGGAGACATAAGAGACATGGATTTGATCCCTGGGTCAGTAACATCCCCTGGAGGAGGAAATGGCAACCCACTCCAGTATTCGTTCTTGCCTGGAGAATCCCATGAACACAGGAGCCTGGCGGGCTATAGTCCATAGGGTCGCAGAGTTGGACACCACTGGAGTGACCTAGCACGGCAGGTGGTGAACCACTAGGGGAGCCTTCCATTAGAGCTCTTGGAAGTTCTTTCCCCAGCAGTATGTGTAATAAATGACAGTTGGCTAGTTCTGGGTGTGGCTTATCTGGGAATTTTTTTTAGGCCCTCCTTGAGTTTTTGAATGATAATATAGTCATCAGCAATCAGTCATTAAAGATGTACCAAACAAAAGCACTTTAACAACTTCTAGCATTGTGGTTGGTTAAATGTACACAATTCAGGAATCAGAATGCAGTCAGAATGCCTGCATTTATTTTTGAGCTCTATTATTTACTACTTGAATGACTGTGGGTTTGTTACTTAGCATCTGTAAATTGAGAAGAATAATAATACCTGTTTCATAGTATTATTGTGAGGCTTAAATGGATTAATACACTGTAAATTGCTTCATATAGTGCCCAGCACCTGGTAAGCCCCCAATTAATTGTACTGCTCTTATTTCTGTTGACTTCCAGTTGTCCCCCATTGCTTTTGTGATTACTTCTGTCTCACGATAAGCAGAAAGAAGAGGCAGGAAGGCAAATTGTTGGTGTTTTTCTGACATTTGATGAAATAGACCACGCCTGACAGTTATTTGCATTCCAGATTTCTCCAGCTGCCTAAAACTTGGGTAAATTGATATTCTAAATCCAGAGTCTTTACCATGTCTAATATCTCTACACCAAAAGTTTTAGTTAGGAAAGTCTAATTGCTTTTCATTTCCTTATATATACTCCTCAAAACAGACACTAAATAAGAATAGTAACTTAAAAAGTTTCTCAGAGTTGGTCTACGAAACTGAGTTGGGGGGAGGTGACAGTGGGGAGAGGATTGTCTCTGACACACTTTTAGCTGTTGGCAAAGTTGAAACTGTTTTCCTTATAACACTGATTCATTATTTGCCTTATTCACTGTTCTGATGTTTGTATTAATAATAAGATATCAGTGATGGATAAAATTGCTTGGCACCTTAGCAGGAATTAAGATAGTACCTCCATACCCCTCTTAAAAGTTATTCTATCTCTACCATCACATACTTAGAGTAAAACTACCGCCACCAACAAAAAAAAATCACATTAGTTTTATGTCCTTGAAGTAGTAAAAATTTAAAAATCTTGATCCTTAATATTGTGTGTGATAAAATGTGATAATGTAGAGTGCTTCTGCAGACTGAAGTGCGGTAAGACAAATACTCATGCAGTTGTTTGAATTCCAAGCTGGATTAGCTGCTTTTTTCCTTGGAAAATAATTTTTACTTGAAAGAATGATTAACAAACTATGGTGTGGACATTTGGCAGCCATTTTCTTAAAAATGAATGAACTGAGCTCTGTCACTTTCAGGAAAACAACTGTTGTTTTATGTTGCCAGTGATAAAAATTGAGCTTTTAAATGAAAATTAGGATTTTGGGAGACTTGTATATTATCAATATTTAAAGGCTTTTCTGATAAGGCTGGTAGTGATACTAACTTTTTTTTTTTTCGATACTGTACAATGAAATGTCAACATTTGGAAGATCTACATAGTGAGCCAACATTTTCCAAATGACCAATGCATGATATTACAAAATCATACATAGAAGAAAGTTTCAAAAGTGCAAAATAGACCAATAGATTTTAACTTAAGGGAGCAGTAAAAGTTCGTCACTGTGGTAAATTTCACATTGCAACTGATGTTTAAGAAATAAATAAAAACTCGGCGATTTTCGAATATATTAAAGAAGAGTATCCACAGATTGTCTGAAAAGACTATTAAAATATTCTTCCCTTTTCTTAAAATGGTTGTATGAGGCCAACTTTTCCTTCAAACAAAACAACCTCTCACAACAGGTTAAATGCAAAAACTGTATTCAGACATCTATTAAACTGGATATTCAAGAGATTTTAAAAAATATGAATCAGTGTCACTCTACTAAAACTTTTTGTTTTGTTTTGGAAATTATTTCTGATAAATATTTTACTTCAGCATTCTGTATGTTTATTTTTAAATGAATTAATAAAATATTTTAATGAAACATTATTATTAACAGTCATTTATTGTTAGTCAGCTATACCCTGATACAAAATGTTTTTGGTGTTAAAAATAAATGAAAAAAAAAATAAATGAAAAAAAAAATAAATAAATGAAGATTTTAACTGGAAATAGAACTGCCATATGACCCAGTGCATGCCACTGCTGGGCATACCACACTGAGAAAACCAGAATTAAAAGAGACACGTGTACCCCAATGTTCATTGCAGCACTGTTTACAATAGCTAGGACATGGAAGCAAGCTAGATGTCCAGTGGCAGATGAATGGATGATAAAGCTGTAGTACATAAACACAATGCAGTGTTACTCAGCTAGTAAAAAGAACGGATTTGAGTCCGTTCTAATGAGGTGGATGAAACTGGAGCCTATTATACAGAGTGAAGTAAGTCAGAAAGAAAAACACCAATACAGTAGATTAATGCATATGTATGGAATTTAGAAAGATGGTAACGACTGCCCTATATGCAAGACAGCAAAAGAGACACATATAAAGAACAGACTTTTGGACTCTGTGGGAGAAGATGAGGGTGGAATGATTTGAGAGAATAGCATTGAAACATGTGTATTACCATATGTGAAATAGAGGACCAGTCCAAGTTTAATGTATGAAACAGGGCACTCAAAGCCAGTGTACTGGGAAAACCCAGAGGGATGGGATGGGGAGGAAGGTGGGAGGGAGGTTGGGGGCGGGTGGGGAAACATGTGCAACTGTGGCTGATTCATGTCAATGTATGGCAAAAACCACCAGAATATTGTAATTAGCCACCTATTTAAAAAAATTAAAAAATAAATAAAAATTAAAAAATGATATTAAATAAGATATTTAAAAATCCCCAGTTTTTCTAACAATACAGTACATATTGATGGATAAAACCCATCTAAACATTTTTAATTTCTCAATGATTTGAGCGTAAGAGGGATTCTGAGAACAAAAAGTTTGAGACTTGCTTCTTTAAAGGCACTATAACAAAGTGATAATGTAGAGTCATTAGAGTGTCAGACCATGGAATAGTGGAAGACAGCAGATTCATATGTTTATAGGCCTTCATTTTGGGGTACCCATCACAGTTCATAAAGAGCTTCTCCCCAAAAGAATATAAAGAGGAAAAGAGTAATGAGTTATTAAGTAAATAGCTTTTGTAAATAGCTTGCTGTGGATCTATTAATTTTGTTTTTTCCTATTTATGACTGGTCGACTGAGTTCTATCATTTTATTTTTCAGAGGACAAGTTCTGAGGTTGGGCTCATGGTGTTGAATACATTAATTTTGTCTTCTCTGTGGTCACAGATTATATCACCTTCTTCCCTACCCTGCTTCTATAATGAACATCAGTCCCAAGGGGGAGTGGGAAAAAACAAGGATGAATGAACATAAATGCACCATTTTTAGAAAAATATTTAAAATCTATATCTTAATGATGTGTAAATAGCATAAATTATGTGGTACCAGGGAAAAATACTTTTTGAATGCTTGTTATGTGCAGTTTGTTATTGCTTCTGTGAATAACATGTCCATATGTCTTCTATTTCTCTTTAGTTTGCTAACATTTTAGAAAAATTTTTGATTCATAAGAATTCTTGGTGAGTTCTATATACTGATACTTTGTTGGTTATGTAAATTGAAGGTTTATGGCTTGGTGTGATAGGCAACCTCTAAGATGGCCCCAGTGTTCTCTTTAGTATCTATACCCTTCTTTAGTCTTTGCTCACAGTGCTTGTTTGGGTGACCAACAGAATATCGCAGAATTAACAGTGACTTCTGAGGCTTCATTAAAGGTATACAGCTTTTTCCTTATCCTTTGGATTCCTTGTTCTCAGTGAAAACAAGCTGTCACTCTAACAGTTCTGAAAAGAACTGGGGTCTGCTAGCATCCAGGACCAACTTGCCAGCCATGTAAATGAGCCACTTTGGAGGTGGATCTTCCAACGTGATCAGGCTTTAGATAACTGCATCCCGGCTGACATCTGACTGCAGTCTCATTAGAGCATAGAGAGAACCACTTGCCATATCACTCCCAGATTCCTGACTCAAAGAAAGTGAAAGATAATGAAATTGTTTTACTCCGCTAAGTTTTGGGATAATTTGTTACACAACAATAAACTAGTATACCAGACTTTTTCTTTTTAGAAAGCTGTGGAGAAGGAAATGGCAACCCACTCCAGTATTCTTGCCTGGAGATTTCCATGGACAGAGAAGCCTGGCGAGCTACAGTCCAGAGGGTCACAAAGAGTTGAACTCGACTGAGCGACTAACACTTAGAAAGCTGTCTTTGGATAGATGAGAGGTTTTTGAAAAGTCAGTTTCCCCCCTTTTTTCTACCTTTAGTGCTTTTCATAAAGCTACAGTAAACCTTGCTATACATTAATTTCATCCCCCTCCATATATACCTTGTTCATCTTAAAGATTATCTTGACTGATCTAGACTTTCAGCTCTTACGTTAGAATCATCTTATGAAAGTTCATTTTAAAAACTTGTCTGTATTTATGTTGGAATTGCTTTGAATATATAGATTAATTTGGGAAAAAATGCTATCTTTACAGTATGGTGTCTGCCTGTTCAGAAATATTGTATGCTTTTCAATTTGCTGAAATGTTTTGTTTTTGAATATTAATATAGTTTTTTCCCTTAGAAAAGTCTTAAACATCCTTTATGAGTTGTTCTTATATACTTACTTTGTTTTTACTATAAATGTTTCCCTTGAATTATATTTAACTGTGTTTGCTTTGTTTTTCTTGTTTTTCATTTTACTTTTTAAATATCTGAAGTGTACTGATTTCATGTTTATATTGAAATAATTCCATCTGATAATTCCATTATCTGAAGTTCCTGAAGTCCTGTTTTACTATTACTTGCTTCTGCTTGTTCGAGATTATGGTAGAGGGTGTCTTCCAGTGTTTCATAGTTTTGGATTTTGAGCATATATATACTAGGGCTTTAATTATGAATCCTGCCAGACCTGGTTTTTGGTAGCAAGTCTCCAAACAGTAAAAAAGAGCCTTTGCTTCTGTCTGGTGCCACCATTGAAAAGTCACTGAAGTGAATTTTTAGTTTGGTGTTTCTTAGAACCTGCAAATGTTGATTTAGAGTTTTTATAGGCTGACTTGTATTTGAAACTTCTCAGAAGAAAACGTATTCCCTCACTCTGAAGTCAGAGTGGCAGTTTTTCCCTGTGCCGTTGGTCTGATTTGAAGTTTGACTCTTGATTATTTGTTAGGTGCTCTTCTGAGGATGTGATGCTTCAGGCCTCCCTTTTGCAGAGGCTTGGTTCTCATTACGTAGGCTTCCCTATTCTTTGTTTACTCCCTTGTTTGTACATCCCAAGAAAGAATAAGAATACAGTTTCTGAGCCTTTGCATTTTTCAGGTTCTCTTTATTCTTCTATTTCAATGATAGCTTTGATATAGAATTCTAGGTTAAATTTTTTTCCTCAGAATTTTAAGTTGTCTCTTCCAGTATTTTCAAGTAGACAGTGTTGCTGATGCTAGTTTGATTTTGCTCCTTTGTATGACCCCAATTAGATTTCGTTTTATTTATTTCCTCTTGGCACTTTTCAGTATTTCTTCATCTTTTTCTGAAATACAGTGATGTGTCTCTTTTTTTCCTTTCATTGATTTTAAAAGTTCACTGTGCTTTCCCTGTTTTGTACTATTCATTTATAGTGAAAATAGGTTTAAACTCAAAAAAAGTTTTTTGTAAGGACCCTCTCCATGCATTTCCCCTTAAAGCTCCCCTCCCCTCACTTTTTTTGGAGCTGTTACTATTTGAATGTTTGCATTACTGGGTTCATGCCGTCACCTACCGCTTTCCTTCTCCTTTTTTTTTTGGCCACTCTCCATAGGTTGTGGAATCTTAGTTTTCCAACCAGGAATTGAACCCAGGCTCTGCACAGTAAAAGCATTGAGTCTTAACCACTGGTTACTCAGTTGACATTTTGAAAGCTTTCCTTGACTTGATTTTTAATCTTCTTTTTTCCTTTTTATATTGATCTCTTTTTGTCTCAGAGGGGCTTCCTCATACAGTGAATAGTCCTTGGTTCTCTTCTACTGGGTTGGCCAAAAAGTTCCTTTAGTTTTTTAAAGTAAAAATTTAAGACATATTTTTCATTTTTACCAAGAACTTCATTGAACAGCATATTCCCCGTTTTGCTCCACTACATTGTATTTTTCAGGCAACTTCATAATTCCATCTTCCCAAAACTTTTATCTTTCTGAGCAAAGAACTGTTCCAGGTACCTTTTACAGTCTTCCAGAGAATTGAAATTTTTTCCATTAAGAGAATTTTGTAAAGACCAAAATAAATGGACATCTGATGGTGCAGTGTCTGGTAAATACAGCAGATGAATCAGAACTTCCCAGTCAAGCTGTAACAGTTTTTGCCTGGTCATCAAAGAAGCATGTGGTCTTGCATTATTCTGATGAAAGAGTATGTGTTTTCTGTTAACTAATTCTGGATGGATGCCTTTTGTTACGTGCTGCCTTGAGTTGGTCTAAATAGGAGCAGTACCAGTTGGAATTAATTGTTTGGCTTTTCAGAAGGAGTTCATCATAGAGAACTGTTTTCCAATCCCACCATATACACATCATCACCTTCTTTGGATGAAGAGCAGCTTTGTTGTGGTTGGTGGTAGCTTGTTTCATTTGTCCCACAGTCTCTTCCATTGCACATTGTCGTACAGTATCCACTTGTCATCACCTATCACAATTGGTTTTAAAAATGGAACATTTTTATTACCTTTAAGCAGACAATTGCATGTGGAAATACGGTCAAGAAGGTTTTTTTTTTTCACTTAACTTACGTGGAATCCTAGCATCAAAACAATTTAACATAACCAAGCTGGTACAGATGATTTTTCAGTGCTTGATTTGGCTATTTTGAGTATGTTGGTTAGCTCCTGTGTGGTATAATGTTGATTGTTCTCAGTTAATGTCTTGATTTAATCTCTGTCAACTTCAACTGGTCTACCTGACCATGGAGCGTGGTCCAGCAAGAAATCTCCAGCACAAAACTTTATAAACTACTTTGACACATTCAATTCTCATAGTACCTTCTCCATACACTGCACAAATCTTTTCTTACACTTCAGTTGTGTTTTTACTTTTCTTGAAATAGTAAAGCATTATATGCTGAAAATGTTGCTTTTATCTTCCGTTTTCAATATTAAAATGGCTACACAAAAATTTACCATTTTAATAAGCTTTTTTTAATGCACATTAATAAGACAGCTGTCGCGACACAATCTGACAAAATTATTTTAAATGAAATTAAAGACAACTAAGCATGTTCCCAGAACCATCTTACAGAAAAAAAAACAAACGGACTTTTTGGGCCACTCAATATTTGAGTGAGGCAATAAAATTCTGATTGGAAGTTCAGCGCTTATTAATTATTTGATCTTACTGTAGATAAAGGATTGACAAAATACTACCCATGGACCACATCTAGACTGCTGGCTGGTATTTAACGACTTGTGATTTTTTATATTTTTAAATCATTGAACAAAAATCAAAAGAATATTTTGTGATGTGAAAATTTTATGTCTTTGTGAGTTACACTTTTGGAGTACAGTTATGCCCGTTTGTTAATGCGTATGACTGCTTTCATGCTGCAGTGGCAGAATGAGGAGTTGTGACAGGTTGGTTGTGGTTTTCATTACTTTGTGCTGCTTTTTGGTGTACTACAAATTGCAGTGATGCAGTTATAACTTGATAGGCACATGTGTAAGTGTAGCATGATATTTGCAAAAGTTTCAGTTATCCATGCATACCTGTCTTTTCAAACAAGAAAAAAGTGGATTTCAAATGTCACACTTTTAAGGGACACACTTTAAGGGACTTTTAAGGGAATGTGGGTTATTTTGTTTTGAATTAGATGGCAAGGTATTATGCATTTTTACTATAGCTCTGCTAAAAGAGTACAACATATGTGTATAATACCAAACTTAAGTACTGGACACGATATTCCCAATTCCTAGGAAAGCAATGGGCAGAGAATTAGAAACTTTAGAATGAAATATTTCATCATGGCAGAATTTCTTAAAATAACGAAACCAAAATTTTTAAACTTTCAAATATAGTTCAGAAGTAGACATTAATCATGGCTAAAATTCACAGCTTTCACTTTTGTTGGTTGGGGGTGATGATCTCCCTTCTCATGTGTATGAGATGACTGACTTTGGCTCTTAATGCTTTTGACTGTAATCCAGGCTGTCTTAATATTGATCCAGTTTTCTCTTTCTCTGTTTTCTAGCCCCTATTTTGTCATATGGTTCGAAGGTAGGATATCTGAATTAGTAACAGCAGGATAGAATTAGATATGGGTAAGTTTATTTGAATCTGACTAAACTTCATGTACCTTATCTGTAAAATAACATCAGCTTCAGGTTAAATTTTTTCATGTTATTTGCTTATAAGAAATCTCTCAAATAATATTCTCAATTTTTTTTTTAAATAAACAAACCCACTGAGGTAGAAAGATAAAATTTTACCTAACTGTGGCTCTCCCATATGGAGGTTAATAGACCAGCTTCGAATAGGTGCCTTTAGAGGCCAGGCAGGTAACAAGTGTAAGACTTAGGGAGTATCAAAGGTTGCCTTACCTAAAAGCAGTAAAATTTAGACTTAAAAAATACTCCTTCCTGGCCAGATAATACCTGATTATCAGTTTTCTCCCTTTGCCCTTATTCAGAATCTGATTAGTCACTTTTATTTGAGTTGGACGTATTAACAATTTATAAGTAGTTTGATATCATAGTTTTAAAAGCTTAACCACTTATGTAAACTTTTTCTTTTAGAGTGTCTCAGTAAGTGATATTGTAATATTTTAATAAGAATTAAGCATTATTAGAATGATTAGTATTATTTTTACTGTTTAGTTAGATAAGAAAATGCGAGAAAAATTTCAAAGTATGAATTGTCTAGTCAAATTGGTAGATTGATTGAAATGCAAGTTCAGTTGATTAGCAAGTTCACAGAAGTCTAACTGGTGGTATAGATGCCTTCAGAACTTCACTAATTCTGTACCAAGCCATGTTGTAATATACATCTGAAATTTACCTACCTGTTCTTCCTACTTCTGAAAACACTCAAGATTTTACATGTTAAAAAGGGAGTTAGATGAATGGGTTCTCAGCTGATGTGTAATAGCAGTATATTACACTCGAGCAATTCACAGGTCTACTGCCAAATTCTGAACAGCATGAAATTAATTTTAATTACAGTGGCACATTTGATGTCTGTTTGATCTACTGTTGAGTCCAATGGGTCATTTAATGTGGCATGATGAAACTTGGGAAAAAGGCAATCTCATGTTGAAAAGTTGTTTGAAAACTTTGTCTTTTAGTAGAGAGCATTGTCAAGTAGTAATCAGTTTTGCTTATAGAGTAGTTTGTGATGGGGACTAAAATAATTGGTTTATTTTTAATGACATGTAGTTTTTAAGTAAATGTTCTATTGAAATATATATAAAGGTGTAAAGATCTAAAGCATGTAGTTTAGTCAGTATGCATAAAGTAAACACACTTGTAAATTCAACAACCAGAATGAGAAAGTACGTTATTACCCTATAGGCCTGTACTCTTTGAGTCTCCTTCCAGTTATTATATACAACCTGTGAACCTGACTTCTGACAACATAGGTTAATATGCCTGTTTTAAATTTTTATTTATTTATTTATTTGGCTGTGCTGGGTCTTCATTGCTGGAGGGGCTGTTTTCTACTTGTAGTGCAAGGGCTTGTCTTGTTACAGAGCGTGGACTGCAGGGCTTCAGCAGTTATGGCACATGAGCTCAGCAGTTGCAGCTCCTGGTTTCCAGAGTACAGACTCAGTAGTTGTGGAGTAGTAGTAGTAGTAGTAGGCCTAGTTGCTCCTCAGCCTGTGGGATCCTCCTGCGCCAGAGATCGAACCTGTCTTTCCTACATTGGCAGACAGATTCTTTACCACTGAGTCACCAGGGGAACCCCCAAGTTTTATTTAAACGGAACCGTACAATATGTACTGGTTTGTGACTGACTGCTTTTGTTCAGCATTATGAGATTATTCACATTGCTTTTGATTGTAGTTTGTTCATTGTCTCCACAGCATTCATTGTATTAATGTACTAAAATTTATCCATTCATGTATTGGTGGACATTTGAGTTGTTTATAGTGTGTTTTACTATTATGAATATGTTTATTTAACATGTCTCTTGGGGAAAATATGCACACATTCTGTTGTTTACATCCTTATTTTAGAGTGGACTTGCCGATAAGTTGCGCGTGAGTTCAGCTTTGCTAGATAATGCCAAATAGTTTTCTTAAATGGTTGTATCAAGTTATACTTCTACCAGTAGTGTTTGAGATTTTTAATTGCTTTGTATTCTTACTAATACTTGATATTATCTGTCTTTGACATTTTAGCCGGTAACCACATCTTGAGGTTTCACATCTGTGGATTCAACCAACTACAGACAGAAAATACTCAGAAAAAAATTTTCAGAGTTATAAAGAGCAGAGCCACCCTGGCAACTATTTACATAGCATTTACGTCGTGTTAGGTATTATATGTAATCTAAAGATGATTTTAAAGTGTATAGAAGAAAAAAAGTTATAGAAGGTTGTATGTAAGTTATATATAAATATTATTTCATTTTATGTAAGGATTTTGCTATCTACAGGGATCCTGGAACCATTCCCCCATGAATACTGGGCAGTGACTGTTTATGTGCATCCTTATGCCTGTACCAAATTGTCTTGCTTATTATAGTTTTGTAGTAAGATTTAAAGTTGGTAGTAAGTCTCCATCTTTGTTCTTTTTTGAGATTATTTTAGTTATTCTATTATAGGTCCCTTGATTTTCTATGTGAGTTTTAGTGTTGGCCTGTTGATGTCTACAAAAAAGCCAGCTGGGAATTTGATAGAAATTATGTTGAATTTGTAAGCCAGTTCTCAGGAGTATTGCCATCTTAACATGATTCATGAACTTAGGATATCTTTACATTTATAGGCATACCTTGCTTTGTTGTGCTTTGCAGGTGCTGTGTTTTTCACAAATGCAAGTTTTATGGTAACTGCATCAAGCACATCAGTGCCATTTTCCGAACAGCATTTGCTCACTACATGTATCTGTCACATTTTGGTAACTCTTGCAATATTTCAAACCCTCCATCAGCAAAAAGATTACATCTTGTTGAAGGCTCAGATGATGATTAACATTTTTTAATTGTAAAGTAGTTTTAAGTTAAGGTATGTGTATATATATTGGAGAAGGCAATGGCAACCGACTCCAGTACTCTTACCTGGAAAATCCCATGGGTGGAGGAGCCTGGTAGGCTGCAGTCCTTGGGGTCGCTAAGAGTCGGACACGACTGAGCAACTTCACTTTCATGCATTGGAGAAGGAAATGACAGCCCACTCCAGTGTTCTTGCCTGGAGAATCCCAGGGACGGGGGAGCCTGGTGGGCTGCCGTCTGTGGGGTCGCACAGAGTTGGACACGACTGAAGCGACTTAACAGCAGCATATATATCTTTTTGTACACAATGCTGTTGCACACTTACCAGACTACAGTATTGTATAAGTGTAACTTACATGTACTGGGAAACCAAAAAATTTGTGTGACTTGCTTTATTGTGAAACTCAATTTATTGTGATGGTCTGGAACCAAACCCACAGTATCTCCAAGGTATGCCTATATTAAGGAATTCTCTAATTTCTTTCAACAGTATTTTACAGGTTTCGGAATATAGGTTTTACATGTTAAGAAATTTATTTCTAAGTAGTTTGCCCTTGGACATTGTCGTGGTTGGAATGCCAACCTTCTGAGCAGGCAAAGCAAAAATCTGTGTATAATTTACAGTCATTTCTCTGTATATACAGTTTGGTTCTTCCATACCTATGATTCTGCATCCACAGATAAAACCAGCCATGAATTGTGTGATACTATAATATTAAAAAGTGAAGTTGCTCAGTTGTGTCCTACCCTTTGCAACCCTATGGACTGTAGGCTGCCAGGCTCCTCCATCCGTGGGATTTTCCGGCAAGAATACTGGAGTGGGTTGCCATTTCCTTCTCCAGGGGATCTTCCCAACCTAGGGATTGAATCTGGGACTCCCGCACTTCAGGTAGACTCTCTACTGTCTGAACCACCAGGGAAGCCCACTGTAGTATTTACTATTGGAAACTATCGATGTATAGGTATACCTGTGCCGTTCAAACCCATGCTGTTCAGGGTCAACTGTATTGTATTCTTTCTAATGCTATTATAAATGAAAATATCTTATTAATTTCATTTTTTTGAGTTGTCTATTACTTCATATTCATTATTTACTGCATAAAAATACAATTGAGTTTTATACGTTAGTCTTTCATTCTTCATTATATTCTGGGGACTAGGAAGTACTTTAATTAGTATAGCCATTATCTTACTGTTGCTGTTTGTATGATATCTTTTCTTACCTTCCATTGTTGTTCCATTGCTTAGTCCTGTCTGACTCTTTGAATCTATTTGTGTATTTGAATATAAATTGTATCTTTTGTAGACAGTATGTAGTTGGGTCTTATTTTTGGTTTTATTTTTAATCCAGCCTAACAATTGCTGTCTTTTGGTTGGCTTGTTTATACTATTTACACTTAATGTTACTGTTGATATAGTTGGACTTGTGTCTGCCATTTTGCTTTTTCTTTTCTTTATATATCATATAACCTTTGTTCTTTCATTTTTTCATTTCTGCCTTCTTTTGTAATGCTTATCGCCCCAACCCCCAGGACTGCCAATTGTTTGTTTGTTTAGTGACTTGACTGGATCATTTTAACGAAGTCAAGTTTATATTCCACTTCAAAAGAACTGGACTTATCACGGGAACATTTCATGGAAGGA